>NC_053433.1:63223998-63823998 GCF_007990345.1 Gossypium hirsutum | reverse complement strand
AGCTAAAATCTTAATCGGTTCTTCTTCGTAGGTCATATCTGGTTGTAGTTCAATTTCTGTCGGTGAAACTACATGTGAAGGATCCGAACGATACCGATGTAACATAGATACGTGGAACACATCATGAATCTTCTCTAATTCAGGTGGTAATGCTAGCCGATATGCTACCGGTCCAACTTTTTCAATTACTTCATACGGCCCAACAAAACGCGGACTTAATTTGCCCTTCCTTCCAAATCTAAGGACTTTCTTCCACGGAGTCACCTTTAAAAATACTTTATCACCAACTTGAAATTCAATATCCTTTCGCTTTAGGTCTGCATAAGATTTCTGTCTATCTGAAGCAGTTTTCAAACAATCTCGAATTATTTTCACTTTTTCTTCAGTTTCTTTTATTAGATCAACTCCATAAATCTGATTTTCCTTGAGTTCAGTCCAATACAATGGCGTTCGACACTTACGACCATATAATGCTTCATAAGGTGCCATTTTCAAGCTCGTCTGATAACTATTATTGTAAGCAAATTCCACCAACGGTAAGTATCTTTCCCAACTTCCTTGAAATTCCAATACACAACATCTAAGCATATCTTCAAGAATCTGAATTATTCTTTCTGATTGTCCATCAGTTTGTGGATGAAAAGCAGTACTGAAATTTAACTTCGTACCTAACACGTCTTGCAACTTTTTCCAAAACCGCGAAGTAAACCTTGGATCTCTATCTGAAATAATCGATAATGGTATTCCGTGTAATCTAACAATTTCTTTAATATACAGTTCAGCCAACTTGTTAAGAGAATAATCCATACGTACCGGGATAAAATGAGCCGACTTAGTTAATCTGTCAACTATTACCCAGATGGCATCTTTCTTTCCCGGAGTCAATGGCAATCCTGAAACAAAATCCATAGTAATCCGATCCCATTTCCATTCAGGAACCATAATAGGCTGGAGTAATCCTGAAGGTACTTGGTGTTCAGCTTTCACCTGTTGACAAATTAAGCATTTGGACACAAACTCTGATATATCTCTTTTCATTCCATTCCACCAATACATTTTCTTCAAGTCATTATACATTTTCGTACTACCCGGATGAATCGAGAAATAACCACTATGTGCTTCCTGTAGGATCTTTTGAATCAATTCCTCATTCTTCGGTACACAAATCCGATCTTTAAACATTAAGCACCCATCAGAACCAATTCTGAAATCTGATCTCGTATCAGCTTCACACTGTTTTCTTTTGGCTAGCAAATCTTGATCATTTTTCTGAGTTTCAGAAATCTCTTGTAAAAACATCAGTCTTGCTCTTAACTCTGCTAGAATCGAACCGTCATCTGACATTTTCAACTGAGTGTTCATAACTCTCAAAGCAAACAACAACTTTCTACTTAAAGCATCGGCAACCACATTCGCTTTTCCCGGATGATAATCAATAACAAGCTCATAATCTTTCAATAACTCCAACCATCTTCGCTGTCTCAAATTCAAGTCTTTTTGTGACATCAAGTATTTAAGACTTTTGTGATCGGTATATACTCGGCACTTTTCACCATACAAATAATGTCGCCAAATCTTCAAAGCAAACACCACTGCAGCCAATTCCAAATCGTGAGTAGGATAATTCCTCTCATGAGGTTTTAACTGCCTCGAAGCATAAGCCACCACTTTTCCTTCTTGCATGAGTACACACGCCAAACCATTTAGAGAAGCATCACTATACACCACAAATTCTTTACCTAATTCAGGTTGTACCAACACTGGTGCTTCAGTTAATAACTTTTTCAATTCTTCAAAACTCTGTTGACATTCTTCCATCCATTCAAATTTAACATCCTTTCGGAGTAGTCTAGTCATAGGAGCAGCAATTATAGAAAATCCATTTACAAACCGCCGATAATACCCAGCTAGCCCCAAGAAACTTCTAACTTCAGTTACATTTTTTGGTGGTTTCCAATCAACAATGGCTGAAATTTTACTAGGATCAACCCGTATACCATCACCTGAAACAATATGACCCAAAAATCCAACTTCCCGTAGCCAAAATTCACTTTTACTAAACTTAGCATACAGCTGTTTATCTCTCAAAGTTTGCAAAACTATCCTCAAATGCTCAGCATGCTCTGTATCATCTTTTGAATAAATTAAAATACCATCTATAAACACCACAACAAATTTGTCCAAATATGGCTGAAATATGCGATTCATTAAATCCATAAACACAGCAGGAGCATTTGTCAACCCGATTGGCATAACAAAAAATTCATAATGACCATACCTTGTTCTAAAAGCAGTTTTAGGTACATCCGACTCCTTTACCCGCAGTTGGTAATACCCAGATCTCAAGTCAATCTTTGAAAACCATGTCGCTCCTTTTAGCTGATCAAACAAATCATCAATTCTTGGCAATGGATACTTGTTTTGATTGTCACCTTGTTTAACTGCCGATAATCAACACACAACCTCATAGAACCATCCTTCTTTTTCACAAATAACACGGGAGCACCCCAAGGTGAAAAACTCGGTCTCATAAAACCTTTATCAGTCAACTCTTGCAACTGCGACTTTAATTCCTTCAACTCTGCTGGTGCCATTCTATACGGAGCAATCGAAATCGGAGCTGTTCCCGGTATCAAATCAATACCAAATTCTACTTCCCTGACTGGAGGCAAACCCGGCAATTCTTCTGGAAATACGTCCGCAAATTCACACACAACCGGCACTGATTCAACTTTCTTTTCAACTTCTTTTGTATTAATTACATACGCCAAATAAGCTTCATAACCCTTTCTCAGATATCTTTGAGCCGACATTGAAGAAATCACACTAGGCAATGCCTCTGATTTATCTGATTCAACCCGCAGAGTTTCACCATTTTCACACTTTAATTCTATAACCTTTTCTTTGCAATTTATTTTAGCATCATGTAATGTCAACCAATCTATACCCAAAATAACATCAAACTCATCAAACGGCAACAACATCAAGTCGGCCGGAAAGTAATGATCCCGAATCATTAAAGGACATTTCTTACATACTTTATCAACAGTCACACATTTGCCTAACGGATTCGACACTCTAATCATAAATTCTGTGTTCTCAACAGGTATATTCATACTAGACACCAATTTCATGCACACATATGAATGAGTAGAACCGGGATCAATCAAAGCAATAACATTAACATTATAGAGAGAAAATGTACCGGTAATCACATCAGGTGAGGAAGCATCTTCACGCGCTTTAATAGCATAAGTTCTAGACGGAGCCCTTCCTTCAGGTCTAACCGGTGCATCCCTGGCTACATTCTTACTGCTTGTTTCACTTCCAGCTTTTCTCGGATACCTTCCCCTCGAGTCTGCACCACTAGCTTTTACATTCTGAATTTTTCTTTCTCAGCTCTCTCTGGGCAGTCTCTAATAAAATGATCCGGAGAACCACATCGAAAACATTCATTTGCTCTGCACGGACCAAAATGATTTCTACCACACCGCTGGCACTCGGGTTTAACAAATCTCGAGTTCCCTACACTGGCTGCAGAAGTATTCTGAGATTTAGGACCCACATTTTGCTTCTTATAATTCCCATATGATTGTCCAGCTGAAGCTTGAGAACGAGGATTCATATTCCTTGACTTTCTAGGTTGCTGTGAAAATGAACTACTCATCGGTCTTTTCTTCCAATTTCTAGTCTCAGCCTCTACCTTTTTCTTTTCTTTAAGTAGTTCTTCAGCCTTGCAAGCTCGATCAACCAGTACTACCATTTCTTTTAGTTCAAGGATCCCAACAAATACTTTAATGTCTTCGTTGAGCCGTCTTCAAATCGTCGGCACATCTTGGCTTCTGTAGGAACATATTCCCTAGCATACTTACTCAATCGAACAAAATCTCTTTCATATTCTGAGACTGTCATATTACCTTGCTTCAGCTCAAGAAACAATTTACATTTCTGATCAATAAACCTTTTACTAATATATTTCTTCCGAAACTCTTCTTGAAAGAATTCCCAGGTTACCCTCTCTTTCGGTACCACCGAAATCAAAGTCTTCCACCAATTATAGGCTGAATCTCTCAACAAAGATGTAACACATTTCAAACATTCTTCAGGTGTACAAGATAATTCATCAAATACCCGGATAGAATTTTCAAGCCAGAACTCTGCTTTCTCTGCATCATCATCAATATTTGCTCTAAATTCTTCAGCCCCTTGTTTACGAATTCTGTCAACGGGGGTTCTGTGAAATTTTATCATATCCATACCTTGAGGCATCGGGGGTACAGGTTGAGGAATTGGGGGAGGTAAGGGAGGTCGTACATTTGGGTTCGTACGAACGAACTCAATGTACCATGCACTCATCATTTGGAGAAAGGCTTCCCGATCCCTTTCTCCTCCTCCCTGACCAACAGTAGGGGGTGGGTTTTCAGTCGGCGCTGCTCCTTCAGCCGGAGCTGGTGCATTACTCTCTACTTCATCTGCCACAGCTAGATCGAGATCCATTTACTATATAAAAAAATTCATTTAAAAAGGTCAGAAGTCGTCACACTATCACAATTCATACATATGGCATGTATAGCAAAATCCGTACATACAACACGTAGTCCGAGAACCGACTAAACCTGATCTGATACCACTAAATGTAACGCCCCCACGCCCGAGACCGTCGTCGGAGTCGAGTATGAGGTGTTACTAAGCTTAGTTTAACATTTTTAGAACTTTGGATTATTTATTTCTACATTCACAGCCTTTAAGCTACTTGCATCACAGTCACAAGAAAAATCATATCTCGAGTTACGAAACTCAAAATCAAGATCCGTAAATTTTCCCTAAATCTAGACTTATATACCTATCTACTAATTTTTTTTCTAGAATTTTTGGTTGGGCCAATTAGTATAGTTTATTAGTTAAAGTTCACCCTGTTTCAGGACTTGACTGGTCTGACCTCTGTTTACTAAGAACCACATTTCTCTCTTTAAAAAATCCATATGACTATGAGGTTTATTTCTCCTGAAACTAGACTTAATAAGGATTCTGAGAATATAAAATAAACTACCTAATTATATCTTTACAATTTATGGTGAATTTCTAAAGTTGGAACAGGGGATTCAGAAACTGCTATGACCCTGTTTCACTAAAATTCAAATATCTTGTAACATATAATTCCTTTACCTGTTTCATTTGTTTCATGTGAAACTAGACATAATAAGCTTAAATTTGATATGTAGTCCATCACCAAGTTCAATTTCTATGATTTTTAATAAATTTTTAAACTCGCATCAGTGTTGCTGCAGTATTCTGTTTATGGCAAATTTCATCCCTTTTATGAGTTTTTATGCACTAAGTATCTTAATAATTTTCCTTAACATCAAATATAATCTAAACTAACTATTTTCATAATTTATCATTATCAAGCATTTCCTCAACCATTCCATCACCATACCATAAGATCATTTACACAAAAAAGGTATATTGCTATACATGCCATACTTAAATTACCAAAAGTCTTCCGGATAATGTGACTGAGCCTTCGACCTATCCCGACTCCTGAGCTGGCTTGTCCAAAACTACAATGAGTAAGAAGGAGGGAGTAAGCATAAATGCTTAGTAAGTTCATATGCAAATAATAATTAACATAACAAACAGTCATACCAATCAACATTAGCATGTATTACTAAAACACATATCACATTTTTAATCATTTTTCATCATCTTATTACCTTATCGTGGTTGTATCAATACTCAACCCGAGGGTTAAATACATACTTGTCCAAAATATCCATTTCACATCACTTACCAATACATCTCTTTACATCTCGAATATTCCTCCATTTGAGTAGAACTTTACCCGTTGAACACATCGGAATATAATTCGAATACATGGATAACTTGCACATAAGTGCCATATATGCAATCAAGCAATCATGTAACCCGCCCATAAGCGAACTCGGACTCAACTCAACGAGCTGGGCGTTCGCATCCATAAGTGAACTCGGACTCAACTCAACGAGTTTGGATGCCTAGTTACATCTCACGAAATCGGACTCAACTCAACGAGTTCGGACTTTCGCATCCATAAGTGAACTCGGACTCAACTCAACGAGTTCGGATGCTCAACCATCCTAGTGACATGTCACTTGTATCCTAATCTATTCCTAAGGTTCAAACAGGCTTTTTCCCTCGATCTCACATTTGCCGTCTTCCATGGAATATCGGAACCGATACTCGGTAGCAATTCATATTTATCAAGTAGTAAACATAATTTGCGTATTACTCAACATTAACCACAAAGCATAATATTTCACGATTAAAAATCAGCGTATCATATAATTAACATTAATAACTTAAAAATAACATTTATGCTACATTATTTACACATGAACTTACCTTGCTACCAAAATACAAAGATTTTGCAATTTAGTCCACAATCTTTTCTTTTCCTCGATTGAGGTCGATTCCACGTCTTTCTTGATCTAAAATAACACATTTAGCTTATTTAATACTCACATTATCAAATTAATCCTTAACTCAAATTTTGGAAAAATTACAATTTTACCCCTAAACTTTTGCATATTTACATTTTTGCCCCTAGGCTCGGGATTAAACTTTATTCCTTATTCTTATGTTTTACAACATGCTGATCACTTTTCTCTTCTATGGCAACATCAAATTCTCACTCTAACATGTACTTGTGACTATTAGGTATTTTTACCGATTAAGCCCTTTTACTCGTTTTTGCTTAAAATCGAGTAGTACAAGTTGTCTAACATAATTTAAAACTTCATATTCCATCATAAAACATCAAAATACACAAATTTCACCTATGGGTATTTTTCCAAATATAAACCCTAGGTTAAATTATTGCTAACATAAGCTTTATCGAGTTACCGGGATCTCAAAAACGTAAAAATCATTAAAAACGGGGCTTGGAATCACTTACTATGGAGCTTGTAAGCTTGAAACAAACCCTAGCTATGGAGAACCATTGAAATTTCGGCCTAATGAAGAAGATGGACAAAAATTGGCTTTTAATTTTGTTTTTAATTCATTTTAATAACTAAATGACCAAAATACCCTTACTACTAAACTTTCCAAAAATTCCTTCCATGTCCTAATTTTGTCCATGAACTTAAAATTGGTCAAATTGCTATTTAAGACCTCCTCATTAATATTCCAAAACAATTTCATACTAAAAACTTCTAGAATGCAAGTTTTGCAACTTATTCGATTTAGTCCCTACTTTCAATTCAAGCACTTTAGGCATAAAATTTCATCACGAAATTTTCACACAATCATGCAATCATATCATAAACCTCAAAATAATTATAAAATAATTATTTATATCTTGGATTTATGGTCACGAAACCACTATTCCGATTAGGCCTTAATTCGGGATATTACATAATGCTAGTTTGGTATCGATTTTCCAGGTGATATATGTAACACACCTAACCCGTATCCGTGGCATTACCAGACAAAACGGAATAATTAACATACATTTCATAAGCATCATAATATCATAATTCAAACATCAATATGAAGTCCCTTATATAGGTCCTCGAGATCTTAAACATGCTTTAGAAAGGGGTCAGGACAAAACCAAACACATACAGAAGTTTTCCAAAACTTAAACATTTTTCAAACAAGTACAGGTCACACGCCCGTGTGAACAGGCCGTGTGCCTCACACAGCATTAGACACTCCCGTGTGTCTAAGCCATGGCGTAATAGGGCATACATACTAACTTGTCCACATGGCCACAAGACAAGCCCCTCTGTCAGGCCGTGTGAAAATTAGGAAGGCTACTGACTTGGCCACACGGCCGACCACACGCCCCTGTGCCAGCCTGTATGCCACACACAATTAATAGACACGCCCGTGTATCTAGGCCGTGTCAAAACTGAAGGGTATACTGACTTTAATTCGTAGGGTACCCCAGGGGACACACGGCCGTGCAACACAACCATGTGTCACACACGGCTGAGACACATGACCGTGTCTCTGCTTTTATGGACAAAAATAGGCCATTTGAATAGCCAATTTGCCACCACAATTGGGTCAAACCTACAACACCAAACCAAACATATTTGCACAACATTTTATAACCAATTCATAACCAAAACATAAGCCATTCATGACATATCATTGCCAACCAATTTCATGCTCATAAACCTTACTAATTTATGTCAAAACATAAGACAAAAGCATATCAAAACATATAATTTGGTAATCTCCAAACATACAACCAAATATCATACTAAAACCTTACCAAATTTACCATTTCCTTTGGCCAACCAAAAACATATCACATTAACACATTAGCATCACACATCATAAACCATTGTCAAACTATAAGTTCAAACACAAGCTAGCCATATCACATGGCATGATATAAACATTACAAAACATATCCAAAGTACTTCTAGGCTATACATGTCATACTTTACTATATAAATTTTCAAAAGGTACCAAAATGAGATTCGATAGTGTGGTGACAATCCTTCTTCGATATCTATAAAACAATGCAAACGCACACAAAGTAAGCTTTCAAAAGCTTAGTAAGCCATATACAAGTAAACTTATCATTTAAAGCATATAAACATCATCAAATTACTTATACTTTGTAGCCAAATATCATCACAAACCTCATATTCATATACTTAGATCATAGATCATCTTTTATACATGTACTTATCTTTCATTCTAAAACATAACATACAATGAAAACGTACCTGAATCGGATACAAATTCACAAAGTCATTCATTTTCACGGAATGCCCATTTGAACCGTTCGGAAACATAAGGATACGCGAATAGATAGGTAAGCAAATACAATGCCAACGTCCCAGACGTGGTCTTACATGTAATCAAACATCGATGCCATTGTCCTAGACATGGTCTTACATGAATCAAATATGATGCTGATGTCCCAGACATTGTCTTATATGTAAATCAGAAGTCGATGCTAATGTCTAAGACATGGTCTTACACAATAACACATATCGAAAAATCCTATGTCATGACATATGTATCCTAATTCCTAAGATTCGTACGGGGCTTTTCGGACGACGAAATTTTGTCAATACTTTCTCAGATAATACATATTGAGGTTGAATATTCATTCATCACAATTCAATATCATATGAACAATAATAATGCAATTTAAACACGTTTATTTGTATATCGACTTACCTCGTACGGATTCGGATGGATGGAATCGGTTACTCGACAACTTTCAACTTTCCCCGATCTAATTACGTTTTCTTTAATTCTTGATCTATATAAATTCAAATTTAACTTATTCAATCACAAATTCATTCAAAACAATCCATAGACACATATTTAGGGCAATTTGCAACTAGCCCTTCCATTTTCACATTTTGACACTTTAGTCCCTAATTCACAAAATCACAAAATACACATAATTTGTATATACTCTACTTGGCTGAATTCTCCTAGTACTCATACAAGTCCACACATTTCATTTATTTCACATTTCAGTCCCTCAATTTACAAATTTCACAATTTAGCCTATTTTACTCAAAATCATCAAAAATCCAAAGACAAAACATATAAACCCAACATCAAACTTTCATATTTCATCATATAACAACATAAAGCTCATGAATTCATCCATGGCACATTTCAAAATCATCATCAAAATCAGAAATTGAGACATAGGCTTGATAGTATTCAAAGCAATGATTACAAAAACGTAGAAATTATAAAAAACGGATCAAAACACATACCTAATTTCAAATTCAAAGTGCTGAAACCCTAAAACAAGAATATGTCTTCTTCTTTCTTTGTGAATTCGGAAAAATGGATGATAATGTGACCAAAAATTATGTTTTGTTTTATTAATATATGTTTAATAAACCATTTACCAAATTACCCTTTAATAAACCATTATAAAACCATTTAATAGATGGCTATTTAAGTCCATTAACATTATCAATGGACAAATAACAACATAAGGACCCTTGCTTTAGAAAGCCAAATCAAATAGGTACTTTAACAAGTAGAAGGCTACTTTTAAATTTTACGTGATTAGGTCCTTTTATCAAATTAAACATACAATTGATCAAATTTTCATACGAAACTTTCACACATGGTAATTCACATATCAAAAGCACGGAAAATAATATTTAAATATTTTTTGACTCAGATTTGTGGTCCCAAAACCACTATTCTGACTAGGGTCTAAACCAAACTGTTACAATATCGATACCACTTAAAGGAAATATTGATACCATAGAGACGGTATCAATGCCTACGTAACATTTTTGGGAAAATATCGATACCTATGTTATGTTATTTTATGAAATCTTGGTATTCTTTATCAACAACAAGTGAATGTATGGTTTATAATTCATGATAATGCTATGTTATTATTGATAATAATAATAAAAAGATGCATGAGAAATAATGTGTCATGTTAGATGAATAAGTAGTGAGACGATGGTGTGTCATCTTGGTACTCGATTTGGCGTCCAGACCGGGTATGGGATGTTACAAAAATGTCATGTGTTAGTCATTCAAAAGGTTAATGTGCCACGCCAACAATTCGTTAATCGATTAACAAAATTTTTAACAGAAGTAACTAATTCAAACAATTATCTTAATTGGAGTTACTGAATTGAGAAAACAATTTAAAATGACCAAAATAGGGCAAACCTTATTTTAAAGTGACCATAGGTGTAGTTTACCCAAAAATTTAATCAGAAGAATTAATTAAATTTATTTTACTTAAATAAATAAATAATATTTTAATAATAGAAAATTGATTATTAGGTTGGAGAATTATATGAGCTTGTTTTAAATTAAATTAAGACTAGATAGCACATATGATTATATTCAATACACGAGACAGATCCAATAAGCCCACAACTTAAGGTGTGGGCAGCACACTAAAGGTGTGATTGATAAAATGAAATTTTAAGTGTTGAAAAATTAAATACCGAATTTTTACTGCTAATTTCTTAAGTGTTGGAATTATATTAGAAAATTGTTTGATAAATTAGTAAATATAGGTACGGAATATAATTATATTGTTTGATAAAAAAATACTGGTTTAAAAAATATTTATTCTTTAATTTTAATCTTATTAATATAATATTTTATATTATTTTAGATAGTTTTTGATAAAAGATAAATATGTTAATTTGATTTCTTTTCTTTCTTTTCTTTTCTCTCTTTTTTTTTTTTTGGATAGTTTAATACTTTTTACATTAAGTGATAAATATTAAATGTCATTTCATTGCACAAAACAAAACAAAAGGAACCTACTGCTTCTTCCTTTAATCTTCAAGTGCAAGGAGCGAATTCAGGAGGGCTGACAGTGGTTTCGAGCTCTCTTAAAAAAGAAATTTTTTTATTTAAGTTTTTTAAAATTTTTAAAATTTTAAATTAGTAGAGGTAAAATTGTACTTTGGCCCACCTTAAAAATAATAAAATTTTGATTTAATCTCTTAATTATAAAAATATAAGCTATTCAAATAGTAAAATTGTATTTTTATTATTGTAAAAATTATAATTTAATTTCTACCCCTAACAATATTTTTTGGCTTCACCTCTATTCAATTGTCTATTTTCGTTTGCTCAGATGAACCATGAACTCTTACCTATTTCAACATTTTCTCATTCTAACAGCTTTTTCACTCAACTACTATAAATCCTAGGTGATGGGTGATGGAGATAATGAAGAGAGATGGCTCAAATAAGGTGTTTACAAGGCGGGTATGCAAGAGGATAAAGAGAAAATAGTTGGAGCTTATAGAGATTTGAGGAAGAGATGATCAAAAGATGAAAAACAAGGGTTCTTCCTTGTTACAATGGGGTGGCCGGCTGGTGAAGGGAAAAAAGGGGGAGGGGTTCCTTTATGAGATACTTTTATTGTTTAGAGGGTTAGTCTCCTATCCATAAAGCAAAATTTAATATATGATGTCTATTTTCATTTATTTTTAGACTTCTTGTATTTTTTCAGAACACTTAATAGCATTTTACCTCTGTTTATATAGCTTTATAATTTCATAAAGGGTGTAACAAATATTTTTTTAAAAGATTTTCCACCCTAGTGTTAGGAGAGAATAAGACTTTGAATTTGGTGATACTAATGCTTTGCCCCCATTCATACTTGAGATGCACTATTTCTGAAAAAAAATTTTGATACTTTCAAAGTCAACAGTATCTTATAGAATCCCAATCCCAATCCCAAAGGCTGTGATTTGTGTCAGGCTCAAGGATGAGAGAGAGACTTAACACTTAAAACTCATTCTTGTAAAATAATGAAAGCTAATACCAGTAAAAGTTTATAATATCTGCAAGCTGAATGCAACTTGATAAATATTTAAGTCAATATAAATAATAAAAGAACTCCCTTTTCCAGTCATCATCGCTTATTAAGACAGTTCATCTCTAGAAAGTTAAAAAGTTCAAACAATTCATGTTGACATGTAAAATGGTAATGATCTTCTTGAGGTTTTGGTAAGCATAACAGCTACACAATTGTGGTTAAAAAAAAACCCTTCGCATATGAAAACGAATCATTTCGAGATCAACATCAGTTGCACTGCTAACAAAATCCACTTCCATTGTGGGGCTGAAGAAACAAAGAAGTTGACACTTATTATATAGCTGAGATATAATTTTATGAAAGATAATAGCCAGAACGTCTGAATACTACTCTTTTCTGGGGTAACATGATCGGTGACTTATTACATTGCTTTATTAAATTTTCCAACTCGATTTAGGATATTTTTAACAAGAAAACTAGGTATCCTATCGGGCATCCTTAGATAAGAGATTGTGAGTTTCAACTTTTCGGGCATTGCACAGCTCATCAACACAATCACCCCTTTCGAAGACCGCTGCCGCCCCCATTCCTGTGCCTGCATTTCAGTGGTGAAACTGATGGTCAGCAACTCTAGCCAGTATATAACAGAAAGGGAGAGAGGGAGGGAGATAGATAGTACCTATGCACATCGAAACCACTCCGAATCGGCAGTCTTTGCCACGACGCTTCATTTCATGCAGAAGCGTAGCAACACAACGAGCACCTTCAACAAAAGCACAGATGTATACTAGTGTCACATTGACAACATCCTTTAATTCTATGCAATTCATACACAATACATGTATATTATACGGAAACCCTCTTAGGCATTGTAGTTACAAGCGCTGATTAGTATAACTCTTTAACTCTCATGGATGTCATGTAGTAGAGCATCAACAAGTAGATCATCTTGAGCATAAATTACCATCAGCAACTCCAAAAGATAATTACAGTAATCACACAGGAAAAACAACAAAATTGCATGAACTGTTGCGAGAAATACCTGTTGCGCCCAATGGATGTCCAATTGCCATTGCGCCTCCATTTACATTAATCTTTTGTGGATCGAGCTCCAACTTCTTTTGACAATATACGAACTGGGATGCAAATGCCTGCAATAGATAATAAAATGAGAGACTTAGTGTACTATAATTCTCTCTAATTACATAGGTCGAAGCTAATTCATGTTCAAAATTGCACCTCATTTATCTCAAAAAGATCAACATCATCAAGTTCTAGACCAGCAGATTTAACTGCTGCTGGAATTGCCACAGCTGGGCCAACACCCATGATAGCAGGATCCACACCAACAGCACAAAAAGTCCTGGAAGATCAACAAGCACTTTCATATATTAATAGAAACTTCCATGTTTATGATTAGTTTGTAGAATGAGGGGGCTGAGCTGATACATAAAGCTTCAGCTCTTATTAAAAGCTGAATTGCTGCTATAACGGAAAAACTATAACCACCAAAAGATATGCTTCATAAATGTGTAAGTGAAGGATGTGAAACCAAGCAATTGCAGACCTGAAAACACCAAGAATTGGTAGTCCTTTGCACATCGCAACACTTCTTTTCATAAGCAGAACAGCTCCAGCACCATCACTCACTTGACTAGAATTTCCTACAATACAATCAGCATATAAGTAAAATACGCTAAAACCAACACAGCAGCATAACCTTCAAGAAAGAATTTGGAGCATTTTTCAATACCAGCAGTAGTGGTCCCATTTTTCTTGAATACAGGCTTCAATTTTCCCAGATCTGACACTGATGTGTTAGCTCGGATCCCATCATCAACAGAGATTGTGACAGGTTTCTCATCACCAGTCTTTGGATCAACAATCTTCATCATACATGAAATATTACAATCAAAACATGAATATACACACAAAGCTTCCTGTGAAAACATATCAAACAGAGATAATATCTATATGTTGAAAGGAGATAGTAGCTACCTTGGTGGCCACAGGGACTATTTCATCTTTGAATTTACCAGAAGCTGTAGCAGCAGCTGCTTTCCTGTGAGATTCAACCTGGCAAACAGAATTTAAGAAAATCAAACATGTAATAGATCATTTGCAACACCAGACTGCAAGAGAATAATCTAACTTACTGCAGCCTGATCCTGCTCCTGCCTCGTCACACCAAAACGATAAGCAACGTTCTCTGACGTAACACCCATAGGAAGGAGACAATTCTGAGCTTGCTCCATTTGCTTCACCTGCCAAAATCAGCAAAAGATCATATCAGACTTAAAGTTCCCTTTTATGTTTTTCGGCTATTGGAAGAATGAGAAACAAATAAAAGCACACAAGGATAGTGAGTACCCTTGGGTTAACTGAACCTTCCCATGCCATTGGATTAGTAGTCATAGATTCCAACCCAGCTCCAATGCCTACAATACAAGTAGTTATTAGTAAAAATACAATTTGATAAAGAAATATCATTAGCAGCATAGGTTTCTAACCAATTTCATAAAACCCTGCTTTTATCGCTGCGGCTACATCAGCAACTGCCTGAAGCCCGGATGAGCATTGCCTGTTCACAGTTCTAACAGGCACAGTTTCTGCATCACCATAAGAAGTGCTTACAATCAACCAACATGACAACGACAAAATACAGAACCATAAGAACAAAATCAATGATATTTATGTATACCAGGGAAGCCAGCATAGAATGCAGCCATCCGACATTCGCTAGCTCGTTGAGATCCTGGTGCCAATACCGTTCCCACAACAATATCCCCAACTTCACTAGGATTCAAATTTGTTTTCTCTATCACTGCCTAAACTCAAACGTAACAACAACATAATAATAAATTACTGGAAAAAATAAAAACCGACCACAAAAAGAAAAACCTAAACAAAATTTCTTCCAAGACAAACCGTTAAAACAGGTGCAAGTAAATCATCAGGATAAGTATCCTTGAAACCCCCTCGCTTGGATTTGCAAAGCGCGGTCCTATATGCTCTGTAAAATAATAATAATAAATTCCATAATTAAAACAAAAAAAGTTCCAAATAATCTCTCAATTATTTACAACAAAAATGTAATGATTATATATTAGTCAATTCAAAAAGAGTTACTTACGCTACTATCACCACATCATCTCCAAATACATTAGTTCTTAGATAAGCAGCGCTATCTCCAGCTAAACAAGCCGATGCCTGAGGAATTTTTGTCAAGTTTTTTTAATTCATTAGAGAAACAAAAGGAGATCATTTGACAGAAAAATAATCAAATCATCAAAATTAAATCCATAAATTAAATATTAACGCAGTTCTAAACGTTATCAAAGATGATTCTTCTTTTTTTTTTCGCTAAATAGAAAAATAAAATTATTAAAATTTGAAATCGAGATTTAATTTAGGGAATAAAATTCTGAGTAATTGTGTCAAAGTTACACTAAGATTTTTAGATGAGAATAGTAAACAGATCTTACAGAGAGGGCAGAGTTGTTTTGGTGCGACGAAAAAGAAGAAGCTGAAGGATTAAGGTGTTGAAGCAAAACTTGCTGTCGGTTGATCGCTTTCTCCATCGTTCGCTGCGTCTAGAAATGATCTAAGATTTCTGTTTGGCGAGGGAGAAAATGCAGGAAAAATAATGGGAAAAGAAAGAGGCTTGGACAAGGGAAGTTGGCGAAAGACACTTATAAGGGAAAGATAAAGATTTTATTTAATTTATTCATTTATTACAGTAAAAGCAATTGGAGGGTTATGAGTTCTGATTTTGGATGACGATGATATGTAAGCCTTTTTGGCCTCACCTTCGCTATTCCCTTCTCCTTTCATGCGCGTGTAATTCACACTTCAATCCTGCAACCTAAAATTCGTTTCATCGTGTTTCGTAATAATTATAGGATTAAAATCATTTTTCTTAAATTTAGATTTGAATTTTCTCCATTGCGAGTGGCATGCTGTGGCTAAAGACAAGATAGGAATGGAGGAGATTTGGGATGCGTGCCGGCATGGAAAAAGGGTACTAAAATGACACCTCTCTTATCGATCCTTAAGGATATTGGAAACAGAAATTAGCTGCTTCCATTGTTTGTTTCTATCATTATACAGTGAATAATAACCGTTGATACGATTGTCAACGGAAAATAAGTTGATAGTCAAAGTAATTGATGGTCAATCATAAATAGATTCAAAGAAAGAAATAGGTCCACGGCAACGGTGTTTCGATGAGGAATAATTTATTATATTTGGCCTTCCTTTTTCACACCTTAAATTCTAGTCCCTTTATTTTATTTAGATTTCATAAAAATGTTAATCTTTATATTACCCTCAAATTTAAAATATAATTTTCATGCTTTATATTTTTACTATTTCAATGTTTATAATTTCATTAATAGTTTATATAAAAAACATGTGGCCTTTTCTTTTCCTTTTGCCATATAAAATAATGATAAAATTTTAATATTATCCCTTTACTTATCTAAATTTTAAATTTTAGTCTATATTAATTATTTTAATAAATAATTATAAGTATAATTAAAAAATTGAAGCGGAGAAAAAGCAGGCAAAACATTCTATATTATTATGTAAATTTAAAATATTAGTGTTTCATATTCGATATCTTTATAATGTTTTAGTTATTTCTCATATTACATTTTTCCTTTTAGTTAATTTATTAAGGATGGATGTAGGGACAAAAAAGCTTAATTTTAACTAGAATTTAAACTATAACAATATTTAAAATGTAAAGATTTAATCACCAGTTTATTTAATGTATTTGTGTTGAAATAATTAAATATAAAATAATAAATAAATGAATTTTAATTTTAATTTTAATTTCAAAAAAATACTTAATGCATATTTGTTAAAATAACTATACATAAAATAAAAATAATTAATATAATATTTCAAATAGTTGTTGGGAAAAGTAAAAAAATATTACTAAACTATTTATTTTATTTTATTTTAATCACTTAACTATTAATTTTTTTAATTTAATTACTCAACCTTTTGAAATTAAATATTTTGATTCCAGTTTGAATTTTGACAGGTTGTTTGAAGTGGATTTTTTTTTTGCAACTAACTTTCTCAATATTCCACATGGTAAGTAATTTTTTTAGTTTTGACTTTCTTTTTCTTTTATTTCTCTTTTCTTATTTCTTTGATCGCCACTTTTCTCTATTTCTTCTTTCTTTATCAGTTTCTTTTGAAGGATTCAAGCTTCTTCTTCAACAACTTGAACCTCTTCTCTGCTATGTTCCTTAATTTGGTCTCTTCTTTTAGCTAGTTCTCAAGTTTTAGTAGCTGTAGATTCATGAACAACAAAATAAACATCAAGTAGAAATTTCAGATTTTTTTCTTCAAAACATTGAAAACATAACCAAAATGTTTAAAACCCAAATTAATAGATAAAAAACTGACCTTATTTTCCATTAGTTCAGCATCTTTTTTAGCAATCTTTGATGCTTCCCTCTCAAGCAATGTACAATCCTCATCCCATCATCCCCTACCACCTTCTTGTTGAGTATTTTACTCTATCTTCTTTAGATGGTAAGGTTGTATATTTATATGATATAGTTATTGTTCATTGATGTGATATCTTAGGTTGGTTTAATGCATGCCAACATGTACCCCACTCTAGACTTAACACGTGTTTATACGATAGGGGTTCGCCTATATAGTGATATGTGAACACACACCGCATGGTCCCATGTGTAATAACACTTAGCGTCATGCGAGCTCAATATGCAAGCCTAATGTGCAAGCTTGATATGCAAGCCTAATGAGCGAGCTTGATATGCAATCTTAATGTGAGAACTGTGTAGAATCCGACCCGGACCCATTCGGGTTATGGGTCGGTAATAGTAAGTATTCTAACAATGTGTCTCCCACCTAGTTTGAAGAAGAGTTATAAAGTGCCTTTTTTTGGAACTTGGTTCTATAAGGCAAGAATTAACATAAAGAAAAACTTATTGAGTAAGTTTTATACTTTAATTTGCAACGTACACTTCGCCACATGTGAAGAAAGAGTACAGCTATTTGCAATTGATTGTGCCCTCATTCTTTCTCATTTTAATCGTTAAAGTGTAAAGAAATTTCTTTTAAAAGGAGGTTACCAGATCCCTAAAAATAACATTATTTGAATTTGAGAATTTGAAAAAAAAAACCAATTGTTGAGGAGAGCGATTTCAGAGGTAATCTTCTTAAAATTTCCATCGTTTTTTCAATTTTTATTTCTAGCTTTTGTTAGCACACCATGGCTAGGACTAGAGGAAATGGCCGCGTTGCCCAGAACATCTCTTTGCGACACCACAAAGCGAGAAGTCCAGTGGAAGCTAAAGCCTACATTTACACCAAAAAGGTGGAAGAAATGAATCAAGCATTAGTTGTTCAGGGAATTCAAATACTGAATTTTGCTTACGATTTCTCAATTCCCAAAGGGTTAAATCGTTTGAACGACACAACGATGGTAGCTTTTTACTTTCACAGCACGTGATAGAAGCAGGATTTCATTTACACCTCTACCTCTTTTTCTGCTATCTTTTCTATAACTCCCCTAACCCGTCTTCGTCATTGGGTTAGGGTTACGAAGCATTATTGTACATTCAAAAACATTTAAATATTATATCATTCAATAATTCAATCACATCATAAACCATCCATATACATTGTCTCTAAACTGAGCCCTCAAGGCCCTAAAAATAGCTTAGAAGCAATTCTAGACCAGTTTGAAAGCATTTGGAAAAATTAGGAAAAAGGTGCAAAAGTTTGGAAATAGGGGTCACACGACCGCATAGTCAGGCCGTATGCCTCGCACAGCTAAGACACACGCCCGTGTCTTAAGCTGTGTAACCTTCGAACTAGGGAAACACTGCTGTGTCCTAGAATATCACCTATGTAACTTATTGAGTAGGGCCACACAGTTATGTCACACGCCCGTGTGCCAGGTTGTGTATTAGGCCGTGTAACTCACTAACTTGCACCCTAAGGAAAATCATCAGATAACACACGGTCGTATCACCAGGCCGTTTGTCACACACGGCTGAGTCACATGCCCATGTCTCAGGTCGTGTGAACCCAAAATTAACTAAAATCAAGACATTTCAAAACCATATCATGCATAACCATTCAGATCATTTAATCACACATTCAAGGGTTCCAACCATCATCCATTCATACATAAAGATACCAATTCAAAACTCTAATTTAACTAACCAATATGCCATTCAAAGGCACCACAGTTATAACAAACAATATTTACCAAAACATGTTAACATTGCCTTATTCCATGCATAAAAAAGTCATTCTATTATGTACCTAATACATATCATAAATGGTCATCTCTAAGCCAATATCTTATATCAAAATGCCATATACATCCATTATCAAAAGTGACTAACAGGACTTACCTATATAAGCATTATAAGTCCAACAACCATACATAAACATCAACGCACAAAAATACCAAATTACCATTTACATATTCATCAAAACACCATTATAAACCACCCTATACATGCCATTATAAAACTTAGCAAAAATGCTTAAAAACTACCGAATTAACTGCTAGATAGTGTGATAGGTCTCCGACGAGCTTCCAACAAAATTGAACCTTTCGATGATCTACAGGAAAAGAAAACAACTAACATAAGCAATAATGCTTAGTAAGTTCGTATAAAGGCAACTTAAATACTGAACATATCAGAATAAATGACTAAACATAATTTTCATTATATCTTAAGCTAACTTTTGTTTTCTATTCATTACACCTCTCATGGATAATTGGTGTAACCTTGCATATACATATATATATTTTTCCATATAAGTATTTCATATAACTATTTCACTTAAACAACTCTTATTACCATAACACTTACACACTTAACATGTAATTATTCTGTAATTCATCTTTTGTTTCAAACTTTCATATAAACATATCATCCCAGAATCACTTACTTTCACTAAACAATGTGAAAAACTACATAAATAGATTAATCATACATGTTAATCATTTACGAAGTACTTATAGGATTAGTAATAAAAATGGTTCATTGTACACTTCCTGTACTATAATAATTCAATCCAAACTCATTCATCTATGCATATAAATATCTATCTTTAACTGTATAATCATCGATATAATTATACTCACACATGATCAAGTAGTTCATTGAACATTTAACATTTACAAATATCTTGAGTATACATTAGCCTTTAAGCACATAGATAATTTTGTAAATTCATTAACATTTATCCCGATGAACTAGTAACCTGACTCGGATACTCAGGTAACTACACCACACCATAGGTATCATAGATGCATAACAAGAGCACCGAAGTGCAAACAATGGCACCGTAGTGCGAACAGGGACACTGAAGTGTATACAGAGGCACTGAAGTGCAAATCTCGTACAAGCACGCATATTAATCTTATTGGCATACCAATCGTATCCTAATCATTTACTATGTCCAAACGGGCATTTTAACAAAATTATAACTTTCATGAATTAGAGGCACTTCCATATTTCTCAATACACATGCTGATAAACAGTAATTTATACATGTTTTTATCCCATGCTTAGCCCATTAATGGATGGTTTCTCCTTAAATTTGGTGAATTCGATGCTCTTAATTCTTTAATTTCATGTTTTATACTTAGGTGAGCATAGGAGAGTAAAAAGAGCGAGAAACGGGTCGAAAATGGAGAAAATGGACCTACATGGGAAATCAACACGACCTGGACTTCCTCACACGGGCGTGTCACACGGCCGTGTCCCTTTGGCAGGATCGAAGCTCGACTTACACGGGTAGACTACACGTCCGTGCCTATTCAAAAACCTTGACCACGGGCTAGAGTAATCGTACACGGGCGTGTCACACGGGCGTGTCCTTGCCGAGCCCAAGTATAACCCTATTCGGAAAAGGCCAATTTTGAGGGCTTTTAGGCATTCTAAAGCCTATTTAAACACCTGAGGAGGCACTTAGGAAGGGGGACGCAGAGCAGGAAGCAAGGAATTACTTAAGGGAAGCCGATTGATCATCTCAGAAGCCGGATTCATCGTCAAAATTGAAGATCTCCCTTTAATTTCCATTTAGGGGTTTTGGGTTTTCTTTATGTTTTGTTATCTTTATTCTTGTGAGATGTTTTCTTTCATAAGTATGAACTAAACCCCCTAAATGCCTAAAGGGAATGAAACCTAAGACAGATCTTGTTATTATTATCTGAATTGTATGATAAATATTTGACTTGTTCTTAATTATATATTCTTAATTCTTGTTTTAATATTCCAGGATATTGATTCGAGTTAATGCTCTTATTTAGAGGAGGAATAGACCCTGTCTAAGAGTAAATTTGTTGTAATTAAGCGGAGTCGATTGCACGCCTAGAGATAGGGTGATAAGATTTCACCGGATTAGGGTGAAACCTAATAAGGCGATCCATAGATTGAGTTAATGTAACACTAGGGTGTTAATTAGAAAGATATTTCAGTTAATTAACCTAGGGTTAGACGTTATTAGTCTCGAGAGAGATAATAATATAACTTAGGGATTTCTACGGATCAAGTCAAATAAATAAATCTTCTGGTTCAAAGTCAAATAACAAGTGAAGTCTAGGTGGATTTTTCCTTAGGTATTGTCTTAATCAATCGAATTTTCCCAAAAGCTTTTCCCCAATTTCTCTCTGTGCACTCTTAGTTTAGTTAATTAGTTTAGATAAACAAATCCCTTAATTTTTAGGCTAGATAATAAAAAGAAAGTAATTACTAGTACTCTTGGTTCCTTTGGGTTTGACAATCCGGTCTTGCTAAAGCTATACTACTGTTCTATAGATACACTTGCCTTCATCATGATAATAGTTAGTTTCAAGAACAATTAATTATAAATATTTAAAACCTGTCTCGAATATCACGTATCACATACTGTAACAATTCATAATCATTCCAAAATCACATATATCATATTTCATAAATATTCAATAGTTTTCAAACAAATCCTTTCTCGCCTTATATTCAATTATAATATTTCGATTTCCAACTCACATTTTAAACATCATATATATATACATTCATAAATCAACAGTAACATTATATATATATAGATATATAGATATGTATAATTCTATACCTACGAACTTACCTTAACAATTACAGTTGTAAAATGAGGCCTATGACTAATCCGACACATTAGCTTTTCCTCGATTTATACTCGTTTGATTCTTTTCTGGATCTAAATAATAATTTCTCATTCAATTAATACAATTCTAGCACTTAAATAATATGTCTAATAAAATTAAGTCCTTCCATAATCACTTTACAAATTTATCCCAATATTTTACCTTTTATGCAATTTAGTCCCTAAATCCGAAACTTACAAATTAGCCAAATTTAACTAAAATCAAACTCAACTGAATAGTATAACACTTCACTAAAACCCATATTTTCTTTTATTTAACATCAATTCCTTGTACTTTTACTAATTTTACATTTTAGTCCTTAAACACTAAAATTTCCAAAAATTACTTAATAAAATATGTCTATTTAATAACAAAGCTTAACAATCTATCATAAACTTAAAAAATATTACAAATTCATCAATGACAAGTTTTACAATATTTAATAATTTTGAAAACGGAGATATAGGTTAACAGGACCTTATTGCAATGATCTCAAAAATATAAAAATTACTAAAAACGGGCTTCAATTTCATACCATGCAAAGGAGAATGGGTTGATTGAAAGCTTGTTGTTCTTCAACTATTGAGTTCCTACTCCAAAACCATGAAAATGAAGATGATGATGATTATAACTTTTGTTTTATTCATTTATTATTATTTTAATATATAAAATCTTTTAATTAAAACATTTTAAATACATAATATTTCTTATTTTCCCACCCACTAACCGTACATCACAATAATTTATCGTATATTTTCACTTTAAAACCTTCACTTCATACTTTTATAATTATTTAATATAAATAAGTTTATAGTGATTAACTTTTACATCCTTTACAATTTAGTCCTTTTTAATTAATTAACTATCTAAACATTAAAATTTCTTAACCAAATTTTAATATAACCTTAATAACCTTCTGTAAATATTTAATAAAATATTTACGGCTCGGTTTATAGAAACTAGGTCTCAATATCTCATTTTCTAAAACCACTTGACTTTTGGATCTTACCATTTGAATTTAATTGTTCTTCCATTTAATATAAATCATTAAATCAAATTTTATTATTACACCATATTACTTGTAAATATTAAATAATAATATTTACGAACCCACACGTCGGATTTGTGGTCTTGAAACCACTATTCTAACACCACAGAGGAATTGGTTGTTACATTCTCGATGAGTATAGGATAGCTCTGGGGCAGTTATCTTGTTTTTCGTGGTGGGTCACAATGGCGTACTTCATTGAATGCAGTCGACACTATAAAGTGCCATTGATCACCATTTTTCAAATTTTGTATCAACTAAAAGCATACAATCGAGGAGGCGTGGTAGGTTTATTTTATTTCACTCCTCATGAAGATGTGGAAACTATTATTTTGAACTGGTGCTCGAATCTTTGTCTAAATTGCTATAAGCATATATGGGTTAAATACAAGTTGAATAGTGGTTTTGGCTTTCCCACTGAATGGCCAGTACCACAGATCCCTTGTAACATCCCAAAAATTAGGGGTTAGTAGAATCGGGTTTGTGAATCGAGAAAGAGTGGTCATGCCTTAAAATTTTAAATTATTTATGCATTTTTAGGAAATAAACGATGTATTGATTTGTTGGTTAAGTGTTAGAGCAACGTTTCTTGAAACCCAAGTTCAAATCCTTTCTCTTGCATCATTTTTACTATTTTACAAATTTTGCCTTAAACCCTGGTATGTGACATGCCCTATTTTTTTTTAAAATAAATATTTCAAATTATATTAAGAATGAGTTATTGGTTTGATGGTTAAGCATTAGCGAATTTATCCTTAAGGTCCTAACTTCAATTCCCTTCCTATGTAAATAATTTAATTTTTTGACAAAAACCCCTTGTTTTAATGTGTAGGCCATCCAAGCCTAGTTAGCCGAGGTATAAATATTAATTTTTCAATAATAATCAGCCTTTATTCCTCCTCCTCATTGCCCTAGCCATCCCTTTCCTTCTCTTTGATTTTAATTTTTTTTCCTTTCTTCCATTGTTGTCGTCGCCTACACCTAGTTTTACCATCTCTTTCTTTTTCTTTTTCTTTTTCTTTTTCTTTTTCTTTTTGCCACAAGATTTGTTAACATATTCTCCACCATATTGCTTTCATTTTTCCTCATTAAAATCAACCCCAAATCTAAAGTCTTGAACTCCAAGATCAATCCCGAACATTGCCGAGAAAGTGCCATTGCCGTTTCTTTCGACTAGCTTGGGTAAGGTCTCTTCTCTCTTTAATTTCTTAATTAATCTTGTACACTAAAAACCCAAACTTCCAAATATAAAATTTGGGGGATTTTAAATGATTTCAAAAGTATTTTTTCAGAATTTAATGAGATCTCAAACCGTTTTAACATTCAGCCCTAATTTTTGCCACCATGGGTGGTGGTGCGTGCGCCTATGTGCAAGAAAGGGGGCTATTTTGTTTCTTGGTTCTTGCCTATATTTTTCCAGCATTAATTTGAGTTCTTGTACCCTCCTAATCAGCTTTTAAACCCATTTCAATTAGGAAAAAACATTCTTGACCGATTGGCCATTCAGATTCCACAAATCATGAAGCATAAGTGCAATTAAGGGTGACTAGTTTGATATTTCAACATAGTTGTTGGGTAAATGTTATGAATTGATTAAATGAAGGAATTTAATAATTAATTAGCTACTGACCCAAACACCCCAAATCATCCATAAAGGCAAAGAATGATTGTACGTATGGTTTGCATCGATACAGTGTAAGGAATCTAACTAGTTTGGATTCATAAAATAGTTATAATTCCAACGATTGGTTTGAACTTATAATTGGGTGTTTGGGGGCTGGTTTTTTAATGTTAAATTTATTTTATTTATACTGAATTTTGGTTTAGGTTTGTTTAAGGAATTATTAAGGAAAATTGGAAGATTCGCTAGTGTGTTGCGAGGAAGTGAAAAATAAGGTATGGGTCTTAAACTCATAAAATTGTTTGAAAATGTTAAATATCATGTTATATTTGATAAATTAGCTTACTAATTGGATTGCTCTAATAGCCAAATTATTTATTTTGTGAGTGGCCGAACCAAGTATGTTTCAAGCCTTAAAAGATTGACATGTTGGCAAAATTGCTAGTTCGATAGTATGAATGTTTGATTGAGTTTGTAATTGTATATTTGAGTTATGAGATATGAGAATGTTTGACTGAATGATATAATGTGTTGAGATATTAAGCTTATGTATGATTTAAATGCATGAGATATTTGTTATATTGTGTACTGAAAATGGTGTTATTTATGCACAATGAAAATCCGTAAAGTATGTGAAATTGAACGATATTGATTGATACCAACACAATGGTAATTTGAAAGATTGGAACACTGTTTCCATTTACTGAAAGTATGTGATTATTGAGGACATGCTGAGCATGTCAAATGAATGTGAAGAGTATTGAGATATGATTATGTATGAAATTGTGTGACATATTGTATATGCATTGGGTTGGGATTTTGTTGTTGACAGAGGAGTTTTGTGGAGTATCGGCGGCATATTAAGTCCGTATTATTTGTAGTCAGTGCACTGCATCTGGAGTACCAAGGCAATTGGCAGTTTTATTGCATATTATATGTTATTGGCAATTGTGTCGCACTATTTGATATCCGACAGATGTTCTGCATTATTGATTATTCGATGGTTTTACCACATCGAACTATGCTCATAATGTTTTGGAGTTTGGCAGACGAGTTATGGGGAACCCGTGGTGTGTAGCAGAAGGTATGGGTAGGAACCTTTTTGCATTGCATCATGTGCATGACATATTTTAGTGTTATTGATTTATGTTACGCATTATATTTTGTTGTATTGAATGGTATCAAAACTAATGATTGTTACTTCGATGATTGATGACCTATACTCATACATCGTTTGACATCAATTTGATAATGGCTATGTAATGACATGAAATTCCTATGATGGTTCTGTTTTCTTCTGTTAATGCTAATATGTTTCACTTTATTTGATTTTTTCCCGTTTAAATAATTATTCGACTCACATTGAGCTTTTCATAAGCTCACCCCCAATAGTATTTAAATTTTTAGGTAAACCTTAAAATTAGGATTGGACTCAACATTTGGAGTGTAACAGCTAAATTTTTAGTGGTGTCGGAAACAGTGATTCGAGATCACTAAATTTGACGAGTAAGTTTAGAAATTTTAATAAATAATAATTATGGGCCAAGCGCGAACTTAAAAGAATTTTTTTAATTAGTGAATTTTTTTATTTTAAAAGAATTAATCAGGTAAATTGGGTTGAAAATGAGGTATCGAGACTAAAAATATTTATGGAGTGTTATTAAGTTAGTATTAAAGTTTCGTTAGAAAATTTTAACATTTGGTTAGTCAATTAATTAAAAAGAACTAAATTGAAAATAGTACGAAATTTGTTAAATTGTGATTAAATAGTTTAAGTGATTAAAAAGGAGGGATTTAAAAGGCAATTGGACCCAAATTGTATGGGCTGGACGGTTGGGCAAGAAAATCAGCAAAAAGACAAGGAGAAACAAGGGCAAAATGGGAAATTTTACAAATTAAACATATAAAACAAGACAAAATTGAAAAATCTAGAGATATCATCATTTTTCTTCAGCAAAAACGCCATGGGAGGTCTGAAAGTTTCTGGTTTTTCATACTTTGACATATGTGAGTTCAATTCTTGCCCTTTTCTTTGAGATTTTTATGTTTTTGTGACTTTTACAATTACGTCCAAGTGTTTAATTCATTATTTTTTGATTTTATGGACAAAGTTGAAAGCTACCATTGATAAGTGTTGGCTTTTTATGATGAAATAAAATGAATTTGAAGCTTTGATTTTGTTGTTTGATGATTTTATCAAGTAATTTCAATAGAAATTGATTTTAGGACCTAATTGTGAAAAAGTTGTGAATTAAGGTTTAGTGTTAAAATTCTGATTTTCAAAGGTTGTGTAATAGTTTAGAAAAAATTCTGATTTTCAAAGGTTGTGTAATAGTTTAGAATGATGGAATATAATGTTAATTGAGAAAAATTAGCTTAATAGATGGGCTAATTGAGAAAGGACTGAATTGCATGACCTGTGAAATTTAGAGGAAAAATGGTAATAAACATCTTGAACTAAAAAAGTTTTGGACAGCTGCAGTAGGCTAACTTTGAAAAATCACCATAAATTGAAAAAATAGAATTAGAGAATGAAAAAAATATTCAATTAAATCTTATTGAGTCTAGTTTCTTACAGAAGAAACGGTGTAAGCAATTGAATTGTAAATTATGAGATATAATGAATTTTGTGAGACAAGGTCAGAATGAATTCAGGGTTCCCCTGTTTTGACTTTGGAAAATCACCAAAAATTGGAGACAATTTATTTGAGGCTAAAATTTATATTCCTAGAATCCTTAATGAGTCTATTTTCAATAGAAATCAACAGGAACATTATCCAAGTTCTGTACTATGGTATAATTAATTTTTAGTGAAGAGAGGTCAGAATTGTTGGATAGTGAAATATGGGAAAATTAAATGAATAAAATGTACTAATTGACTAAACAAAAAATTCTAAAATTTTTATGGTGGAATGATATGTGAGTCTAGTTTCAAGAAAAATTTACGGATCTTAATTTGGAGCTCTATATCTCGAATTATAAATAATTAAGTGACTATGACTCGTGTGAACAACTTGATGTGAACATTAATAAGTAAATTGTGAAATAGTACTTACAAGAATGTTATATACATTAAGGATGTGGAATGGAGAGGAGGAGGAGGAAAATAAATTATATATGTTTATAAGAAAACAGTATGAGAATGATACATATCATGACATGTATATATATAACTAGTTTCAATATGATGCTTGTTGGGTATGAAGTTGGATTGAAATGTCTCAGGCAAGTATTTTATTCTGCGCATCTGAAATGTGGTATTTTATGAAGATATGATCTAGCTCTAAATATGAATGCTTGATGATTAAGCTGAAAATATTTGGTAAGATGATAATCATGGTATAAAAGTATAAGTGGTACCATAATAGAAAAGGTAAAATGAGTGTGAGAGATACATGTATGATGACATACAAATACTATGTTTGTAGTTTAATTGAGAATGTTTAATCATTAAATGAATACCATGTTATATGCTTTTGATTTTGTATGAGTGTGTAAGAGATTAAGGTTGACCAAGGCTTGGAAAATAGCTTAGGTATTGACCACACAGGCAGAGACACGGCCGTGTGTCTCAGCTGTGTATGGAACACGACTTTAGGACACGGGCGTACGATGTGGCCGTGTGCCCCTAAATTGATGATGATGTCATAAACAGAAAGCTCCACGGACAAGGGACACGGGCATGTCCCAAGCCACACGGGCGTGTGGAATCCACACGGGCATGTGGGTGCTGTTCACAAGTAAAAATTTTTTAAAAATTAAGGGAAAAATTTTATGAGAAATCGGTTAAGTTTCGACTTGATTTTAATGTTCATGTTGGGCTTCGAGGGCCCAAATAAAGGTCGTTATATATATATGATCTCAGAAAGTGAATAGTGATGTTTTGATTAATTTGTAAATGTTTTGTATGTACTAGTAACACTCTGTAACCCTGTTTCAATGACGGATACGGGTTAGGGGTGTTACATTTAGTGGTATCAGAGCTATGGTTTAGTCAGTTCTCAGACTAACCTAGCATGTGAAAGAGTTAAGCTATACATGCCATATTACTACCTGTGATAGTGTGATGCCTCCCGATCCCGATGAAATAGTTCTGTTGAGACAGAAGTGTTTTCCAACCGAGCTACCATCGACAGTGTAAAAAGGGGTTAAGTAAGTTCATATGTATAACAAGCATTAATTTATGCATGTTTCAATGTAAAATTGATACATTTATTATGATTGCCAAGGTGTTGAAAGTAAGTATAATTATGATGATTTAAATGTTCAATATTAATTTGACATGGAAATGAGAAAGTATGTAAGTTTGTATCTAAATAATACATTATCTTTATTACGTTTTTATATTTCAGCATATTTTATGTATTGTAGCTGATTTTTGAATCATAATTAACTATTGGAAGAATGGAATAAAGTATTAGAAAGTGAGATACTTCCCGTTTGAACCTTTGCAATTGAAAGATACATATGGTATGTAGATAGGTCACATGTGTAATACGGGATGTATACCATGTGTACAAGAGAGCTACGAGACATTACGAAGTAGCTAGGTCGCATGGGTGATACTATGTGTACACCATGTAGACAAGAGAGCTACGAGATAAATGTAGCTAGGTTGCATGTGTGGTTCCAGGTGAATGACACCATGTAAACAAGAGAGCTACGAGATAAATGTAGCTAGGTTGCATGTGTGGTTCCGGGTGAAGGAAACCATGTAAACAAGAGAGCTATGAGATAAAGTGACTAGGTCACATGGGTGGTACTAAGTGTTCACCATGTGTACAAGAGAGCCAAAATTATGTGTACAATTGAGCTAGGTCACATGAGTGGTGCTAAGTGAAGGCCACTATGTGTACAAGAGAGCTTCGATTTTAAAGGTGGGCTGTGTGCGATACCATCGCGTATCTGTTATTATTCCTAAGCGTTCAACTGGAAAATTGATTAAATGAAATTGTGTATGACTAAGAAGCTCAGAAATGTGATAATGGGTGGTAATCTAAATGAGTTGGGAGCGAATTTATTTCTGATGTTGAATTTCAGGTCGAACATGATTTTTGTTATTATTGTTATCTTGAGATAGAATGTATGTGTAGATGAATCCAAAGTTTATATAGAAGTTTTTACACGAGGCTCAGTAGTAGTTAGTCTGCTCATCCAAGAGAGATAAGATGTGCAGTTATGTGAGTTAGTTGTGCTAGTGATTGTATGTGTTCAATGATATTTTGGATTCGTATTCAGACATTGATTTGTTAACAGGTAAAAGACAAGAAACCAAGTGTATTTAGTACTAATACAGTCAGTGATGGGACGAGTAAGTTGTGAGATAGAATTGCCATAGATTTCGTATCGGGATTGTCATTCTCTCTGAAAGATAAGATGTTATTTGATTGTGGTTGATCATTTGACAAAGAAAGATTCGTATGATCATTTCGCTATGTACAGAATTTTTATTGAACAAATCAATTGAGTATAAGTAATTATGAGAGAATAAGTGAGATCTTGACAATATGCTCCGACACTGTGTGCTACAGTCTAAAGGTTCTTGGGAAGAGATGTTTGAGATTAATTTGGTTGTGATTCTGAGAAATTCTGTGGAAGTTTTTCATGAGAGTTGAAAGCAACTTCTAGTAAGATTTTCGGGGACGAAAATCCTTAAAGGGAGGGGGAGTTGTAACAGCCAAATTTTCAGTGGTGTTGGAAACAGTGATTCTTGATCACTAAATCCGACAAGTAAGTTTAGAAATTTTAATAAATAATAATTATGGGCCAAGCGCGAACTTAAAAGAATTTTTTTAATTAGTGAATTTTGCGATTTTAAAAGAATTAATCAGGTAAATTGGGTTGAAAACGAGGTATCGAGACTAAAAATATTTATGGAGTGTTATTAAGTTAGTGTTAAAGTTTCGTTAGAAAATTTTAACGCTTGGTTAGTCAATTAATTAAAAAGGACTAAATTAAAAATAGTGCGAAATTTGTTAAATTGTGATTAAATAGTTTAAGTGATTAAAAAGGAGGGATTTAAAAGGCAATTGGACCCAAATGGGCTGGACGGTTGGGCAAGAAAATCAGCAAAAAGACAAGGAGAAACAAGGGCAAAATGGGAAATTTTACAAATTAAACATATAAAACAAGACAAAATTGAAAAATCTAGAGATATCATCATTTTTCTTCAGCAAAAACGCCATGGGAGGTCTAAAAGTTGCTGGTTTTTTATACTTTGACATATGTGAGTTCAATTCTTGCCCTTTTCTTTGAGATTTTTATGTTTTGTGACTTTTACAATTAGGTCCAAGTGTTTAATTCATTAGTTTTTGATTTTATGGACAAAATTGAAAGCTACCATTGATAAATGTTGGCTTTTTATGATGAAATAAAATGAATTTGAAGCTTTGATTTTGTTGTTTGATGATTTTATCAAGTAATTTCAATAGAAATTGATTTGTGGACCGAATTGTAAAAAAGTTGTAAATTAAGGTTTAGTGTTAAAATTCTGATTTTCAAAGGTTGTGTAATAGTTTAGAATGATGGAATAAAATGTTAATTGAGAAAAATTAGCTTAATAGATGGGCTAATTGAGCAAGGACTGAATTGCATGACCTGTGAAATTTAGAGGAAAAATGGTAATAAACATCTTGAACTAAAACAGTTTTGGACAGCAGCAGTAGGTTAACTTTAAAAAATCATCATAAATTGTAAAAATATAATTATAGGATGAAAAAAATATTTAATTAAATCTTATTGAGTCTAGTTTCTCATAGAAGAAACGGAGTAAGCAATTGAATTGTAAATTATGAGATATAATGAATTTTGTGAGACAAGGTCAGAATGAATTTGGGTTCCCCTGTTTTGACTTTGGAAAATCACCAAAAATTGGATTAAATTTATTTGAGGCTCAAATTTATATTCTTAGAATCCTTAATGAGTCTATTTTCAATAGAAATCAACGGGAACATTATCCGAGTTCTGTACTGTGATATAATTAATTTTTAGTGAAAAGAGGTCAGAACTGTCAAATAGTGAAACGGGGGAAAATTAAATGAATAAATGTACTAATTGACTAAACCAAAAATTCTGAAAATTTTATGGTGGAATGATATGTGAGTCTAGTTTCAGGAAAAAATTACGGATCTTAATTTGGAGCTCTGTAGCTCGAATTATAAATAATTGAGTGACCATGACTCGTGTGAACAGCTTGATGTGAGCATTAATAAGTAAATTGTGAAATAGTTCTTACAAGGATGTTATATACATTAAGGATGTGGAATGGAGAGGAGGAGGAAAATAAATGATATATGTTTATAAGAAAATAGTATGAGGATGATACATATCATGACATGTATATATATAACTAGTTTCAATATGATGCTTGATGGGTATGAAGTTGGATTGAAATGTCTCAGGCAAGTATTTTATTCTGCGCATCTGAAATGTGGTATTTTATGAAGATATGATCTAGCTTTAAATATGAATGCTTGATGATTAAGCTGAAAATATTTGGTAAGATGATAATCATGGTATAAAAGTATAAGTGGTACCATAATAGATAAGGTAAAATGAGTATGAGAGATACATGTATGATGACATACAAATACTATGTTTGTAGTTTAATTGAGAATGTTTAATCATTAAATGAATACCATGTTATATGCTTTTGATTTTGTATGAGTGTGTAAGAGATTAGGTTGACCAAGGCTTAAAAAATAGCTTAGGTATTGACCACACAGGCAGAGACATGGCCGTGTGTCTCAGCCGTGTATGGAACATGACTTTAGGACACGGGTGTGCGATGTGGTCGTGTGCCCCTAAATTGATGATGATGTCATAAACAGAAAACTCTACGAACAAGGGACACGGCGTGTCCCAAGCCACACGAGCGTGTGGAATCCACATGGCCTAATCACACGGGCATGTGGGTACTGTTCACAAGTAAAATTTTTTTAAAAATTAAGCGAAAATTTTTATGAGAAATCGGTTAAGTTCCGACTTGATTTTAATGTTCATGTTGGGCTTCGAGGGCCGAAGTAAAGGTCGTTATATATATAAGATCTCAGAAAGTGAATAGTAATGTTTCGATTAATCTGTAAATGTTCTGTATGTACTGGTAACACTCTATAACCCTGTTCCGATGACGGATACGGGTTAGGGGTGTTACATGGAGAATCAACTTGGACTTCGAATTATTATTATTTAATTATGTATTATTAAGTCTTTATTGGTTTTGGCTTGTAATTTTAATTATTTCTAGTCTGTGGCTTGGTAACTTTTCTTTTGGGGATTTTTGCATGCATGGATTACTCAAGCATAATAACCGAATAATGCATGATATCGGGCTTAAGTAAAACTTAATATTGTTCCCTAGTTTCCACTACGTTGCAAAGGAACTGTTTTTGAAAAACAAATCGATAAGGCAACTAATTTTCCAAAATGACTTGAAAAATGGTTTTTCAGCTGTATTAGTTTAACTTCGAGTTTTTTTTAAAGAAGAGCGAAAAGCAAACGGTTTTTCTAAAACAACACTGTCAACAATAAAATGAATCCTAAGCATACACGACCTAATGAATGAATGTTTTTAAGCTAACTTAAAGTACAAGCACGATTTTCTTTAAAATGAGTTTATTTAAAGTCTTAAAAAGTAACGTAAGTTAGCTTAGCCATTTTGGTGGCTAATGTAGCCTTCTCAATCTAGCCATAACGTCTAGGCCAGGTTTGGAAGGTTACAACCCCGAAAAGATTAGTCTTCATGGATTGTAAAAAGGACATAGAGAAAACTTTGGTTATACCAAAATAAAATCTATAGTATAATTATGATTATAATTATAATTATTTTATTAATAATATTTTCATTATCAATATAATAATTACTATCACTTAATTAGATTTTGAATTCATATCAAATTACATTAATTATCACTTTATTAGCGTTACAGTTATATACCAATTAAAACTAATATTTAGCAATATAAATATATGTAACAACCTGAATTCAGGGCTAGTCGGAATAGTGGTCTCAAGACCACAAATCTAGAGTTTAATAAATTATTTTATTATTAAATTGATGTTATGACATGTTTATAAGAGTGCATGAAAAATTTGATGGATTAATTTTAGCGTTTATGAGCCCAATTGTGAAAAAAGACTAAATCACATAAAGTGCAAAAGTCTTGAATTGATAGCTAAAGGTGTTAAATAGTTAGATAACTAAAATTAGGAGTATTTAAAAGGCAAATAGACCTTTGGAAGAAGGCATAGCCGACCATAGAGTCAAAGAGGAGACAAATTTGTCAAAATTAGGTGAGTTGGTGACAAATTTTGACTAGATTAAAAATAAAATAAAGGGAAATGATATCATCTTTTTTTTCCACCTTCTTCTCCATTGAATTTTCAGCAAAAATTAAGGGTTTGAAAGCTTGAAATTTTTCAGAAACTTGAAGCACTCACAAGTAAGTTATTTTAATGAGTTTCTTGAAGATTTTTATATTTTTGAACCCCTTGAAGCATGAGCTTTCAAATGAGGGTACTATTTTGCAAAATGGTTGAAAGTCTAGGGTTTTTCCATGAGAGCATCTAGGGTGTTTTTTTGAAATTTTATGGAAGAATATGAGACTTGGGTGTGATATCAACAAAAGGTGTTAGCATGAAAACACCTAAATGGACCATTTTGCATAAGTAGTAAAATAGAAGAAAAATGTGTGAAATAGTAGGATTTTGGAGTTGCTATAAGAGTAAAAAGGGTTCGGCTAGGCTTAATATGCGAAGAAATTCAATAAAAATTGATTTTTGAGCCTAGGGGTAAAATGGTCATTTTGTCAAAGTCTAGGGGCAAAATGGTTATTTTACCAAAGAAGTGAATTTTCGGTTGCCTAATTTTATTTAGTGATTAAATAAGTGTATTTTTCTATTATAGATAAAAAGAATACCGAATCTGAACCTAGACCGGGGGAAAGCCAAGCAAATCGACTAAAGCAACTAGTTGCCATATTTTGTGATCTGAGGTAAGTTGTATGTAAATAATAAAATTACATTGTTAATGTATGTGTTGAATTGTACTTGAATTTAATATAGTATGAATTTCTTGATTGTGGAATTGAGAAAGCATGATGACAATAAGGATAGCAGAGTTTCCGTTTGAGCCTAGAAAATAAATCAGATATTCATGCCATGACATATGGGTTAATGTGAGCTAGTATAAGACATCTCTGGGACACGCATCGACCACATTACGAGAGTCAGTGTAAGACCATGTCTGGGACATTGCATCAGCATCGAGAGGAGTGCTAGTGTAAGACATGTTTGGGACATGCATCGGTCTCGAGACGTAAGCTGGTGTAAAACATGTCTGGGACATGCATTGGCTACGAAATGATAGTCAGTGTAAGACCATGTTTGGGACATGGAATCGACTTGATATATGATCCAGTGTAAGACATGTCTAGGACATGCATCGGCTACAAGATGATAGTCAGTGTAAGACCATGTCTGGGACATGGCATCGACTGGAGATAGGAGCTATTGTAAGACCATGTCTGGGACATGGCATCGACACCATACCCCACATTTGAGGCTATGGAAATATTCGATAATGTTCCAAATGGTTCAATGGAGAAAGTATAATCTCAAGTTAACAAGGAAAAGTTTTAACTGTGGTGTGATTGGCACAGGTACCTATATGATATGTATAAAATGTAAGCTCAATATATGCTATATGAGGTGTATTATGATACTTGTTGATAAATGGTAAAGTTATGTCGTATATTTATTTATGTGCAACTTGCTAAGTTTTATGCTTACTCCCTCTCCTTTTTCCATTTTCTTATAGTGCCGCCTATCTAGCTCAAAGATCAACGGAAGTCAGAGATATCGATCACACTATCAATTGAAGCACTCGATACAGTTTGATCAATATTTTTGAATATGGCATGTATAGGGCCTAGACTTTACTATTTTTTTGTATCATTGAGAACTGGCCAAATGTGTTGGCTTGGGTTGAAAACATGTGATATCCCGAATTGCAGCCTAATCGAAATAGTGGTTTTGGGACCACAAATCTGAGATATAAATAATTATTTTATGATTATTTTGAGGTCTATGATATGATTGCATGATTGTGTGAAAATTTCGTGAAGAAATTCTATGCATAAAGTGCTTAATTTGAAATTAGGGACTAAATTGAATAAGTTACAAAATTTGCATTCTAGAAGTTTCTAGTATGAAATTGCTTTGAAATATTAATTAGGAGGTCTTAAATAGAAATTTGACCAATTTCTAAGTTTATGGACAAAAATTGGACATGGATGGAATTTTTGAAAGTTTTTAAAGAAAGGGCATTTTGGTCATTTTGATATTAAATGAAATAAAATGGAAAAAATAACAAAAAAATGATCATCTTCTCCATAAGTTTCTGCTGAAATTTTCTCTCCACCATAGCTAAGGTTTCAACACTTTTAAGCCTTGATTGTAAGTGATTTCTATGCCTGTTTTTAATGTTCTTTACATTTTTGAAATCCTCGTAGCTTGGTTTACCTATTTCTACCAATGTTTTGAGCTAGGGTTTATATTTAAAAATTTACCCATGAATGATATGCATGAATTTTTTATGTTTTATGGTAGAATATGAAGCTTGAGATTGTGTAAAACAACTTTTGCTAATTGATTTTACGTAAAAACAACTAAAATGACGTAATTCGGTAAAAATACCTAATGTTCATAAATACATGTTAGAGTGAGAATTGGATATTGCTACAGAAGGGAAAAACGATCAGCATGTCATAAAACATAAGAAAATATGGTGAAGTTTAATTTACGAGATTTGGGGCAAAAGTGTAAATATGTGAAAGTTTAGGGGTAAAATTGTAATTTTTATAAAATATGATTTTGGGTTGATTTTAATAATATAAGTCCTAATTAGGCTATATTTGAAATGATAGAGCAAGGAAAATCGAAATTCGGGCTAAAATCGACAAAATACCAAGTTGTGGACAAAATGGTAAAAATGACCATTTTAGCATACGAGGTAAGTTCATATGTAAATATTGTAATATAACCATTATTTTAAATCATTTAATGCTATTTATACGATATTATGATTGTTATCATGCAATTCTATGCTTTGTGGTTATTGTTGGACAACATGCAAAAATTTTATGAATTATGTAAAAAATGTGAAAGACTACCGAAGTATCGTCATTGGTATTCCAAGGAGAATGGTAAAGGAGTACGAACGAGGAAAGTCCCGTTGAAACTTAGGAATAGATTTGGATATTTGGGTATCCGAACTTGTTGAGTTGTTCACTTATGCATGCGAACGTCCGAACTCGTTGAGTTGAGTTCGAGTTCGTGAGATGTAACTAGGCATCCGAACTCGTTGAGTTGAGTCCGAGTTCGTGAGATGTAACTAGGCATCCGAGCTTGTTGAGTTGAGTCCGAGTTCGCTTATGGGCGGGTTACATGGTAGCTTGGCTACATATGTGGCACTTATGTGCAAACTTTCCATGTATCCGAGTTATATTCTGATGTGTTCAACGGGTAAAATTCTAGTGAAATGGAAGAATACTCAAGATGCGAGTGACGTATTGGTAAGTGTTGTGGAATGGGCACTTTGGACAGGTATGTACTTAACCCTCGGGTTGAGACTTGATACGACAACAATAATGTAGTAAGACGATGAATGATGAATAGAAATGTGATATATGTTTTGGTGATATTATGCTAATGTTGGTTGGTATAATTGCTTTGTTAAGTTATTTTTTATTTGCATGTGAACTTACTAAGCATTTATGCTTACTCCTTCCCTTCCATTCCTTGTAGTTTTGACAAGCCGGTTTGGAGATCAGGACGATCGGAGGCACGCTCACACTATCAACGGACCATCTCGGTATGGTGGCTTGCATATTTTGGGAATATGGCATGTATAGCATTATAATCCTTTTGTGTATATAATCTTATGATATAGCTCATGGATGGCATGGAAATGTTTGAGAATGATTAGTTATTAGAGTGGCTAATCGAGATTATATTTGATAACACGTATGCTTTATGTGCTAACTAATCTATGGAAATCCATAAAACGGTGAAATTGGCTATAAAACAGAATCACACAGCAGCAGTGACGTGAATTTGAAAAATCACTAAAAATAGTAGAAATAGAATTATATGATTAATAAAATATAGAATTTAAGCTTAATGAATATATTTTCATGTGGAAGAAACAAAATAGGTAAAAGAGTTGTATTTTATGAGATATTTACGTTTTGGTGAAACAGGGTTAGAGCAATTTTTGGATTCCCTGTTCTGACTTTAGAAATTCACCATAATTTGTGTAAAAATAATTAGGACTCAAAATTTATATGTATGGATTCCTTATTGAGTCTATTTTTAATTTAAACAAATGGAATAGTCATTGGATTTATGTACAGAAATAAATTTGATTCGTAGTGTACAGGGGTCAGAGTAGCTGAACCCTGAAACAGGGGAGACTTTAACTAATAAACTGTACTAATTTGCCTGACCAAAAATTCTATAAAAACATTAGTATATAGATATATGAGTATAGTTTCAGAAAAAATTTACGGATCTTAATTTCGAGTTTCGAAACTCGAGATATGAATTTTTAAGTGACTGTGACGTAGTTAGCCAGCTTGTTTGGAAATTTTAAAAATAAATTGTTTGAGCTGTTTAATTAATGAATTAAGTCCATTAACACCTCGTGCTCGACTCCGGCGACGGTCTCGAGTACGGGGGCGTTACATTTGGTAGTATCAGAGCTATGGTTTAGTCGGTGTGCCAGGCCGTGTGAAAACCCCTGTAGGTGTGCACTTAAAATTAATTCCACACGAGTGGAGGACACGGGTGTGTCCTTATATTGCTTAGGCCGTGTGAGCCACACGGGCCATCAACATGACCATGTCGAAATGGCCACATGGGCATGTTGCCCTTCTACACCGGTGTGTGCCCTGTTTCAAAGTCAAATTTTCTATAGATGAATTAAAGACCCAGGGCTGATCCCGAATAGTTTCAATGGTTGATTTGGGGCTCGTAAGCCCATAATAAGAAGTTTAAAGTAGCAATTGAAAAAGTTTTAAATTGGACCGAGTCTTGGTGACTTGTGAATATTTGGGTGCATGAAATCAAGTTAGGTAATGCCTCGTACTCTGCTCTAGCGTGGGTTACGAGTATGGGGTGTTACAATATATGCATTAACTAGAAATTTTCTTTCAAAATAACATTTAAAGAATTTCTAGAAAAAAATCATATTTTAGCATTATTTAATAAATTTTGTTTTCACCACAAAAAATGTATGATTATTATTATTATTTAAGATTTTTAGTTATTATTATTGATATTAAATAGTTTTACTATTATTTGATTTTAATAATATTTACATAATTGTGGATATTGTTTACCTTTGTGTTTTGAAATATTATGTCAAAGGCAATGAAATATTAAAATAATGGTTTTTTATAGGTGAAAATTTGACTCAAATTCAAATGAACAGTTATTTTATCTAATTAATAACAATTTACTATCAGTTGTTTCTACTTTTTTATTTCATTACTTTTAATATGTTATTTTATTTTCTAAATTATTTTTCAAAATTAATAATTTTATTATAAAGTAGAAAAATTCTCACTAATTAAAAAATATATATTTTTAAAATTATAAAATATTTTATTTAATAAATTTTAAAAAATAAACTAGGAACTAATTAAAACTTAAAAGGGATTAGATGTGGAAATTTTAAATGTGATTAGAAGATAATATCTGCATATAGATTTTGTTGCAATAAAAGTTAGAAAAACTTCATTCATAATATGACGGGAAAGAATTGTATGAAACAGTAATGTCACGTCATATGTATATATTTTTCCAATAGTTTAATGTCGCGTTAGTATTTTCATCCTGAAAAAGTTAAATCCAAATGAAAATGTTGAAGTTTAGGATGAAATTGCTGATATGACATTAAACTATTAGAAAAAGGATACAAATAAAATGGCATCATTGTTTCATATAATCTTTTCTCTTCATGTTGTAGGTTAAAGAAAAATTAATATTAAAATTATATTTATAAAAAAATTCAAGAATTGAATCTTAAGTAGAGTGATAAAATATTCAAATACATCTTTTTTAAGCACAATATCAATCTTTAGACTATTACAATCGTAAAATTCGATACAAAATTTAATAAATTAGGATATTTCATGTCAGGTCATTAATAATAAAAACTAAATGGAAAAGTGTATTTAAATCCATTAATATATTGAAATATTTGATTCTTGATTTTGATCTTCCAAAATAACACATAAGTATTTTAGAGAATGTAACTCTTTTTTTTTAATGTATGATGTAAGAAAAGGTACGTCTGTGTAATTTGGAGACTATAACCCTAATATATAGCTTTTGCACTAGCTAAACGTCAATTAGAAATTAATTACTAGAATATCTACAAATATTTGACTCATATTTGCATGGTTGTTGAAACCTACAAAAATAAAAACATACTAAAAAAATATAAATTAGTAGAATATAGAGAGTAAGTTCATATCCATAAAAATCGATGATAATTTTATTTCTAAAAAAATTAAAAAAAATAAAGATGAAGGGAGAATTTTTCTTAAAAGAAAACTAAAACTAAAATTAAAACTATGTAAGAAGATATCATAAAATAAAATATAAGAAACTCCAGCTAGAGGTAAAATCTCTATTTGATTCACGAGTTTGATCATTAATGGAAAGATAATTTTCAGTGTTCTTTAATAATTTGGTTATAGTTATCGACAACCGCCTAGCAGCTAATTTGTTCTTACCTTCTCGATAATCTAGATCATTAATTTTTTTCCTTTATCAATAAACAACCTTATAAAGCTATAATGAATGCTTAAGGTTTAATCTATCTATAGCATTAAGAACAAAATAAACTTAATTCTAACCAACGAGCACACAATCAAAGTATATTTAAGTTAGATCACATATCCTCATAATAATGAATTGTATAATGTAACATACACAACCATGTTATTCGTCACAAATATTAGAACCAATCAAACAATTAAATTTCCAATTGACAAGGAAAATATTTTAAGTTTGTAACACTTTACACCCGGCCTAGACATCATGGTTGGATTATGGAGATTACAACGTTTTAGAAAAGAGACAAATGCTTGATTTGAAGAATAACCAATTTCGGCGGAAGAAAACTTCTATAATTCACCTTTTTATTTAAAAGAACATATAGACTCTTGAAAATTCAAACTTATTTGCGTTCCAAAATCAAATCTGAATTTACTTATAACATTCTTATACAAAAAACATTTTAGTAAAATCTTTTAGTTAAGTTTGCAGCGGAAATGTAACAGTTCATTTATCAGCGGTGTCGGAAATAGTGGCTTCGGGGCCACAAATCTGACAAGTAAGTTCGTAAATGTTATTATTTCATATTTAAGAGCCAAATATGATATTAAAATAAATTTTGAATTGGCAATTTATACTATTTGTATGAATAATTAGGTTTAAGTGGTATGACCCTAAAGTTAAGTGATTTTAGAAAATGAGGTATCGGGACCTCGTTTTTATAAACTGAGTCGTAAATATTTTATTAGATAGTTACGGTGTGTTATTAAGGTCATATTAAAATTTGATTAAGAAATTTCAATGTTTGGTAGTTAATTAATTTAAAAAGACTGAATAGAAAAGGAAGCAAAACTCAATCGCTATTAGCTTAATTGTACTAAATGGCTAAAGAACCATGAATTAAGGGTTTTAAAAGGTAAATATATCTTATTTAATATAGTGGACAGTTTCAAGATGTGGATTTAAGCAATTCTAGTTAATTTATAAAGGTTATAATGGTAATTTAGAAAGTAAATTAAAACAAAAACAAAATTAAAACATGTCTTTATCTTTTATTTTGGTTTTCAACTGATTGAAAAGGGTAATAAAACTCCATTGATGGTAGCTTGAGTTTGGCCAACTCTTCCTCATGCATGTTTGTGATTTTGAGGTTCGTTTTTAGTAACTTTTACGTTTTTTGAAATCGTTGCAGCTTAATCTAGCTAACCAAGGGATCAATTTGTTAAATTGTTAAATGTTTAGAATTTTACCATTGATGAATTTGAGATGTTCTTGGAAGTTTATGGTAGAATCTTAAGCTTGGTTGCTAGATAGGGCTATTTTGTAAAGTAATTTTTGGTAATTTTAATGTTTAAGGACTAAAATGTGAAATTAGTAAAAGTGCAAGGATTTGTTGTAAAATAACAACAAGTATAGGATTTAATAGGGTTCCAAAAAATTCGGCTACACATGGAATTTAATAAAAATGATTAATTTGCATGTTTGGGCTTAATGACTAAATTATATAAAAGTAAAATATTGGGGGTAATTTTATAAAAATGTCAAAAAGGACTTAATTGCATAAAGTAAATTGATTTTTTTGTTAGAATTAGTGAATTGAATGGAATTATTATTTTAGATAAAGAACAAGTGAAAAATTGAGGAGAAGAGAAAATTACCAAATAGCCCCTGTACTTAGTCATTGCTGCAATTCGGTCATGTAAGTTCGTATGAACTATAATCATTATAATGTTAATTAAACTAATTGTTTACTATATTGTTTTTATTGTAAATGAATCAATATATATGTGAATGTGTAACAGCTCGATTTTGGGGCTAGTCGGAATAATGGTCTCGAGACCATAAATTCGAAGTTAGAGAAATTATTTTATTATTGATATAAAGTCATGTTTATATTAGTGCATGAAAAATTTGGTGAGCTAATTTTAACGTTTGTGAGCCCACTTGCGAAAAAGGACTAAATCACATAAAGTGCAAAGTCCTAATTTGATTGCTAAAGGTGTTATTTTATTAGAGAATCAAAATTGGGAGATTTTAAAGGGCAATTAGACCCTTTTAAAGGAGCACAGCCTGCCATAGAGTCAAAGAGGAGACAAAATTTTAAAATTTGGTGGGTTAGGTGGCTTATTTTGACTAAAATAGAAATAGATAAAAGAATGATGATATCATCCCTTTTCATCTTCTTCCTCCACCAAAATTTTCAGCAAAGAATGGGGTTTAAGAGCTTGAAATTTCAGCAACCTTAAGCCTTCACAAGTAAGTGATCCTAATGGCTTTTCTTAAATATTTTTGTACTTTTAAGATCCTTGAAGCATGAGCTTTCAAATGAGGGTACTATTTTGCAAAATGATTGAGAGTCTAGGATTTTCCCATGAAAGGATTTGTGATGTTTGCTAAGTTTTTATGGAAGAAAATGAGTTTTGGGTTTCTTATAAACAACTTTTGTGAAATGTGTTAGCATGAAAACACCTAAAAGGACTAATGTGCATAAGTTGTAAAATAGATAATAAATGTGTTAAATAGTGGGAATTTGGAGTTGCTATAAGAGTCAAAGACGTTCGGCCAGTCTTGAGAAATAAATAAATTCGATAAAAATCAATTTTCGGGCCTAGGGGTAAATGGTCATTTTGTCAAAATCTAGGGGCAAAATGGTCATTTTACCAAAGATGCAAATTTTTTATTTCTTAATTCTAATTAGAGACTAAATGAGTACATTTTTTCTATTATAGATCAAGAATTACCAATCCGAACCTAGACCGAGGGAAAGCCAAGCAAATCAACTAAATCGACTAGTCGCCACATTTTGTAATCCAAGGTAAGTTGTATGCAAATAATACAACTACATTGATGATATATGTGTTTGAATTGTATCAAAATTATTATAGCATGAATTTCTTGACTTGTGGAAATAAGAAAATGTGATGAGAATAGAGATAGTAAAAATTCCCGTTGGAACCCTAGGGAAATAAATCGGATATTTATGCTGTAACACCCCTAACCCGTATCCAACACCAGGTCAGGGCTCGAGGCATTATCGGAACTTTACACTTTCAGTATACTAACTCAGGTCACAAAATTTCATTTAAATTTAAAACTTTTCAACCATGAACATCTCGTCTCTTGTATAGGACTTTGAGACCTACAACATATCGGAAGGTAATGCGGGACAAATACGGGCACGTTCGATTAACCTTGGGCTTCTCAGAATTTTTTTTCTTAACATAAAGGGACAAACGCCCGTGTAGATTGGGCCGTGTAGACTCACAAGCCCGTGTATCTTGAGGCACGCCTATGCCCTTCAACCGTGGGCAACACTGACTTATCAATATGGCCATGGAAACACGCCCGTGCTGCCTGCCCGTGGACGAAACTGTCATTTTAACACGGCCATGATGCACGCCCGTGTGGCCTACCCATGTACAACTTTGAGCTAAAATTTAAGTGCAGGGGACACAGGGCCATAGCACACGCCCATGGAAGGGAATCGTGTGTCACACACGGCCTAGACACACGCCCGTGTGTCCAACCATGTGGACTTTATTAGGCTATTTTCCAAGCCTTTAGTCACCTCTTTCTACTACTTGTGTTTAGTGGTTACCAAGTTTGAGAGAAAACATAATTTTACGCTTGTAAATAACCTTAATGAAAATTGTTGTATGGAAATCTCATATCATTGGTTTCATAGATAAATGGTTATTTCCTCTTTAGTATCATGGGTTCCCGTGTTACATTAATCCATCCGAAATTGGCTCATTCATGTGACTCATTGCCAATTGATAGCAACCCATCATTAGTAATTAAAACCATGCATAAAATCGTAGGTCATAGCCTACTTAAATTAAGCCAATTTCATGGCCATATACAAAGAGATAAACATATTTCTACATGCCTTTACTTGGAAAATAAAATGACATATATAATAAAATACTCAAAAGTACTATACATGCCATTTAACAAAATAAATAGAGTCTTTATACCAAAGCTTGTTTAGTTGATAGTGTGTTGACTCTCCAATTGTCCTCCAATCCTTTCGAGTCCTCGAGCTCTGTGAGATAGGGAAAAAGAGAGGGGTAAGCATTTACATGCTTAGTAAGCTCGAATAACCGGAAAGTAAACTTACCGAGTAATTAGCATACATCCATATCTAAATCAAGAAATCATCCATTATGAAATGATTTCCTATCACATGCACTCAATCAATGAGTTAGTCACATAACAAAGCATCATGTAATTTATATAGATGAGCTCATCATTAATCATCTTGTTAACATACATCATATTATCCCGTTGAGTTTCTAGGAAATCTTGATGGAGTACCCATTATCCGTCAATTCTTATGAATGATCATTTCACATATATGCACTCCTGCGAACCTCACATCCCATGTCAGGATTACCAGCCCAGGCTAAATCCTCTATATCATGAACTCGTAAGGTGATGTCGGGTTTACCAGTCTAGGCTAAATCCCTTATAACGACAAACACCCTTAATGAGTTCGGATCTGAATTACCAGTCCTGGCTAAATTCAGACCCTAATCGGATTACCTGTCCTCACTAAATCCATAATGCACACATATTCTTCGGGAAGCTTGATCATTCAAGGAACACCCATTCGGGCTAGATTCCCTTCCATATTTGAGATCACGGATTACCCGTCCGGGCTAAATCCTTGCTGCAACACATGCAGGTTCTCAGGTCACATGTAAAACATGGTTTATCCATCAAATTCCCTTTTTAACCTCAACCGAGACAGTTATCAATAAGTCATTACCAAAGGTGCATTTCATGCATTTTCATACCATCAATAAATGAAAATATCATGCATTCATAAATCATACAATTATGTATATTAGGGGTTTACTTTAAGTTATCCGAACTTACCTGGTATTCTTTTCGAGATTGTGTTTCGGTTATTCCGAAACCTTGCATTTACCACGATTGACCTCCGGAATTTGTTCCTCGGGGTCTATAACAACAAAGTTAACTCATTAATACACTACATTATGCATTTCAAGTTTAATATCTACCCCTGGTCCAAATGACAGTTTTGCCCCTAACCTTCACATTTTTACGATTTAGTCTCTAGGCTCGGATAATGAAACACATGCACTTTCTATCTTACCCAAGCCTAGCCGAACACTTTTCCTTCTTATGGTAGCCCACATTATCCATTTTTTTCTCATGTCTACCACACATTTACATCTTTTGCAAAATGGTCCTTATAAGGGGTTCTCATGAAAATCAACTAGAAAAAGATGTTCAACACACATTAATCTTTCATATTCCTCCATATTCCATCAAAACACAATCAACTCATGCATGGGTAAATTTTTAAACATGAACCCTAGCATGAAATATGGGTAGAAATGGAAAGATCAAGCTACCGCGATTTCAAAAATACAAAGAACATGAAAAACGGGGCTCGGGAGCACTTACTATTGAGCTTGAAAATTGAAGAAACCCTAAATTTCGACAGCTATGGGAAGAAGATGAGCATATTTTTGCTCCATTTTTCTCTTTTTATTTCATTAAAATGCTTAATGACCAAAATGCCCTTATGCCCTTTCTTTAAAATTTCATCCATACAAACCCATTTTTGTCCAAAAATTTAGAATTTGGAAAAATTTCTCTCCAAGACCTTCTAATTCATAATCTAAAGTAATTTCATACAAATTGCTTCTAGAAACCAAGTTTTGCTATTTATTCAATTTAGTCCCTAATTTCCAATTAGACATCTTATACTTAGAATTTCTTTATGAAACTTTAACAAATGCATATAATCATATTCTAGGCCTCATAATAACCATAAAATAAATATTTTGATGTCAGATTTGTGGTCCCGAAACCACTATTCCGACTAGGCCCTATCTCAGGATGTTACATATGCCATGACGATAGGGTCATTTGTGAGAGCTAGTGTAAGGCTATGTCTGGGACATGGCATCGGCATTGGGATGAGTGCTAGTGTAAGACGTGTCTGGGACATGCATCGACCTCGAGACATAAGCCAGTGTAAGACATGTCTGGGACATGCGTTGGCTACGAGATGGTAGTCAATGTAAGACCATGTCTGGGACATGGCTTTTACTTGAGATATAAACCAGCGTAAGACCGTGTCTAGGACACGGCATCGACACCTTATGCCATGTTTGAGGCTGTGGTATATCCGATAACATTTCGAATGGTTCAACGGTGGAAGTCTTGATTTCTAGTTAAAGAGGAAATTATAACCGTGTTGTGAGTGATACAGTTACCTATTTGGTATGTATAAAATGTGAGCCACATTATATGCTATATGATGTGTAATGTGTATTGATGAGTAAGTTTGCTTATGCCCACTTGTGTATTATGATACTTGTTGATGAATGGCAAATTATAGTTGTATAATTATTTATATGCAACTTACTAAGCTTTATGCTTACTCCCTCTCTTTTTCTTTTTCTTATAGTGCCGTTTATCTAGCTCAAGGATCAACAGAAGTCAGAGATATCGATCACACTATCAATCGAAGCATTCGGTATAGTTTGATTTATATTTTTGAATATGACATGTATAGGGAACTAGACTTTTGTTTTGTGTTGCTATTAATTTGGCCAAATGTGTTGGCTTGAGCCAAATTCCTCATTTTGTATTAAGCCTTGAATGATGACTCATATTCATTTTGATATATGCAAATGGTGTTATGTGTAACAGTCAGATTTAGGGCCTAGTTGGAATAGTGGTCTCGGGAGCACAAATCTGAAGTTGGAGAAATTTATTTTATTAATATTTTGGAGTCATGACATGTTTATATTAGTACATGAAAAATTTGGTGAGTTATTCTTGACGTTTGTGAGCTCAATTGCAAAAAAATACTAAATCATATAAAGTGTAAAAGTCCTAAATTGATAGCTAAAGGTGTTAAATAGCTAGAGAACCTAAATTGGGGTCTTTAAAGGGCAATTAGGCCCTTAGAAACTTGCTTGGCTGGCCATGGAAGACAAAATTGGAGAGAAAGTCAAAATTAGGTGAAGATTATGTCACCAATTTTGATTAGTTGTAATTTTAATAACACAAAAAGGAAAATCTATCATTTTTCTCTCCTCCTAGCCAAAAATATCAGCCATTGTAAAGGGTTTGAGAGCTTAAAATTTTCAAAAATTGAAGCACTCACAAGTAAGTGAATTTCATGACCTTTGTTGATGATTTTTGTACTTTTGAGACCCTTGAAGCATGAGCTTTCAAATGAGGGTGCTATCTTGCAAAATGATCAAGAGTTTAGGGTTTTAATATGAAAGGATTTGTGTTGCCTGCTGAGTTTTCATGGAAGAAAATGAGTCTTATTTGTCTTATAAACAACTTTTGTGAAAGGTGTTAGCATGAAAACACCTAAAGGGACTATTTTGCACAAGTAGCAAAATAAGTGATAAGTGTGTGAAATAGAGAGAATTTGGAGTTTCTGTAAGAGTAAAAATGGTTTAGTTAAGCTTAAGATGCAAAAAAAATTGATAAAAATCGATTTTCGAGCATAGGGTAAAATGGTCATTTTGCCAAAGTTTAGGGGCAAATGGTTATTTTACCGAAGATGTTAATTTTCAATTGCCTAATTGTGATGAGTGAGTAAATGAGTGTATTTTTCCAATATAGATCAAGAATTTCCAACTCTGAACCAAGACCGAGAGAAAGCTAAGCAAATCGACTAAACCGACTAGTCGTGTACATTTTTGTAATCCGAGGTAAGTTGTATATAAATAATACAACTACATTGTTGATGTATGTACTGAATTATACTTGAAATTAGCATAGCATGAATTGCTTGATTTTGGAATTGAGAAAGCATGATGATAATAGAGATAGCAGAGTTCCCGTTTGAACCTAGGAAATAAATCGGATATTCATGCCATGACATATGGGTTATTGTGGGCTAGTGTAAGACATGTCTGGGACATGTATCGGCCACATTATGAGAGCCAGTGTAAGACCATGTCTGGGACATGGTATCGGCATTGAGACGAGTGCTAGTGTAAGACATGTCTAGGACATGCATCGGCCTCGGGACGTAAGCCAGTGTAAGACATGTCTGGGACATGCATCGGCTACAAAATGTGTCAGTGTAAGACCATGTCTGGGACATGGAATCGGCATGGATATGTGAGAGCTAGTTTAAGACCATGTTTCGGACATGGCATCATCTTCGGTGATGATAGCCAGTGTAAGACCATGTCTGGGACATGGCATCGGCAACTTGTCCCGTGTTTGAGGCTTATGGAATATTCGATAGTGTTCCGAATGGTTCAACGGTGAGAGTAATGATTTTTACTTAATGAAGAAAAGTATAACTGCGTTGTGAGTGGTACAAGTACCTAATTGGTACGTATGAGATATAAACTCTATATACATGATTTGTGGGTTGTATGGACGGCAATGAGTAAGTTATACTTATGCCTACCTTGGTATCAGAAGCATGATGATTGTTGATGCATTGTTGTTGTATATTACTTATATGCAACTTACTAAGCTTTAATATTTACTCCCTTTCCTTTTCATTTCCTTACAGTGCTACTTAATTAGCTCAAGGATCGCCGGAAGTCAAAGATATCGATCACACTATCAGCTGAAGAAATCAGTATAGTTGAATTTATATTTTTGAATATGGAATGTATAAGGCTTAGACTTTATCATTTTGTGTCTTTGAGAATTAGCCAATTGTAATGACTCAGGTTTGGAACCCTTCATTTTGCATTAAGCCTTGCATGATGGCTAACACTCATTAGGATTTATAAAAGATGTATTGTCTTAGTATTGGTAGGTATTTGCATGGAACTAGGTATGTAAAAGTGGCAATGAGGCTTGGTAAATAGCCTTATATTGTACACTTGGGTAGATACACGGGCGTATGTTTAGGCCGTGTGTGGACATACGCCCGTGTGTAACACACGGTTGGTCCCATTGGCATGTAGTCCAGCCGTGTGTCCCCTGCATGTAACAATTTCAAGTCAGTATGCATGATATTAAACACACTGGCAGAAACACGGCTGTGTGTCTCAACCGTGTGGCGGACACGGCCTAGTACACAGGCGTTTTCCTTGGCCGTGTGACATTTTAGGGATGCTGACGTCAGAAACAGAATGTCCAAGTTTCTGCACACGGGTTAGAACACACGAGCGTGTGTCTGGCCGTGTGAAAACCCATGTAGGTGTGAATTAGAAATTCATTCTACATGGGTGTAGGACACAGGCGTGTCTTAGAGTGTCGAGGTCGTGTGAGCCACACAGGCCATCAGTACGACCATATCGAGATGGTTACACGGGTGTGTTACCCCCTTTCACATGGGCGTATAACCTGTTTTGAAGGACAAAATTTTCATAGTTGGATTAAGGACCTAGAATGGTTCCAAATAGTTTTCAATGATCGATTTGGGGCTCGTAGACCCATAATAAGAAGTCTAAAGTAGATATAGAAAAAAGTTCTAATTTGGACCGAGTCTCGGTGACTAGAGCTCGTTTGTAAACATGAGATCAAGTGAGGTGATGCCTTGTACTCTGCCCCGATGTCGGTTACGGGTATGGGGTGTTACATTTAGTGGTATCAGAGCTATGGTTTAGTTAGTTCTAGGACTAACCTAGTAAGAGTACGAGTCTAGCCATATATGCCATAATTGTATACTGATAGTGTGATGATCTATGACGATTATAAGTTATGTTTTTATATAGTAAATGGATCCTGATAGAGCCACGGCAGATGACATGGAAAGTAACGCACCGGCTCCAGCTGAAGGGACCACGTCAGTAGAGAGTGAGCTCGTAACTATGGGGAAAGATGGAGGGGCTAGAGAAGCCTACCTCTGTATGATGGATGCTTGGTACACGGAGTTTGTTCGTGTGAACCCAAACACTCCACCTCTCCCACCTCTCTCGATTCCTCAGCATGCCCCAGTAGCTCCGCAAGGCGCAGACATGCTTAGAAGAGAGAAGCCTCTGGTAGACAAGATCTAAAAATAAGGGGCCGAGGAATTTCGGGCTAGCATAGATGATGATCCGGAGAGAGTAGAGTTTTGGCTAGAAAATGCCATCAGGGTATTTGAGGAATTATCATGCACACCTGAAGAATGTGTGAAGTGTGCGGTGTCACTCCTATGGGATTCAGCATATCAGTGGTGGAATACTTTCGTGGCTGTGGTACCGAGAGAAAGAGTAACTTGAGAATTTTTCCAAGAAGAGTTCCAAAACAAGTATATTAGCCAGAGGTTCATGGACCAGAAAAGGAAGGAAGTTTTAGAGTTGAAGCAAGGTAATAAAACTGTGATGGAGTATGAACGCGAGTTTTTGAGGCTTAGCAAGTATGCGCGGGAGTGCGTATCTACAGAAGCCACCATGTGTAAGAGGTTTGAAGACGGCCTTAATGAAGATATCCGAGTGTTTGTGGGCATCTTAGAGCTATGGGAATTTGTAGCACTTGTTGAAAGAGGTTGTAAGGCCAAAGAGCTGATTAAAGAAAGGAGGAAAGCGGCTTTTAAGTCGCGAGATTCAAAGAAAAGACAAATGGGGAAATCGCATCAGTCCTCATCCAAAAGATTGAGAGAATGCACTACTCGATCGAATGCTTCAGTGGGGTATTCGATTAGGACTAGGAATCGATAGAACACAACTTCTAAAGCCCAGACTACTTCGGTCACAAACGTCGGTATCACTAGGCCAAATAGGCCAGAATGCTTGCAATGTGGTAGGCGTCATTTTGGCGAGTGCCAAGGAAACGAGAGGGGCTGCTACAAGTATGGGCCAGTAGACCATTTTATCCGTGATTGCCCTGAGATGGAAGAGAGAGAAAAGAAGCAACAAATGAAGGCAAGCAGTACTCCATTGAGGAGTAGACCACAAAGGAACCCCGGGAGTGGGGCTAGCAGTAGGGTTACGACAAAAGATATTAGAGTGAGGTCCAAAGGCAGAGCACCTGCATAAAGTTATATTATTTGTGCCCGCGAAGAGGCAGAGTCTTCCGATGTGATCAAGAGTACTTTTTCTATCCATGATATATCTATTGTTGCATTAATTGACCTGGATCTACCCACTCTTATATTTCTATGGAATTGGTACCTCATATGAGTATGGTAATAGAGTCCACTGAGTTTGTGATCAAAGCGCCTAACCCTTTAGTGGACCAAGTGTGTAAGAATTGTTCTTTGATAATTTGAGGTCATTGTTTTCCGGCTAACTTGATGTTATTTCCGTTTAATGAATTTGACGTAATCATTGGGATGGATTGGTTGACTTCTCATAATGTTGTAGTGGACTGTGGGAGGAAAATTATTGAGTTGAAATGTGAAGACGGGAATGTTCTTCGAGTTGGACCAGATGGATCAGATAATCTGCCTATAGTAATATCATCTTTGACTGCTGAAAAATATTTGAGGAAAGGATATGAGGCCTATTTAGCTTTTGTGTTGAATACTCGATGTCTGAGTTGAAGATTGAATAGGTACTAGTGGTCTGTGAGTTTACAAACGTGTTCCCAGAAGAATTACCCAGACTACCTCCAGTGAGGGAAATTGAGTTTGGAATTGAGTTAGTTCCTGGTACGACACCCATCTCAATTGCTCCGTATAGGATGGATCCAACCGAGTTGAAAGAGTTAAAAGCACAGTTGCAAGAACTAATAGATAAGGGCTTTGCGAGACAGAGTTTTTCACCATGGGGTGCTCCAGTACTTTTCGTGAAAAGGAAAGACGGGTCGATGAGATTATGTATCAACTATAAATAGCTCAATAAGATGACGGTAAATAAAAAATATTGTTCGATCAGTTAAAGGGAGCCACTGTATTTTCCAAGATTGATCTTAGGTTTGGCTACTACCAGTTAAGAGTGAAAGAACAGGATGTGTCGAAGACTGCATTTTGGACAAGATACGGGCATTATGAGTTCCTGGTCATGCCTTTTGGTTTGATTAATGCCCCATCGATGTTCATGGATTTGATGAACCGCATTTTTCGACTGTATCTAGATAAGTTTGTCGTCGTCTTTATCAATGACATATTGATTTATTCGCGTGATGAGAGCGAGCATGTGGAACATTTGAGAGTTGTGTTATAAACCTTGAGAGACAAGCAGTTATACGCCAAGTTCAGCAAGAGTGAATTTTGGCTTAAAGAGGTCGGGTTCTTAGGACATGTGTCAGGTGACGGCATCCGAATTGACCCAAATAAAATCTCAGCTATTGTTGAGTAGAAACTGTCGAGGAATGTAACTGAAGTTCAAAGCTTTTTGGGTTTGGCCGGATACTACAAGCGGTTTGTAAACAGATTCTGTATGATAGCTACGCCGATGAAAAGACTGCTGCAAAAAGATGTCAAGTTCAAATGGAGAGAAAAGTGCCCACAAAGTTTTGAGAAACTGAAGGCTTTATTGATCGAAGCACCAGTGTTAGTGCAACCGGAGTCAGGAAAGGAATTTGTGATATATAGCGACGCCTCCTTGAATGGTTTGGGGTGTGTACTCATGCAAGAAGGCAAGGTTATAGCCTATGCCTCAAGACAACTAAAGCTACACGAGAGAAATTATCCGACCCATGACTTGGAACTAGCAGCTGTAGTGTTCGCATTGAAGATTTGGAGACACCATTTGTATGGAGAGAAATGTTGGGTATTCACCGACCATAAGAGCTTAAAGTACTTGATGACTCAAAAGGAATTGAATTACGGAAACGACAATGGTTAGAGCTGATAAAGGACAATGAATTGATTATCGACTACCATCTGGGAAAGGCGAATGTAGTCACCGACGCTTGACATTGTCTGATGATGGTACAATTCTAATAGAGATGAGAGCTAGACTGACGTTTCTTTAAGAGATCTGAGAAGCTCAGAAAGGTGATGAGAAATTGCAAGCCAAGAGAACTTAGTGTGAGTCGAAAATTGAATCAGATTTTCGTATTGGTACCGATGGATGTTTAATGTTTAGAGACAGAATTTGTGTACACAAGGACAATGAGCTTATTCAAAAGATTCTGAGAGAGGGGCATAGTAGTTGTTTATTCGTTCACCTAGGTAGTGTGAAAATGTAGAAAGACCTAAAGAAAATATATTAGTGGTCGGGTATGAAAAGAGATAGTTCATAGTTTGTGTCTAAGTGCCTAGTATGTTAACAAGTAAAAGCTGAACATAAAGTACCTTCGGGTCTACTTCAGCCTATCATGGTCCCCGAGTGGAAGTAGGATCGAATCACTATGGACTTTGTGACAGGTTTGCTGGTAACCCTGAAGAAAAAGGATGCTGTTTGAGTTGTTGTGGATAGGCTAACAAAGTCGGCACACTTCATACCTGTGCGTACCGACTACTCCCTTGAGAGATTTGCCGACTTGTATGTTTCCGAGATTCTGAGACTACATGGGGTGCCCATATCAATTATTTTAGACAGAGACCCGAAATGTACCTCGAGATTTTGGAAAAAGTTACAAGAGGCTCTGGGAAAAAAGTTAAATTTTAGCACAACTTTCCATCCGCAAACCGACGATCAGTCAGAGAGAGTAATTCAGATATTAGAGGACATGTTATAGTGTTGCGTCCTTGAGTTACAAGGGAGTTGGGAAAAGTATTTATCGTTGGTTGTATTCGCCTATAATAACAGTTATCAAATAAGTCTGAAAATGGCGCCTTATGAGGCTTTGTATGGGCAAAAGTGCCAAACACCTTTATTTTGGACCGAGCTTAGAGAGGGTCAGATTCACGGGGTCAAAATTGTCAAGGAAACTGAAGAAAAAATTAAAGTGATTCGTGACTATTTGAAATTTGCCTCTAATAGACAGAAATCTTACGCAGATTTGAAATGAAAGGAAATTGAATTACAAACCGGTGATAAGGTATTTTTAAAAGTATCTCCGTGGATGAAAGTCCTCAGATTTGGTAGAAAAGGCAAGTTGAGTCCTCGTTTCATAGGTCCTTATGTGGTTACCGAGAAAGTAGGGCCAGTTTCCTACCAATTGGATTTTGCCACTAGAATTGGAAAAGATTCACGACGTGTTTCATGTGTCCATGCTACGTCGATATAGATCAGACCCTTCGCATGTGATTGAGCTGATAGAGGTATGGTAAAGAGTCGGTCAAGATTTTGGCTCGGGAATTCAAATAGTTGAGAAATAAGAATATAACACTTGTGAAGATTTTTTGGCATATACATGGAGTCAAGGAAGCCACATAGGAACCCAAAGAGACTATGAGAAATCAATACCCGAACTTATTCGCCGGTAAGATTTTCGAGGACGAAAATCCCTAATGGGGGAGAAATGTAACAGTCTGATTTAGGGCCTTATCAGAATAGTGGTCTCGAGACCACAAATTCAAAGTTGAAGAAATTTATTTTATTATTATTTTAGAGTCATAGCATGTTTATATTAGTACATGAAAAATTTGGTGAGTTAATTTTGACGTTTGTGAGCTTGCGAAAAAGGACTAAATCGTATAAAGTGTAAAAGTCCTAAATTGATAGCTAAAGGTGTTAAATAGCTAGAGAACCTAAATTGGGGGTCTTTAAAGGGAAATTAGGCCCTTAGACACTAGCTTGGCCGGCCATGGGAGGCAAAATTGGAGAGAAGGTCAAAATTGGGTGAAGATTATGTCACCAATTTTGCCTAGTTGTAATTTTAATAACACAAAAAGGAAAATCTATCATTTTTCTCTCCTCTTAGCCGAAAATATCAGCCATTGTAAGGGTTTTGAGAGCTTAAAATTTTCAACAACTTGAAGCACTCACAAGTAAGTGATTTTCATGTCCTTTGTTGATGATTTTTGTACTTTTGAGACCCTTGAAGCATGAGATTTCAAATGACAGTGCTATCTTGCAAAATGATCAAGAGTTTAGGTTTTTCCATGAAAGGATTTGTGTTGTTTGCTGAGTTTTTATGGAATAAAATGAGTCTTAGTTCTCTTATAAAGAACTTTTGTGAAAGGTGTTAGAGAGAAGTGATAAGTGTGTGAAATAGAGAGAATTTGGAGTTGCTATAAGAGTAAAACGGGTTTAGTTAATCTTAAGATGTGAAGAAACTCGATAAAAATTGATTTTCGAGCATAGCAGTAAAATAGACATTTTGCCAAAGTCTAGGGGCAAAATGGTCATATTACCAAATATGTGAATTTTCAATTGTCTAATTGTTATTAGTGACTAAATGAGTGTATTTTTCCAATATAGATCAAGAATTTCCAACTCTGAACCAAGACCAAGGGAAAACCAAGCAAATCGACTAAACTGACTAGTCGTGTATGTTTTGTAATCTGAGGTAAGTTGTATAAATAATACAACTACAGTGTTGATGTATGTACTGAATTATACTTGAAATTAACATAGCATGAATTGCTTGATTTTGGAATTGAGAAAGCATGATGATAATAGAGATAGCAGAGTTCCCGTTTGAACCTAGAAAATAAATCGGATATTCATGCCATGACATATGGGCTATTGTGGGCTAGTGTAAGACTTGTCTAGGACATGCATCAGACACATTATGAGAGCCAGTGTAAGACCATTTTGGGACATGGCATCGCACTAAGATGAGTGCTAGTGTAAGACATGTCTAGGACATGCATTAGCCTCAGGGTTGATGATTTGGGACATCAGCCATTGTAAAGGGTTTGAGAGCTTAAAATTTTCAAAAATTGAAGCACTCACATGTAAGTGAATTTCATGACCTTTGTTGATGATTTTTGTACTTTTGAGACCCTTGAAGCATGAGCTTTCAAATGAGGGTGCTATCTTGCAAAATGATCAAGAGTTTAGGGTTTTAATATGAAAGGATTTGTGTTGCCTGCTGAGTTTTCATGGAAGAAAATGAGTCTTATTTGTCTTATAAACAACTTTTGTGAAAGGTGTTAGCATGAAAACACCTAAAGGGACTATTTTGCACAAGTAGCAAAATAAGTGATAAGTGTGTGAAATAGAGAGAATTTGGAGTTTCTGTAAGAGTAAAAATGGTTTAGTTAAGCTTAAGATGCAAAAAAAATTGATAAAAATCGATTTTCGAGCATAGGGTAAAATGGTCATTTTGCCAAAGTTTGGGGCAAATGGTCATTTTACCGAATATGTTAATTTTCAATTGCCTAATTGTGATGAGTGAGTAAATGAGTGTATTTTCCCAATATAGATCAAGAATTTCCAACTCTGAACCAAGACCGAGAGAAAGCTAAGCAAATCGACTAAACCGACTAGTCGTGTACATTTTTGTAATCCGAGGTAAGTTGTATATAAATAATACAACTACATTGTTGATGTATGTACTGAATTATACTTGAAATTAACATAGCATGAATTTCTTGATTTTGGAATTGAGAAAGCATGATGATAATAGAGATAGCAGAGTTCCCGTTTGAACCTAGGAAATAAATCAGATATTCATGCCATGACATATGGGTTATTGTGGGCTAGTGTAAGACATGTCTGGGACATGCATCGGCCACATTATGAGAGCCAGTGTAAGACCATGTCTGGGACATGGCATCGGCATTGAGACGAGTGCTAGTGTAAGACATGTCTAGGACATGCATTGGCCTCGGGACGTAAGCCAGTGTAAGACATGTCTGGGACATGCATCGGCTACAAAATGTGTCAGTGTAAGACCGTGTCTGGGACATGGCATCGGCATGGATATGTGAGAGCTAGTGTAAGACCATGTTTGGGACATGACATCAGCCTCGGTGATGATAGCCAGTGTAAAACCATGTCTGGGACATGGCATCGATAACTTGCCCCTTGTTTGAGGCTTATGGAATATTCAATAGTGTTTCGAATGGTTCAACAGTGAGAGTAATGATTTTTTCTCAATGAAGAAAAGTATAACCATGTTGTGAGTGGTACAGGTACCTAATTGGTACGTACGAGATATAAACTCTATATACATGATTTGTAGGTTGTATGGACGGCAATGAGTAAGTTATACTTATGCCTACCTTGGTATCATAAGCATGCTGATTGTTGATGCATTGTTTTTGTATATTACTTATATGCAACTTACTAAGCTTTAATGCTTACTCCCTTTCCTTTTCATTTCCTTACAGATCACCGGAAGTCAGAGATATTGACCACACTATCAGCCGAAGAAATCGGTATAGTTGAATTTATATTTTTGAATATGGCATGTATAGGGCTTAAACTTTATCATTTTGTGTCTTTGAGAATTAGCCAATTGTAATGACTCGATTTTGGAACCCTTCATTTTGTATTAAGCCTTGAATGATGGCTAACACTCATTTGGATTTATAAAAGATGTATTGTCTTAGTATTGGTTGGTATTTGCATGGAACTAGGTATGTAAGAGTGGTAATGAGGCTTGGTAAATAGCCTTATATTGTCCACTCGGATAAACACACTGGCGTGTGTCTAGGCAATGTGACACACGGTCTATCCCATGGGCGTGTAGTCCAGTCGTGTGTCCCCTGTACTTAAAAATTTCAAGTCAGTATGCATGGTATTAAACACACGGGCAGAGACACAGCCGTGTGTCTCAGCTGTGTGGCGGACACGGCCTAGTACACGGGCGTGTGCCATGGCCGTGTAACATTTTAGGGATGCTGGCGGCAGGAATAGAATGTCCAAGTTTTTGTACACGGGCTGGAACACAGGCATGTCATGGCCGTGTGAGGGACACGGGCCAATGACACGGGCGTGTGTCCAGCCATGTGAAAACCCCTATAAGTGTGAATTAGAAATTAATTTCACACGAGTGTGGGACACAGGCATGTCCTAGAGTGCCGAGGCCATGTGAGTGACACAGGCCATCAGCATGACCATGTCGAGATGGTTATACGGGCGTGTTACCCTTCCATACGGGAGTGTGACCATTTTCAAGGACAAAATTTTCATAGTTGGATTAAGGACCTGGAATGGTTCCGAATAGTTTTCAATGATCTATTTGGGGCTCGTAGACCCATAATAAGAAGTCTAAAGTAGATATAGAAAAAGTTTTAATTTGGACCGAGTCTCGGTGACTTGAGATCGTTTGTAAACATGAGATCAAGTGAGGTGATGCCTTGTACTCCGCCCTAGCGTGGGTTACCGGTATGGGGTGTTACATTATGTTCATGGATGAGTAGAATGCACAAATGAAATGTTGTCTATTGTGGCTAATTTTATTGCATGAAACAGTCTTGTACTGGCTTTGGTTGCTTTTGTGTAAGTAAGGGTGGCAAAGAGGCTTGGTAAATAGCTTGATTTTGCCCACAAGGGTAGACACACGAGCGTGTGTCTAGGCCGTGTGTGACACATGGCCAGCACTATAGGCGTGTTGTCCCCTACACATAAAAATTTCAAATTAGTATACATGATAGTAAACACACGGGCAAAGACACGGCCATGTATCTCAGCCGTGTGAAGGGTATGGTCTAGCACACGGGTGTGTGCCTTGGCCGTGTAACCCTTATGAAATGCTAACGTTAGAAACAGAATGTCCAGGTTTGTGTACACGGACTAGGACACAGGCATGTCATGGCCATGCGAAGGATACGAGCTAAGGACATAGGCGTGTGCCAGGCCATGCGAAAACCCCTGTAGGTATTCATTTAGAATTAATTCCACATGGCTGGAGGACACGGGCGTGTCCCTATTTTGCTTAGGCCATGTGAGACACACGGGCCATTAGCACAGCCATGTTGGAATGGTCACACGGGCGTGTTGCCCCTCCCACACAGGCGTGTACCCCTGTGTCAAGTGACATTTTTCTATAGTTGGCGAAATGGTCCTAGTTTGGTCCCGAATGATTTTCGATGTGTGTTTTGGTCTTCGTAAGTCCGTATTAAGAATATATTGATAAGTTTAAGAAAGTTTTAAATTTTCCAAGTCATGAAGACTCGAAATTGGTTGTAAGTATGAGTTCAAGTTACGTAACGCCTCGTATTCCACCCCGACTTAGGATATGAGTATGGGGTGTTTCAGAATGTATCTACATTATGACGAATTGACTGATATCGAGTCCCGGTTAAACCTTAAGAATTCTTAGGATACGAATGACATGTCATTAGGGATTTCATGTTTCGGGTGCTGGTCTTGAATGTCCTACCGATGGTTGAGGTCCTACATTTGTTGTGGATTCTCCATAGCTCACGTGAACAACATCATGTAGCTTACATTCCAACCCACAGCTCATGTGAGCAAGCCCATTTCACAGCTCGTGTGAGTAATGATGTAAAGGAAATGTTACAATTATATCTAAAGGCACACTTTGTGTGGGCTTTCTCGAGTATCCGATATAATTCTAGATGGTTCAACGGGTAAGAAAAGAAATGGAACGGCAGTGACTTAATGCAAAGGTTCATAACTATATGAAAAGGTTGATGCTTATGTAACAATGTATCTTATGAAATCTATTTATTTTATAAATGAGTTTATATGATTGTCAATGAATCTACTAACATGTGAGCTTGATGATTCTTAAATAGGTTTATATTAAACCCATGGTGTTGGAAACGATAAGTAAGCAAATGGAATGAATCATGATCGTATGGTAATGATGATGAATTAAATGTTACGTTTATATATGGTTGACTTCTTATGTATTATGAACTAGTATACCAACTTATGAGTTTGATGGTGTTATATAGGATTTTATTAGGTTTTATGGCAATGGTAAAAGGTTTATACTTATTCTATAAGGTTTTTTATTGAAATGGTATGTTATGTTTAAAGTTTATATGAGCTTACTAAGCATTCATTGCTTACGTAGTTATTTTTTCTTTATTTTTCAGATTATTGGAAGCATGATTGGTTGGAAGTTTGTCGGAAATCTATCACTCTATCTATTTGATAATTTGGTAGTTTTTGAGTAAATTAGCTAAGGATTATAATGGCATTTATAGGGTGATTTTTAATGGTATCATGGTGCATGTGTTAATGGCGCGTTGGTATGTATAAGCTTTGGTAAGCTATGTTGGTTTGGCACACCTTGATGCCTTACCAAGTTATGTGATTTTGGTTACTTTAAAGTTCTTGTTGATGATGGTTTGACAATGGTTACTTGTGACATATTTTAGTTCATATTTGAACTAGGTTATTTTGTTTTGAAAAGGAAAAATTAACATGTATAAGATGGTTTATAATGGTGCTTTGATGAATATGTAAATGGTAATTTGGTATGTTTGTGCCTTGATGTTTAAGTATGGTTGATGGACTTATAATGCTTGATTAGGTAAGTCTTCTTGGTCACTTTTTGCTAATCAATGTTTACAGAATTTTGGTACAAGATGTTGACTTAGAAATGATCAATTATGTTGTGTTTTAGGCACATAATAAAATAAGGTCTTTGTGCATGCAATTAGGTAATGTTCACATGTTTTGGTAAATGTTGTGTTATTATAATTGTGGTGCTTTTGAATGGCATATTGGTTAGTTGAATTAGGATCACGAAATGGCATTATGATGTATGTTTGGATGATGTTTAGGTCCATTTTAAAGTGTGCACAAATGGATTGAATGTTTATGCATGAAATGGTTTTGAAATGGTTTGATTTTAGGTAAATTTTGGGTTCACATGACCTGAGACATGGGTGTGTGACTCAGTCGTGTATCTTATGAGGATTTCTTAGGGTTTAATCGAAGAGTTACACAGCCTAGCACATGGCCTGCCATACGGGCGTATGGGGAAACTCAGAGAGTCACACGGCCTGGCACATGGCATGTGACACGGTATTGTACCCTACTCAGAGAGTTAAACAGGTGAGGACACGGGCTGGGACACGTCCATGTGTCCCTGTTCTAATGTTACATGACCTGAGACACAGGCATGTGTCTCAGCCATGTGAGGTACATGGCTGTGTGACCCCTGCTTGCAAATTTTGCATCTTTTTCCTAAACTTTTCAAACTGTTTCAAATTGGTTCTGATTTGTTTCTAATTTATTTTTAGAGCCTCAAAGGCTTGATTTAGGGATAGTATGCATGTGTATGAATGGATTATGATATGAGTGAATTATTGAATGATAAAATGTTCAAATATTTTTGGTTGTATAGTAATGCTCTGTAACCCTAATCTGGCGACAAATATTTTTGGTTGTATAGTGTGATGCCTCCTGAGTTTGATGGGAATTATTTTAAATAGAGATAAATATATCATTCAACTAAGCTAATTCTGATGATACTGAAGGCAATATTCAAGTCTCTGATTAAAAAGTTTTTAATGATGAGTAGAAACTCCTAAAGTTTAGAGTAAAGGTTCATAGTATTTACATTAATGAAGAATGTTATGTCTGATGTGAGTATATGATAATCAAATTTTGTGGCTTTACGAGCTCCACACCTCATCCTCAAAGTCTGATACAACAGAATATTTATAAGATTTATGTTGATTAAGTCTGTAAAAGAGGAGTTGAAGAGTTCAGCGGTTGAATGAGTAATAATATGGATAAATTTGAGAGTTAGCTAGAAAATACATAGAGTTCTAGATGAGATATTAGATCTTTCTGAAGACTATTTAGGATATGCAACGTCACTGTTAAAGAAGAAGTTATTCATTGGTAATCTACTTTATCTGGTATGGTATATATAAAGAACGGGTTAACCTGGATTTCTTTTGAGTTGATTACTTTAGTGGAACATAATAATGTAAGAACACCAATGATTTTAGTAGTCAGTGAGTTAGTGTTTGAAATGTAAATAGATCTGAATGCAACCATTATGGCTGATTATCTCACAATCATCTCATCTGGGTATTCTATATGTTGTTTTAACGTTAATTGCATATGAGGGCTTTTTATTTCCAAATGTTGTTCTTATCATGTGGGGATGCTAGTTAATCATGATGTTAGTCAGAGGTATGGTTAGTCTGGCTGATTAAATATCAACATTGTTCTATTCTTGGCATTATATTCAATTATGTTTTGATAAAATACTCGATGGCAAAACTCATGTGTTGTTGTTTTTCTACTTCTACTTGTTTTTATTTTGCTTTATGCGTATGGAATTAGTGTTGTTTATGTCACAGCTGGTTCCAGTGCGTCTGGGCAATATTCTCCTTCTAGATTTTTCTTTAGGGTATCATCAATTTCTGTAGCAATCAATATGTTCTTATTATGTTGCATGGTCTTCAAAAGAAATAGTTGGATGTGGACAAGTGTGTCCGGAAGGCTTATAATTTGTATATTCTAGTATAGAAATGGGCTATATTCTCAGGAGTTTAATAGAGATTTACATTTTAGACTTCTTTATATTAGCTTTCTTATTGTTCTTATTGTCTATTCTATCATATATGGTCCATCTGCAAGGGATACACATTGGCTTGGGATTATTACATTTATTATGGTTATGATTCTTGGTTGGATCATGAGAGCATGTTAATAGGTTTCAGCTTTTTAGAGGTTGTGTGGCTATACTTATTATTACTAGAACTCTATTGGGTTTCTTTTTCTCTTTTGCTTTGGAATGCATTAGTGGTACTTGAGGCATTGTTATATGGTTGTAGCGTTTGCCTTATTAGAGCATTGTGAATCGTCTGAGGGAAGGTTTTTTTAAGGAAGGGCAAATAATATTTCTAGTTCATCTGATGGTTGTGACTCCAGTATGGTTCAATGTTTAGATATTAATAATTGAAATAGTTTCATTATGTATCCAACTTTTAGCTTTCAAGAAGGGATAAATTGTTGTAAAAGTGTAGATGATGGAAGAGCAAACATAGCATCGCATTTTAAATCTCATTACTTAGATGATCTCGAATTATGTCAACAAGTAAAAACTAGATGTCATATTTCGTATGAGTTAATACAGTTTGTGATTATCTTTGATTGGTATTATGAGGGAATTATAAGAAATTGTATGTTTGGATTATCTTGAGGACAAGAAGAAAGAATTATTTTGAATTGTTACTATCAGGTTGGTAAGATCAACTCATTTGTTTTAGTCAGAACGGATTATTCACTTGAATAGTTAGTTGAGTTGTATGTATTTGAGTTCATCTCTAGATTCGGGAATAAATTTTAGGAATTCATGGGCAAACAAACGAACAGTCAGAATGGGAAATTCAGAAGACATGATACAGGGATATATCAACCAGATTAGAGATAATCGGGAAATGTTATTATGGGTTAAAATCGTCTAGATAGTAGCAGCTATCACAGTTGTATTTAAATGATACTATTTGAAGCTTTTTATGAAGTGGACTGTTTATCCGTTCAGAGTCTGTTATGAAAATTATGAATTTTAGCTGAACATTATGAATTATCAAATGTATCTAGAACCTGATGATCTGTACTTTTTTTGGTTATGTTTCGATAGGTGATTTAATAGGAATTTCTCGGTAATTGTACTACAATGGAGAAGCTATTACAGGAAAGCAACAAATTTTGTTCAATTAAGTCAAGTATCGACTTCAGCCTTAGTCAGAGAAGAATTTATTGTTTATAGTAACGTTTTATTCAGACGATCTTGAATTATAATGGTTTGAGTATTATAAAGTCGAAGGTTAAACCGTTAATTCTTTAGAGAATTTTGATATGCAGAGAGAAATATTCGAATTGGTGCACTAAAAAATTCTGAGATTTCATAAAACATCTTGTATGAAGTTCATGGTATTGTTTATTTGGGTTCCGTTAGACAACAACGAAAATGTATAATGGCTTGAGACAAAGATACTGATATTCAAGACTTAAACATGGAATTTCAAAGTTTATTCTGAGATATTTGTTACGTCTACTGTAACACCCCTCACCCGTATCCGTCATCAGGATATGGTTCGTGGTATTACTGAAACTTTACATTTAAAACATACTGAATTGACTTACCAGGTTTAGCTTAGATTTGAAACTTTCAAGCATTCACATCTTGTCCCTTAAATGGGCCTTCAAGGCCCTAAATATACATAGAGATAGTTCGGGATAGGACCGAGAACATTTAATAACTTTAGAAAATTTCCTTACTTAGAAGTGTCACACGCCCGTGTATGATGGGCCGTGTGGTCACCCACGCTCGTGTGGCCTAGGGTACGTCCATGTCTCTAACCCGTGGGCAACACTGACTTTTAGGCACGGCCAAGACACACGCCCGTGGGCTCATCCCGTGTCCAAAACTTGAGCATTCTGTTAAATTAACATGGCCAAGACACACGCCCGTGTGTCCTACCCGTGTGCTAATTTGACTTAAAGTTTTAGGTGCAGGGGACACACAGCCATACCACACGCCCATGGGGATGGACTATGTGTCACACACGGCCTAGACACACGCCCGTGTGTCTAACCATGTGGACCTTAATAGGCTATTTTCCAAGCCTTTAGTCACCCCTTTCTACTACTTCTTCTTAATAGATACCAAATTCAAAGCAAAACATGATTACACAATTGTAAATGATCTTGATGAAGTTAGTTGTATGGAAACCTCATATCATTGGTTTCATACAAAAAGGTTATTTCCCATCTAGTATTTATGGGTTCTTATGTTATTATAGCACATTCAAAATTTGGCTCGTTTTTGAACTCATTGCCAATTTTAGCAACCCATCATATAAGAACATAAACATGCATATAAAGGTAGGTCATTGCCTACTTTCAAATATGCCAATTTCCATGGCCTTATACAAAAAGATGAATACATCTTTACATGGCTTCATTTGTCAATTCAAATGACACATATGACAAAATACTCAAAGCCCTATACATGCCATTAACAAAATAGAAGTGTCTTTATACCAAAGCTTGACTAGTTGATAGTATGTTGCTTCTCCAACCGTCTTCCAATCCTTATGAGTCCTCGAGCTCTGTAAAACAGGGAAAAAAGAGGGGGTAAGCATTTTCATACTTAGTAAGCTCAAATAACTGGAAAGTAAACGTACCGAGTTATTAGCATACATCCACACTTAAATCATGAAATCATCAATTATGAAGTGATTTCCTATCACATGCACTCAATCAATGAGTTAGTCACATAACAAAGAATCATGTAATTTATGTAGATGAGCTCATCATTCATCATCTTATTGACATACATCATATTAATCCCGTTGAGTGTCTAGGAAATCTCAATGGAATACCCATTATCCGTCAATTCATACGAATGACCATTTCACATATATGCACTCCCGCGAACCTCACATCTCATGGCAGGATTACTAGTCAAGGCTAAATCCCCCATATCATAAACTCATAAGGTGATGTCGGGATTACCAGTCCAGGCTAAATCCCTTATAGTGACAAACACCCTTAATGAGCTCGGATCTGAATTACCAGTCCAGGCTAAATTCAGACCCTAATAGGATTACCTGTCCGGACTAAATCCTCAATGCACATATATTCTTTGAGAGGCTCGATCATTCAAGGAACACTCATCCGGGCTAGATTCCTTTTCATACTTGAGATCACGGATTACCGTCCGGGCTAAATCCTTACTGCAACACATGCAGAATCTCTTTACACATATTAATGAGGGTTTATCCATTGAATTCCCTTTGTCAACTTCATCCGAGACATTTTTCACATGTTACCATCAAATATGCATTTCCATGATATTTCATGCTAATAATAAATGCAATCATCATGCATTCATAAATCATTCAATTATGCATATTAGGGTTTTACTTTAAGTTATCCGAACTTACCTGGTATTCTTTTCGGGATTGTGTTTCGGTTATTTCGAAACCTTGTGTTTACCACGATCGACCTCTGGAATTTATTCCTCGAGGTCTATAACAGCAAAATTAACTCATTAATACTCCACATTATACATTTCAAGTTTAATATCTACCCCTGGTCCAAATGACCGTTTTGCCCCTAACCCTTCACATTTTTACGATTTAGTCCCTAGGCTCGTATAATGAAACACATGCACTTTTTATCTTACCCAAGTCTAGCTGAACACTTTTCCTTCTTATGTAGCCCGCATTATCCATTATTTTCTCGTTTCTACCACACATTTACATCTTTTGCAAAATAGTCCCTATAAGGGTTTCTCATGAAAATCAACTAGGAAAGTGTTTAACACACATTAATCTTTCATATTCCTCCATAATCTATCAAAATACAAGCAACTCATGCAGGGGTAAATTTTTAAACATGAACCCCAGCATGAAATATGGGTAGAAATGGAGAGACCGGGATTTTAAAAATACAAAGAACATTAAAAATGGGGCTTGTGAGCACTTACTATTGAGCTTGGAAAGCTTGAAACCCTAGCTATGGTGACAAGGGAATTTTGGCAGCTTTGGGGAAGAAAATGGTTGTTTTTGGCTTGATTTTTCCCATTCTATTTCATTAAAAAGCCAAATGACCAAAATGCCCTCATGCCTTTTCTTTAAAATTTTAACCATGCAAGCCCATTTTTGTCCAAAAATTTAGAATTTAGGAAAATTGCTCTCCAAGACCTTCTACTTCATAATCTAAAGAAATTTCATACAAATTTCTTTTAGAAATCAAGTTTTGAAATTTATTCAATTTAGTCCCTAATTTCCAATTGGACATCTTATACTTAGAATTTCTTCATGAAACTTTAACACATGCATATATTCATATTCTAGGCCTCATAATAAGCGTAAAATAAATATTTCAATGTCGAATTTGTGGTCCCGAAACCACTATTTTGACTAGCCCTATTTCGGGATGTTACATTTCTCCCCCCTTAGGGACTTTTGTCCTTAAAAGTCTTACTAGAAAATAGATTCAGATATTGGTTTCTCATGGTTTCTTCCGGCTCCCATGTAGCTTCTTCAACACCATGTCGATGCCATAAAAATTTTACAAGAGCCACATCTTTATTTCTCAACTGTTTAACCTCGCAAGCCAATATCTTAACTGGTTCCTCTTCATAAGTCATGTCCGGTCGAATTTCAATTTCAGTCGGTGAAATCACATGAGAGGGGTCTGATCGGTATCTCCTTAACATGGATACATGGAACACATCATGAATCTTTTCCAGTTCAGGTGGCAACGCCAACTGATGGACTAATGGTCCAACTGTTTCGGTAATCTCGTACGATTTGATAAATCGTGGACTTAGTTTACCTTTCCGACCAAATCTCAATACATTTTTCCATGGAGATACTTTCAAGAGTACTCTATCTCCAACTTGAAATTAAATTTCCTTTCTTTTCAGATCAGTATAAGACTTTTGCCTATTTGATGTCGTTTTTAAACAACCCCGTATCACTTTAACTTTTTCTTCAGTTTCTTTAATCAGATCAACTCCATGAATCTGATTTTCTTTGAGTTTCATCCAGTACAATGGAGTTCGGCACTTCCTACCATACAAGGCCTCATAAGGTGCCATCTTCAAACTTGTTTGGAAACTATTGTTGTAGGCAAATTCTACCAATGGCAGGAATTTTTCCCAGCTACCTTGAAATTCGAGGATGTAACAACGCAACATGTCTTTGAGAATCTGAATCATCCGCTCAGATTGACCATCGATCTGAGGGTGAAAAGTTATGCTAAAGCTCAACTTTATACCTAAGTTTTCTTGTAACTTCTTCCAGAATCTCGAAGTGAACCTCGGGTCTCTGTCTGAAATAATCAACAGTGGTACTCCGTGTAATCTTACTATCTCAGAAATGTACAAATCAACCAATCTATCAAGAGAATAATCCGTTCTTACCGGAATGAAATGAGCTGACTTTGTCAATTTATCCACTATAACCCATATGGCGTCTTTCTTTTTCAGAGTTATAGGTAGTCTAGTCACAAAATCCATAGTAACTCTATCCCACTTCCATTCGGGGACTATTATAGGCTGTAACAAACCTGAAGGCACTTGATGTTCAGCTTTAACTTGCTGACATACTAGGCATTTTGATACAAATTCAGAAACATCTCTTTTCATGCCGTTCCACTAGTACATCTTCTTTAAATCATTGTACATCTTAGTACTTCCTGGGTGAACAGACAAACGACTGTTATGTGCTTCTAGCAAAATCTTCTGAATAAGTTCATTGTCTTTGGGTACACAAACCCTTTCTCTGAACATCAAACATCCATTAGGACTAATTCAAAAATCTGACTCAACACTATACTCACATTAAGCTCTTTTTTCTTTCAAGTCATCATCATTAAGCTGAGCATCATAAATTTCTTGCAGAAATGTTGGCCTAGCCTCCAGCTCGGCCAGAACTAAACCATCATCAAGCAAAGTCAAACGAGTATCCATGGCTCTCAAAGCATACAGGGATTTTCTACTCAATGCATCGGCGACCACATTCACCTTTCTCGGGTGATAGTCGATAATCAGATCATAATCCTTAATTAATTCTAACCATCTCCGCTGTCTCAAATTTAGTTCTTTTTGAGTCATCAAGTACTTCAAACTTTTTTGGTCTATGAATATACGGCAAGTCTCACCATACAAATAATGCCTCCAAATTTTCAAGGCAAAAACAATAGCGGCAAGCTCTAGATCGTGGGTTGGATAATTCTTCTCGTGAAACTTCAATTGCCGTGAAGCATAGGCTATCACCTTGCCATCTTGCATAAGCACACAACCCAATCCATTTAAGTATGTATCGCTGTAGACTACAAATTCTTTTCCCGGTTCAGGTAGCACTAAGCCAGGAGCTTCGGTCAGCAATGTCTTTAACTTCTCAAAACTTTGCTGACACTTCTTTGTCCATTCAAACTTAATGTCTTTCTGTAGCAGCTTTGTCATCGGAGTCGCTATTATGAAATATCCTTTTACAAACCTTGAATAGTAACCGGCTAAGCCTAAAAAGCTTCTCACCTCGGTTACATTCTTAGGCGATTTCCATTCAATAATTGCAAAAATCTTACTTGGATCAATTCGGATGCCTTCACCCGAAACAATATGACCCAAAAATCTTACTTAGCATATAGTTTCTTTTCTCGCAAGGTCTGCAACACAATTCCCAGGTGCTTCGCATGCTCTATCTCATTTTTAGAGTAGATCAAAATGTCATCAATAAACACAACGACAAACTTATCCAAATATGGCCGAAAGATCCTACTTGTTAGATCCATGAATACAGTCGGTGCATTCGTCAGCCCAAACGGCATGACAAAAAATTCATAATGGCCATACCTCATTTTGAAAGCTGTTTTGGGTATATCCGAGTCTTTAACTCGCAGTTGATAATAACCATACCTTAAGTCTATCTTAGAGAATATGGTGGCTCCTCTCAACTGGTCAAACAAATCATCGATCCTTGGCAAAGGATACTTATTCTTGATAGTCACCTTGTTCAGTTGCCGATAATCGATACATAACCTCATTGAACCATCCTTTTTCTTTACGAACAACACGGGGGCACCCCAAGGTGAAAAACTTGGCCTAGCAAGTCCTTTATCCGTCAATTCTTGCAACTGTACTTTTAACTCCTTCAGCTTTGTAGGTGCCATTCTATACGGGGCAATAGAAATGAGAGTCGTCCCTGGCACCAACTCAATACCAAACTCTATCTCCCTTTCAGGAGGTAATCTGGGTAATTCCTCCGGAAACACATCTGGGTACTCACAAACTATCGGTACAGACTCAATCTTCAATTCAGTTTCCTTAATGTTCAACACAAATGCAAGGTAGGCTTCGTATCTTTTCCTCATATATCTCTGAGCAACCATAGCCGTGATTACAACAGGAGACGAACCCAATTCTCTTGATTCAACCCGTAGAGTCTTACCATCCGGGCATTTCAACTTAATGTACTTACTGCCACAATTTGAAGGGTTAACCAATCCATACCAAGTATTACATCAAATTCATCACATGGTAACAACATAAGGTTAGCCGAGAAACAACGACCTTGAATAGTCAAAGGACAATTCTTACAGATTTTTTATCAACTAGAACCGACTTGCCTAGTGTGTTCGACACTCTAATAATGTCTTCCGTATGTTCAATAGGTATGTTCATACTAGGCGCCAATCTCATGCAGATATATGAATTCGTCGACCCTGGATCAATTAAAGCAACAACACTTATATTAAAAAGAGAAAAGGTACCCATAATAACATCAGGAGTAGCGGCTTCCTCTCGGGCACGTATTGCATACGTTCTTACCGAGGCTCAAACTTCTGATTTTGTAGTGTCTTTAGTCACGACTCGACTGCCACTAGCACTCCCAGGGTATCTCGGAGGTCTACCTCTTGGAATGGGAGCACTCGACTTCGGAGCTATTTCTTTTTCTTTTTCAGTTCGTTCCGGGCAGTCCCTAAGAAAATGATCAAGAGAACCACATCTGAAACATGCACTTCTTTTCATTTGGCACTCTTCGAAGTGAAATTTGTTGCAGCTCTTACACTTCGATTTTTGATCATCTACACTCCCCACACTAGTCACCATCGAGGAGGAAGACTTTTGACCTCGTCGCTTAGAGCTTCTTAATCTACCCAAATATCCCACTGACGAAGTGGAGCGTTCATGCAGGCTTCTTGCTTTCTTCGTGGAGAATGAGAGTGTTTTACCACTATACCTCTTGCTCGCAACTCGAGCCTCTCTCTTAGCTTGTTTTCTTTCATTATTAAGTTCCTCGGCCTTCTTGGCTCGACCGGCTAATGCGGCAAACTCTCATATTTCTAAGCTCCCAATCAATAATTTGATGTCCTGATTCAGGCCTTTCTCGAAGCGTTTACACATTTTCGATTCAGCTTGGACCCATTCAGTTGCATACTGACTTAATTGTACGAACTCTCTCTCGTATTCCGCTACAGTCTTGTTCCCTTGTTTGAGTTCTAGAAACTCCTTTCGCTTCGAGTCCAAAACTATTGGCCAATGTATTTCTTCCTAAACTCTGCTTGGAAGAATTCCCAAGTAATATTTTCCTTCGGCACTACCGAAGATATGGTCTTCCACCAATTGTATGCAGTGTCCTTCAAAAGGGTCACAACACACTTCAAACACTCCTTGGGTGTACATGACAAATCATCTAGCACCCGCGTAGTGTTCTCGAGCCAGAACTTAGCTCTTTCAGCGTCATCATCAACTTTCGCTCTGAATTCCTCAGCCCCATACTTTTTAAGCTTATCTGCCAAGGCTTTACCGATTCTCACCGGTGCCATACCTCATGGCATATCCTCATCAGGCTTGTTAGAGGGCAGGGGAGGTCTTGGTATATTAGGGTGATTTCTCAGATAATCCCCAAACTAGTCATCCATCATATAAAAGAAGGTAGCTCGGGCCTCTTCTCAGCCTACTGACATCATCCTTCTACTACTACTAGATACAGCTCGTTGTACGGAAGCTGGAGCATGGCTCTTGGCTCCCTCAGACTCATCTTGTGCTTGATTGGAAGACATTTACTATATTCAAAACAATTTAAATAATTAGGAGACGTCACACTATCAACATTCAAATAATGACATGTATAGCAAACTTTAACATCCTCTACGGTAGTCCTAGAACCGGCTAAACTGTAGCTCTGATACCAATACATATAACACCCCTCACCCGTATCCGTCATCAGGATATGGTTCATGGTATTACCGAAACTTTATATTTAAAACATACTGAATTGAATTACCAGGTTTAGCTCAGATTTGAAACTTTCAAGCATTCACATCTTGTCCCTTAAATGGGCCTTCAAGGCCCTAAATACATAAAGATAGTTCGGGATAGGACTGGGAACATTTAATAACTTTAGAAAATTTCCTTACTTAGAAGTGTCACGCACCTGTGTATGATGGGTCGTATGGTCACCCACGCCCGTGTACTAAATTGTACTAAATGGCTAAAAAACTACGAATCAATGGTTTTAACAGGTCAATTTATATTGTTTAATATAGTGGACAGTTTCAAGGTGTGGATTTAAGAAATTCTAGTTAATTTATAAAGGTTATAATGGTAATTTAGTAAGTAAACTAAAACAAAAATAAAATTAAAACATGTATTTTTCTTTTATTCTGGTCTTCAATCGATTGAAAGGGGTAATAAAACTCCATTGATGGTAGCTTGAGTTCTGCCAACTCTTCCTCATGCATGCTTGTGATTTTGAGGTTCATTTTTAGTAATTTTTACATTTTTGAAATCGTTGCAGCTTAATCTAACTAACCCCGGGATCAATTTGTTAAATTGTTAAAGGTTTAGAATTTTACCATTGATGAATTTGAGATGTTCTTGGAAGTCTATGGTAGAATCTTAAGCTTGGTTGCTAGATAGCGATATTTTGTAAAGTAATTTTTGGTAATTTTAATGCTTAAGGACTAAAATATGAAATTAGAAAAAGTACAAAGCCTTGCTATAAAATAATAGCAAGTATGGGCTGTAACAGGGTTCTAAACAATTTGGACACACATGAAATTTAATAAAAATGGTTAATTTGCATGTTTTGGACATAAGGACTAAATTGTAAAAAAATTAAAATGATAGGGATAATTTTTTAAAAGTGTCAAAAAGGACTTAATTGCATAAAATGAATTGATTTTTCTATTAGAATTATTTAATTGAATGGAATTATTATTTTAGATCAAGAACGAGTGAAAAATCAAAGAGAAGAGAAATTACCAAATAGCCCTTGTACTTAATCATTGTTGCAATTCAATCAGGTAAGTTCGTATGAACTGTAAGCATTATAATGTTAATTAAATTCAATGTTTACTATGTTCTTTTTATTGTAAATGAATCAATATATATGTGAATGTATCCACAGTATGTCGAATTGACAGATATCGAGTCCTGGTTGAACCTTAAGAATTCTTAAGATACAAATGACATGTCATTAGGGATTTCATGTTTTGGGTGCTGGTCTTGAGCATCTTACCAATGGTTGAGATCCTGCATTTGTTGTGGATTCTCCACAGCTCGTGGGAACAGCATTGTGTAGCTTACATTCCGACCCACAGCTCGTGTGAGCAATGATGTAAAGGAAATGTTATGGTTATATGTAAAGACACACTTTGTGTGAGCTTTACCTAATATCCGATGTAATTCTAGATGGTTCAACGGGTAAGAAAAGGAACGGAACGGTAAGTGACTTAATAGAAATGTTCATAACTATATAAAAATGTTGATTCTTATGTAATGTATCTTATGAAATCTATTTATGTTATAAATGAGTTTATATGATTATCAATGAATCTACTAACATGTGAGCTTGATGATTCTTGAATAGGCTTATATTAAATCCATGGTGTTGGAAACGATAAGTAAGCAAATGGAAGGAATCATGATTGTATGGTAACAATGGTGAATTAAATGTTATGTTTATACATGTGTAACACCCCGAACCCGAGACCGACACCGGAGTCGGACACGAGATGTTAACAAACTTTGAAAAATTTCCTTCCAGACACTGCCCAGTCTGAGTACTAGTCGCTTCAAAAATCATATCTTGAGTTTCACAACTCGAAAATCAGTTTGGTGATTTTTCCCTGAAACTAGACTCATGTCCCCACCTATGTATTGTTTTCTAGAATTTTTGGTCGGGCCAATTAGTACAGTTTATTAGTCAAAGTCTCCCATGTTACAGGGGTCGACTACACTGACCTTTTCCCATTACGACTTGGATATCTCTCTGCACAGAGCTTCAATACTGATGCCGTTTGTTTCTATGGAAACTAGACTCAGATAGGAATCCATACATATATGGTATGACCCCTAATTATCTCTGGTCAATTTATAGTGAATTTCCAAAGGCGGAACAGGGAATCCAGAAACTGTTCTGGCCCTGTTCCACAAGAACCCGAATATCTCTTACTGTACTGTCCATATGATTGTTTCGTTACTTTCCTATGAAAGTAGATTCTTCAAGGTTTGTTTACATAATTTATTAACTATTTAATTCCATTCCTACTATTTTTAGTGATTTTCCAAATCTACGTCACTGCTGCTGTCAGCATCTACCTTTAAGGTAGGCTTTACCTATTTCATGGTTCAACTAGCCATTTTTGCATACATAGCACAATTTATGAAAGTGATTAACCATCCCCGTGGCCAATCCTTGTCAAGCATATCCACACTAAATGATTATAACATTATACTTAAACACATATAAGCCATTTTCACATGGCTATCCAAAACTTATACATCACATAAAGTACTCGAAAAACAACAATGGGTCGTCCTATACATGCCATATCAAAATTCAACCAAAAGAGTACCCATAAGAGCCTTTGGTAGTGTGGGCGACTTCGACGTCAAGATCCCGAGTCCGATAGCTGGAGAACCAAAAAAAAAATCTATAAAACAGAGGAGCAATGGAACGAAGTAAGCAATTTATGCTTAGTAAGTTTTGAGCAAGAAATTCCAGCATAAACAAAGAATAACACACATTTAGCTAAATGGAATATTTCATAATACGCAATTTACCGATATCAAACTTGCTTCACAACATTCACAACCCTTATGTACATACACAATAGACTAACTTAGCCGAAGGCCGGTAGCTCGTTTATCAACTGAGCGAACATTTATTTGTAAGGGCTCGATTAAATTCAACACATACGTAACATATCCCCATATTGGGATGTTTTTCGAGTATTCGCTGGAATTTTACAGCAAGCTCATTCATTACCAAATCACGTACCTTCGGGATTTAACCGGATATAGCTCCTCGTTCAAATGCCTTCGGGACATAGCCCGGTTTTAGTAACTCACACAATGCCTTCGGGACATAACCCGGATTTAACAACTCGCACGAATGCCTTCGGGACTTAACCCGGATTTAATAACTCGCACGAATGCCTTCGGGACTTAACCCGGATTTAGTATCTCGCACAAAGGCCTTCGGATCTTAGTCCGGATATATTCACTTAGCACAAAGCCTTCGGGACTTAGCCCGGACAGCATTCAATTAATCATGCACATTCATATTTCATTTTCATTTGCGAAACTCAAACACAAGGCACATATCGTCCTTGCACATTCGGCTCAATAGCCACACATAGAGCATGATTTAATCACATTGTAATTTAAGCTCTCTTACTCAAGAACTTACCTCGGGTGTTGTCGAACGATTCCGCTAGCTATTCAACCACTTTTTCCTTCCCTTTTATCGGATTTATTTCCCCTTTGCTCTTGAGCTTAATCAAACAAATAAATTGATTTCATCATTTAGGCATCAAAAAGATGAACACAAGGCACTTAGCCCATATTTATACATTAGACATTAAAGTCTCATACATGCAAAAATCATGCATCAACACAACATATTAGCTAATTTCTTTCCCCTTGGCCGAATATGCATGTCTATTTTTGGGGTCGATCTCAACACTTAATACACACATATACACACACTAGTAAAGCATCCTCCCCCTTTTCATCGATTTAACACATGCATTGCTCATCAACATGCAAAGTTACATTCGGCCTTAGCACACATCTTGCTAGCCGATTCTTCTCCATTTAGCAACCAATGCACATATGTGCTCACACAAAAATGTTAAAAAGGAGGTTCAAGAATCATCAAGCCATCATCACATGCATCATTAACAAGCCTCATATTTTGCATGCAATGGCATTAACACAACCTCCACCTAGGCCGAATCTTAACTCATCCTCATGCCTCATCACCACAACATCAAACACCAACCAAGAATGATGCATCCATGGTCAAGTGCCAATTCCATCACATAGCAAGATTTAGACCATGGGCCAAGTAGAACTCAAGCTAACAACTAAAACATGCATGCATCTCATGGAACATCATCAAACATACCTTAGCCTAGCTACATGCATGGCCGAATCTCTTCACCTTTCTTCTTCTTTCCTCCTTAAAATTTTTGGCCAAGGATGAACCAAAGGATGAGAAAATTTTTCTTTGTTTTTTCTTTCTAGTTTCGGCAAGCATGAAGATGAGAAAAGGATGAACAAAATTCTCTCCTTTCTCTTCTTTAGCTCACGGCAATGGGGGGGGACAAACAACTACACACACATTTTTTTTTTGTATTCTCCATACTCCTTTTTATTATTTTATTTGTTTTATCCCAACATTTTATGACACAAATTAACATATCTTAATTGTGCCATACTCATGCCATAATTTCCATAAAATAAATTGCACACTTGTGCATCATGCCCATCATGGCCGGCCACTACTAGTAGGGGGGAAATTTGACATGCAAGTCCCCCCCTTTGTCCACATGCACTAATAGGTCCTCACACATTGACCTATCACATTTTAGAATTTTCTCACATAAGTCCTATTAACTAAATTCACATGAAATCAACCAAATTGAAGCTTGAAATTTTCACACATTCATAATTACATATTCTAGACAATAAGTATCACATTCAAACATTTTGGTGACTCGGTTTAGCGGTCCTGAAACCACTTCCCGACTAGGGTCAACTTTGGGCTGTCCCAACATGGTTGATTTCTTATGTTTCATGAACAAATATACTAACTTGTAAGTTTGATAGTGTCATATAGGCTTTTATTGGGTTTATGGCATTGGTAAAAGGTTTATACTTATTCTATAAGGTTCATTATTGAAATGGTATGTTATGTTTAAATTTTATATGAGCTTACTAAGCATTCACGTAGTTATTTTTCCTTTATTTTATAGATTATTGGAAGCATGATTGGTTGGAAGTTCCTCAGAGATCTATCACACTATCCAGTGGATAATTCGGTACTTTTTGAGTAATTAGGCTAAGGTTTATAATGGCATGTATAGGGTGATTTGTAATAGTATCATGGTGCATGTGTTAATGGTGCTTTGGTATGTATAAGCTTTGGTAAGCTATGTTGGTTTGGCACACCTTGATGCCTTACCAAATTATGTGATTTTGATTACTTTAAAGTGGTTGTTGATGATGGTTTGAAAATGGTTACTTGTGACATATTTTAGTTCATATTTAAACTAGGTTATTATGTTTGGAAAATGCAATATTAACATGTATAAGTGGTTTATAATAGTTCTTTAATGAATATGTAAATGGTAATTTGGTATGTTTGTGCATTGATGTTTAAGAATGGTTGACGGACTTATAATGCTTGATTAGGTAAGTCCTTTTGCTCACTTTTTGCTAATTGATGTGTATTACATTTTGGTACAAGATGTTGACTTGGAAATGGACAATTATGTTGTGTTTTAGGCCATAACAGAATGAGGTCTTTATGCATGGATTTAGGTAATTTTCACATGTTTTCGTAAATGTTGAGTTGTTATAATCATGCTGCCTTTGAATGGCATATTGGTTAGTTGAGCTAGGATCTTGAAATGGAATTGTGATGTATGTTTGGATGATGTTTAGGTCCCTTTTAAAGTGTACACAAATGGATTGAATGTTTATGCATGAAATGGTTTTATTTTAGGTAAATTTTTAGTTTACATGACCTTAAACATGGGTGTGTGACTTAATCGTGTGAGGCACAAGGCCTGGCGACACGGTAGTGTGCCATCTGAGCATTTCTTAGGGTTCAAGTCAGAGAGTTACATGGCCTAGCACATGGTCTAAATTGAATAAACAGAACAACCAAAAATACTTAGTTTTATAAATGTGAAATTTTGAAATCCAAGTTGCCATCGAAACCTAATTCGGAGGGTTACCTAAAACAAATCAAACAATAACGTGAGCTTTAAGCCTAATGTTTGATTTGGCCCACACTTTTAGTACATATTAGATTACATTAAATAAAATATCACATAGCTTATCTTTCATATATTTCATATTAAATAAGAAATTCATATATATCATAACTTATTGATTCATAAATCATGTCAAACATATCAAACAGAATCATAGTCATAACATATATATCCTACCCCCATCCGCTGCACACCATCTCCATCCCACCAATCACACCATATAGAACCATAAGAGTCCATCCATCCAATCACACCAACACGTGGCTGTGTGCCACTCACATATATTTACAGCTGAGCTGCCATACATATAAATTTGCGGTTTAGCTGTCGTATTTACAGTATGAACTACTATATATACTTCCTCCATCATAATACAACCCAACTGAAACATATACATAACATACTCATAAACAGACAACATATTTACATATAGCATTTGTCACATGGCATGTTTACATACATTATTTATATTAATCATTACAAAACATATAGTTTATTTATAGTTTGGCCTAATTATCATGCTTTAAAAGCTACTCATACAAACTTACGTACCAAGACTTAAGGTTTTTCGTCCCTTACGATGATGAATTAAATGTTATGTTTATACATGGTTGATTTCTTATGTATCATGAACGAGTATACTAACTTGTGAGTTTGATGGTGTTATATAGGCTTTTATTGGGTTTATGTCATTGGTAAAAGGTTTAAACTTATTCTATAAGGTTCATGATGCGAACCCGGTCGCATCATGTTACAACCCATCCTGTCGACACTGAAATTAGGCTAAACTCGAGGGGCCTAAGTGCAAAATGAAGTTTTTAATTTTAGTTTGTTAATTTGGCTGCTGGAAAATAAGGACTTTGATTCATTTATTTTAGTTACTTTATTTATTTTAGTTTGTGTCTTTAATTATGTCATAGTTTGAACATCATTAATATGTGTTTTGCATTTAATAAAGTCATGCATTATGTAACTCCCATGTAAATTAAGTTTGCATCATAAATTATGACATGCATTATGTAACTCCCATGTTAGTTAAAGTTTGCATCATTAAATTAAGTCATGCATTAAGTAACTCATTTGTTCATTTAGTTTACATCTTAAACCATGCATTTAAGCATCTCAGTTGTTAAATATGTTTGAGTTTGTTTATATAAGTATGTTATTTAATTTGGCTGTCACTTTTTACTACATAAATTAAAGTGTATTTATTTTCATTTTAAATAAGGTGATTTGAGCTGCATGTTCATTAATAAATTTGTGTATGAGTGTTTATAGTGTACTAATTCTTCTGAGTGCCTTTAATGCTTAATTTTCTACCTTGTAGGTGACTATTCATATGGCTAAATGGCTATTCAAGTTTTGGACGTTTTTCAAGCCTTTAAAGCTCATTATGGTGGCTGTTCAAATGGAACAAGAGTGACTCTTCAAGTCTGATCAGTTTCATGCACTCAAAGCTAGTTATGGTGCCAATTAAAGAGATGAATGCACAAGTCTTTTGACATTCAATTTAATGGATATGAAGGGACACTAAACAACACATTAAGGGTTTATTAAGTCAATTATAAAGTGAAGAGACATGCCTTTTCATTTACACTAGAATCAAGTGAAGAGACATGACTATTGGCTTCCCTACATGACTTAAAAACAAAATTAAAGCTTGTAAAACCCTTAGTTAATTGCTGAAGGTGAAAGGTCACAAATAGACATTTGAATAGTCATAATAGTACCTATAAATAGATTATAAGAAGACATTATTTTGGTTAAAAAAACTTTTGATATTTTTGATGAATATTTATAACATTTGTGAGTTATTTAACATTTGTGAGTTATTTAACTCTCTTGGACTCCCCAACCTCTGACGCAGAAAGCCAACGAACCGATTGTGCAGCCTTCCCAAAACGTACAAAGTGGTCATTCCTTGCACAAGTTGAAAAGATCACTTATTAAGGGACATGGACGAAAGCGTTAGCCCCGTAATGCGGAGATGCGATGAATATTCATCGAGAAGGCTAAGTACGGATCCTAAGCCTCATGAACCCTTTGTGGCGAATTTTGACAACTTCAGCTATATAGATTTAGTGGCTCATGATTTTTAGGGGAAAATAAATAAAAACAATGGAAAGGGAATTTTTTATTGAAATATGAAAAAAAAACAAAAAGACTAAATTTATGGGGGGGAGAGTGTTACAACAAAAGATGGACCAAATTTGTGTCACTTCATCCTCTATTTATAGTACTAAGAAACCTAGCTTATTCCTAATTAAATTCTAAAAGATAAATACAAATAATTAAAGATAATTAAAGATAATTAAAAATAAATGAAAATAAATCCTAAAATTAAATCTAAATAATAATCTTTAATAATTATCCTAATATAATTAAACATTAAATAGAGTCTGGTGCTATAAAATCTCTTCTTTTGCACTTTTGCCCTTATGTCTTCCATACTTGCATTTTTGGCACCACCTTTTTCCCTATGTCGCATGTTGGCCCATTTTATCTTCAAATTCGTGCTTTTTACCCTTAAATTTCCTTTCGCCTTCAATTTTGTCTCAAAAAGATAAAAGACCATAAAATAGCCCAAATTAGTAGGATCATACTCAAAATAAACATGCAATTAGCATATAAAAATATGTTGTTCTAGAATATTATCAGCCTTATTGGGATATCAATTCGTATTGGAGTATTTTCAGCTAGTATGTGAGATTTTGTAATTCTCTTTAAATCAATAAATGAATCTGGCAGTTGATTGGTTATGTTTTGCAAATGTATATTGAGTCCGCACACTCAGTGCTATATAATCAACTCGCACACTTAGTGCTACGTAATCAAATCGCACACTTAGTGCTACATAGTCAAACTCGCACACTTAGTGCCGCATGGTCAATTCGCACACTTAGTGCATCATATTCATTTCGCACACTTAGTGCAACATAGTCAAATCGCACACTTAGTGCTGTACAATTTAATCCCGCGCACTTAGCGCCAATCTCATGGTCATAAATGGTTATACCCGCACGTTTAGTGCCGAGATCAACAACTAAGTACATCTTACCTCTTTTCTTTTCATTCAACAATTTCATCATCACATACGTACATGCATATATATATATATATATTCATTCCATTCAGCATCAATACATAAACATTATGACCATTTGAAATAATACCAACTACATGCTTAATGACTTACCTCGTGTTGGGTAAGACGGTTCCAACTCGACTACTCGATGACCTTTTCTTTGCCTTTGCTCGATTCACCTCCTTTAACTCCTTGAGCTAAATCAAACAAATTTAACTCATTAAAGTCTCATTTTGCTAGCTTATGGCCGAATATGACAAGGAGTTTGATGGGTCATATGGCCACCTTTTAGCTCAAATACACAATGGTCATATGCATTTTTAATCACATCAAATGATTCAATACAATTCACTCGAACATCAAAAGAGAACCTCAAGGTACTTAGTCCATATACACATTAGACATTAGAGTCACATATGTACAAATTCACGAATCGAATTCGACATATTAGCTAATTTTCCCTTTAGCCGAACCTTCTAAGTCAAGATAAAGCCATCAACATGCTTACCTTTGGCCGAACATACACATCAACTTAGGTGCTCATTTATGTGGCTGAACACACACATGTCTATGTTAAGGCCGATTGCAACACTCAATACATTCTACAAGTATGGACACTTGCATTGACTAAACACCATTTCTATTATTTTACTCCAAAGCCGAATGCCTCTCAAGCCCTAAGCTCATGATCCTTTCATCATTAAGCAAGTGTTATAGCACAACTAACATCCATTTTCAATTTGAACACCAACATAAAAATATTAAACATGAAAATCCATAGCCGAAACCTATACATGACATTACTCATTCCACCCATCGAAACAATATTTGTTCAAGACATCAAGCATTTTTATTTGGGTATTACATATATGAGCATTTAGAATTTATATTTTTAGCAAGATCAATTTCTTTCCTCAACACATTCTTCATCAAAACTTAAAGGAAGTAATCAAATTTCCTTCTTTAATAGCCATAGCCGAATGCTCCATCCATCCATCAAAGTTAAAAATTTAGCATGGTCTAAGTAAGAACCATGATAATTAACCTAAAACAAGCTAAAATTTCACAACTTTAACACAATATACTAACCTTATTAAGCATTCAAATGGCCGAAAGTTCTTTGCCCCTATTCCTTCCTTCAATTCAGCCAAGAAGACAAGGATGAAGCCTTTTTTTTTTCATTTGCTTTCTTTTATTCATTAAATCCCACAACCCAATATCAATTTCACAAATATATTGCCCATCATCAACCCACCTTGGCCGGCCACTATAAGGAAATTGGGCAATTTGACATGCAAGTCCACCTTTGTGTTGACATGCACTAATAAGCCCTTTAAAATTAGCCTATCATATTTTACCATGTCTCATGTTGATCCCTATTTAATAATTCCTCATGCAATTGGCAAAATTAGGGAATGAAACTTCCACATATGCATGTACACACATAATAAACGTAGAATATAACAATTAATTATTTTCATAACTCGGTTTTGTGGTCCCGAAACCACTTCCCGACTAGGGTCAATTTTGGGCTGTCACACTTTTTCCCTGTCTCGCAGAGCTTGAGGACTCATAAGGACTAGAAAACGATTGGAGAGTCAACACACTATCAACTAGACAAGCTTTGGTATAAAGACTTAGTTTATTTTGTTCAATGGAATGTATAGTATTTTTGAGTATTTTGTTATATGTGTCATTTGATTTTCCAAATGAATGCATGTAAAAAAATGTGTTTATCTCTTTGTATATGGCCATGAAAATTGGCTTAATTGAAGTAGGCTATGACCTACAAAATTATGCATGGTTTTAATTACAAGTGATGGGTTGTTACCAATTGGCAATAAGTCACATGAACGAGCCAATTTTGGATGAATTAAAGTGATGTGGGAACTCATAACACTAAATGGAAAATAATCTTTCATATGAGAAACCAATTATATGAGGTTTCCATACAACTAGTTTTATTAAGATTATTTACAAGTGTAAAATCATGTTTTCTCTCAAACTTGGTAACCACTAAGCCCAAGTAGTAGAAAGGGGTGACTAAAGGCTTGGAAAATAGCCTATTAGAGTCCATATAGTTGGACACACGGGCGTGTGTCCAGGCCGTGTGTGACACACGGTTCTCTCCTATGGGTGTGTGCTATAGCCGTGTGTCCCCTGCACTTAAAATTTTAGCTCAACGTTGTACACAAGTAGGCCACATGGGCGTGCGCCATGGCCGTGTTCAAATGACAGTGTTGTCCACGGGCAGGCAGTACGGGTGTGTATCCTGGTCGTGTTAATAAGTCAGTGTTGCCCATGGTTGATGGGCATGGGCGTGCCCCAAGCCACACGGGCATGTGAGTTCGTACGGCCCATTTACATGGGCGTGTGACCCTTTATGTTAAGAAAAATTTTCTGAGGAGATTATGATTCATCGAACGTGCCCGAATTTGTCCCGCATTACCTTTAGGTATGTTATAAGTCTCGAAAGCCTTTACAAAGGACAAGATATTCATGATTGAAAATTTTTAATTTCAAGTGAAATTTTGTGACCTGAGTTAGTATACTGAAAGTGTAAAGTTCTGGTAATGCCTCGAGCCCTATCCTGGGTTGGATACGGGTGAGGGGTGTAATATTTATTGGTATCAGAGCTACGTTTTAGTCAGTTCTAAGACTACAGTAGAGGATGTTAAAGTTTGCTATACATGCCATTATTCGAATGTTGATAGTGTGACGTCTCCTAATTGTTTAAACTATTTTGAATATAGTGAATGTCTTCCAATCAAGCACAAGATGAGTCCGAGGGAGCCGAGATCCATGCTCCAGTTTCCATACAACGAGCTGTATCTAGTAGTAGTAGAAGGTTGATGTCAGAAGGCCGAAAAGAGGCCTGAGCTGCCCTCTTTGATATGATGGATGAATGGTTTGGGGATTATCTAAGAAATTGCCCCAATATACCAAGAGCTCTCCTACCCCTAACCAACCTAATGAGGATATGCCACGAGGTATGGCACCGGTAAGAATCGGTAAAGCCCCTGTAGATAAGCTTAGAAAGCATGGGGCTGAGGAATTCAGAGCTAAAGTTGATGATGACGCTGAAAGAGCTAAGTTCTGGCTCGAGAATACTACGCGGGAGCTAGATGATTTGTCATGCACACCCAAGGAATGTTTGAAATGTGTTGTGTCTCATTTGAAGGACACTGCATACAATTGGTGGAAGACCGTATCCTCGGTAGTGCCGAAAGAAAATATTACTTAGGATTTCTTCCAAGTAGAGTTTAGGAATAAATATATTAGCCAACGGTTTTTGGACTCGAAGCGAAAGGAGTTCCTGGAACTCAAACAAGAGAACAAGATTGTAGCGGAATACGAGAGAGAGTTCGTACGACTAAGTCAGTACGCAACTGAATGGGTCCAAATGGAATCAAAAATGTGTAAACGCTTCGAGGAGGGTCTGAATGAGAACATCAAGTTGTTGATTGGGGTCATAGAAATACGAAAGTTTGTCGTAATGGTCGATCGAGCCAAGAAGGCCGAGGAACTTAATAATGAAAGAAAACAAGCTAAGAGAGAGGCTCGAGTTTCGAGCAAGAGGTCTAGCGGTAAAACACTCTCGTTCTCCACGAAAAAGGCTAGGAGCCTGTATGAACGCTCCACTTCATCAGTGGGATATTCGGGTAGATCGAGAAGCTCTAAACAACGAGGTCAAAAGTCTTCCTCGCAAATGGTGACTAGTGTGGGGAATGTAGATGATCAAAAATCGAAGTGTAAGAGCTGTAACAAATTTCACTTCGGAGAGTGCCGAATGAAGAGCGACGCGTGTTTCAATTGATCACTTTCTCAGAGACTGCTCAGAACGAGCCGAAAAAATATGAGGAAATACCTCAGAAGTCGGGTGCTCCCATTCTATGAGGTAGACCTCCGAGATACCTTGGGAGTGCTAGTGGCAGTCAAGTCGTGACTAAAGATGCTGCAAAATTAGAGGTTCGAGCCCCAGTAAGAACGTATGCAATACGTGCTTGAGAGGAACCCGCTGCTCTTGATGTTATTACGGGTACTTTCTCTCTTTTTAATATATCTGCATAAGATTTGGCGTCTAGTATGAACATACCTATTGAACATACGGAAGATATTATTAGAGTGTCGAACCTACTAAGCAGATCAGTCCTAGTTGATAAAGTTTGTAAGAATTGTCCTTTGACGATTCAAGGTCATTGTTTCCTGGCTAACCTTATGTTATTACCATTTGATGAATTTGATGTAATATTGGGTATGGATTGGTTAGCCCTTCATGATGTAACAGTGAATTGTGGTAGTAAGTATATTAAGTTAAAATGCCTGGATGGTAATATTCTACGGGTCGAATCAAGAGAATTGGGTTTGTCGCCGGTTGTAATCACGGCGATGGTTGCCCAGAGGTATATGAGGAAATGATACGAAGCTTACCTTGCATTTTTGTTGAACACTAAGGAAACTAAATTGAAGATTGAATTTGTGCCAATAGTATGTGAGCATTAAGATGTGTTTCCAGAGGAATTACCCAGATTACCTCCTGAAAGAGAGATAAAGTTTGGTATTGAATTGGTGCTAGGGACGACTCCCATTTCTATTGCCCCGTATAGAATGGCACCTACCGAACTGAAGGAGTTAAAAGTACAGTTGCAAGAGCTGACGAATAAGGGATTTGCTAAGCCAAGTTTTTCACCTCAGGGTGTCCCCGTGTTGTTCGTAAAGAAGAAAGATGGTTCGATGAGGTTATGTATCGATTATCGGCAACTGAACAAGGTGACTATCAAGAATAAGTATCCTTTGCCAAAGATCGATGATTTGTTTGACCAGTTGAGAGGAGCCACCGTATTCTCCAAGATAGACTTGAGGTCTGGCTATTATCAGCTGCGAGTTAAAGACTCGGATGTACCCAAGACAGCTTTTAAAACAAGGTATGGTCATTATGAATTTCTTGTCATGCCATTTGGGCTGATGAATGTACCGGCTGTGTTTATGGATCTAATGAATAGGATCTTTCGGGCATATTTGGATAAGTTTGTCATTGTGTTTATTGATGACATTTTGATCTACTCTAAAGATGAGACAGAGCATGCGAAGCACCTGAGAATTGTGTTGCAGACCTTGCAGGAAAAGCAACTGTATGCTAAGTTTAGCAAGAGTGAGTTTTGGCTCTAGGAAGTTGGATCTTTAGGTCATATAGTTTCAGGTGAAGGCATCCGAGTTGATCCAAGTAAGATTTCTACAATTGTTGAATAGAAATCGCCCAAGAATGTAATCGAGGTTAGAAGCTTTTTAGGCTTAGCCGGTTACTATCGAAGGTTTGTTAAAGGATTTTCCATGATAGAAACTCTGATGACGAAGCTGCTACAGAAAGACGTTAAGTTTGAATGGACGGAGAAGCGTCAGTAAAGTTTTGCAAAGTTAAAAACATTGCTGACCGAAGCTCCTGTTTTAGTGCTATCTGAATCGGGAAAAGAATTTGTGGTCTACAATGATGCATCCTTAAATGGATTGGGTTGTGTGCTTATGCAAGATGTCAAGGTGATAGCCTATACTTCACGGCCATTGAAGCCTCACGAGAAGAATTATCCAACCCACGACCTAGAGTTTCCCGCTATTGTTTTTGCCTTAAAAATTTGGACGCATTATTTGTATGGCGAAACTTTCCGTATATTCACGGACCACAAGAGTTTGAAATACTTGATAACTCAGAAAAAATTAAATTTGAGACAAAGGAGATGGTTAGAATTAATTAAGGATTATGATCTGATTATCGACTATCACCCGGGAAAGGCGAATGTTGTCGTCGATGCATTGAATAGAAAATCTCTGTATGCTTTGAAAGCCATGGATACTCATTTGACATTGCTTGATGATGGTTCAGTTTTAGCCGAGTTGGAGGCTAGATCAACATTTCTGCAGGAAATTCATGATGCTAAGCTTAATGATGATGACTTGCAAGCAAAAAGGGCTCAATGTGAGTCTGGTGTTGAGTCAGATTTTTGAATTAGTCCTGATGGATATTTAATGTTTAGAGATAGGGTTTGTGTACCCAAAGACAATGAACTTATTCGGAAGATTTTGCAAGAAGCACATAACAGTTGTTTGTCTGTTCACCCGGGAAGTACCAAGACGTACAACAATTTAAAGAAGATGTACTAGTGGAACGGCATGAAAAGAGATGTTTCTGAATTAGTATCAAAATGCTTGGTTTATCAACAAGTTAAAGCTGAACATCAAGTGCCTTCAGGTTTGCTACAGCTTGTAATGGTCCCCGAATGGAAGTGGGACAGAGTTACCATGGACTTCGTGGCGGGATTACCTTTAACTTTGAAAAAGAAAGATGTCATATGGGTTATAGTGGAAAAATTGACAAAGTCGGCTCATTTTATCCAGGTAAGGACAGATTATTCCCTTGATAGAATTGCTAATTTGTACATTTATGAGATAGTAAGATTGCACGGAGTACCACTGTCGATTATTTCGGACAGAGACCCAAGGTTCACTTTGATATTCTAGAAGAAGTTACAAGAAGCCTTGGGTACAAAGTTGAGATTCATCACAGCTTTTCACCCTCAGACCGATGGTCAGTCTAAGCGGATGATTCAGATTTTTGAGGACATGTTGCGTTGTTGCATCCTCGAATTTCACGGTAGTTGGGAAAAATACCTGCCATTGGTAGAATATGCCTACAATAATAGTTTCCAAACAAGTTTAAAGATGGCTCCTTATGAGGCCTTGTATGGTAGAAAGTGCCGAACTCCATTGTACTAATAGAACTCAAGGAAAATCAGATTCATGGAGTTGATCTGATCAAAAAAACTAAAGAAAAAGTTAAAGCGATACGGGATTGTTTAAAAGCGGCATCAGATAGGCAAAAGTCTTATGCTGATCTGAAAATAAAGGAAATTGATTTTCAAGTTGGAGATAGAGTATTCTTGAAAGTATCTCCATAGAATAAAGTACTAAGATTTGGTCGGAAAGGTAAACTGAGTCCACGATTTAACGGACCGTACGAGATTACCGAAAGAGTTGGACCATTAGCCTATCGTTTGGCGTTGCCACCTGAATTGGAAAATATTCATGACGTGTTCAATGTATCCATGTTAAGGAGATACCGATCAAACCCCTCTCATTTGATTTCGCTGACTGAGATTGAAATTCACCCGGACATGACTTATGGAGAGGAACCGGTTAAGATATTGGCTTGTGAAGTTAAACAGTTGAAAAATAAAGATGTGGCTCTTGTAAAAGTTTTATGGCATCGACATGGTGGAGAAGAGGCCACATGGGAGCGGAAAGAAACCATGAGAAGTGAATATTCGAATCTGTTTTCGGGTAAGACTTTCGAGGATGAAAGTCCCTAAGGGGGCGAAATGTAATATCTCGAAATAGGGTCTAGTAGAAATAGTGGTTTCAGGACCATAAATCCAATATCAAAATATTTATTATATGATTATTATGAGGCCTAGAATATGAATAAATGCATGTGTTAAAATTTCATGAAGAAATTCTAAGTATAAGATGTCCAATTGGAAATTAGGGACTAAATTGAATAAATTGCAAAACTTGGATTCTAGAATTAATTTGTATGAAATTACTTTAGATTATGAATTAGAAGGTGTTGGGGAGCAATTTTCCCAAATTCTAAGTTTTGGAACAAAAATGGGCATGCATGAGAAATTTTGAAAGGTTATTAAGGAAGGGCATTTTGGTCATTTGGTAATAAATGAAATAAAAAGGGAAAATGAAGCAAAATTCATTCATCTTCTTCTCCATAGCTGCCGAAATTTGCATGCTCTATATAGCTAGGGTTTCAAGCTTTCCAAGCTCAATAGTAAGTGTTCTCAAGCCCCGTTTTTAATGTTCTTTGTATTTTTAAAATCGCAGTAGCTTGCTCTCTCCATTTCTACCCATATTTCATACTAGGGTTCATGTTTAAAAATTTATCCATGCATGAGTTGCTTGTATTTTGATGGATTATGGAAGAATATGAAAGATGAATGTGTATTAAACATCTTTTCTTAGTTGGTTTTCATGAGAAAACCTTATAGGGACTATTTTGTAAAAGATGTAAATATGTGGTAAAAATGAGAAAAATATGGAAAATGTAGGCTACCATAAGAAGGAAAAGTGTTCAGCTAGGCTTAGGTAAGATAAAAAGTGCATGTGTTTCATTATACGAGCCTAGGGACTAAATCGAAAAAAATGTGAAAGGTTAGGGGAAAAATGGTCATTTAGACCGGGTAGATATTAAACTTGAAATTTATAATGTGGGGTATTAATGAGTTAATTTTGCTGTTATAGACCCCGAGGAAGAAATTTCAGAGGTCGATCGAGGTAAACACAAGGTTTCGAAATAACCGAAACACAACTCCGAAAAGAATACCAGGTAAGTTCGGATAACTTAAAGTAAACTCCTAATATGCATAATTGAGTGATTTATGAATGCATGATGATTTTATTTATTATTAGCATAAAATATCATAGAAATACATATTTGATGGTAACATGTGAAAAATGTCTCGGTTGAGGTTCAAAAGGGAATTCGATGGATAAACCCTCATTGATATGTGTAAAGAGATCCTGCATGTGTTGCAGTAAAGATTTAGCCCAGAAGTGTAATCCATGATCTCAAGTATGGAAAGGATTTAGCCCGGACGGGTGTTCCTTGAATGATCGAGCCTCCCGAAGAATATATGTGCATTGAGGATTTAGCCCGGACGGGTAATCCTATTAGGGTCTAAATTTAGCCTGGACTGGTAATTCAGATCCAAGCTCATTAAGGGTGTTTGTCACTATAAAAGATTTAGCCTGGACTGGTAATCCTGCCATGAGTTGTGAGGTTCGCGGGAGTGCATATATGTGAAATGATCATTCACAAGAATTGACGGATAATGGGTATTCCATCGAGATTTCCTAGAAACTCAACGGGATTAATATGATGTATGTCAGTAAGATGATGAATGATGAGCTCATCTACATAAACTACATGATGCTTTGTTATGTGACTAACTTATTGAATGAGTGCATGTGATAGGAAATCATTTCATAACTGATGATTTCATGATTTAAGTATGGATGTATGCTAATTACTCGGTAAGTTTACTTTCCAGTTATTCGAGCTTACTAAGCATGAAAATGCTTACCCCTCTCTTTTTCCCTATCTCGTAGAGCTCGAAGACTCATAAGGACTGGAAGACAATTGGAAAGTCAACACACTATCAACTAGACAAGCTTTGGTATAAAGACTTAGTTTATTTTGTTCAATAGCATGTATAGTATTTTTGAGTATTTTGTTATATGTTTCATTTGATTTTCCAAATGAAGGCATGTAAAAAAATATGTTTATCTCTTTGTATATAGCCATGAAAATTGGCTTAATTTAAGTAGGCTATGACCTACAAAATTATGCATGGTTTTAATTACAAGTGATGGGTTGTTACCAATTGGCAATGAGTCATATGAACGAGCCAATTTTGGATGAATTAAAGTGACGTGGGAACTCATAACACTAAATAGAAAATAACCTTTCATGTGAGAAACCAATGATATGAGGTTTCCATACAACTAGCTTTATTAAGTTTATTTACAAGTGTAAAATCATGTTTTCTCTCAAACTTGGTAACCACTAAGCCCAAGTAGTAGAAATGGGTGACTAAAGGCTTGGAAAATAGCCTATTAGAGTCCACATGGTTGGACACACGGGCGTGTGTCTAGGCCGTGTGTGACACACGGTTCTCTCTCATGTGTGTGTGCTATAGTTGTGTGTCCCCTGCACTTAAAATTTTAGCTCAAATTTGTACACGGGTAGGCCACACAGGAGTGCACCATGGCCATGTTCAAATGACAGTGTCGTCCATGGGCAAGTAGCACGGGTGTGTGTCCTGGCCGTGTTAATAAGTCAGTGTTTCCCATGGTTGAGGGGCATGGGCGTGCCTCAAGCCACACTGGCATGTGAGTTCGCACGGCCCATCTATACGGACGTGTGACCCTTTATGTTAAGGAAAATTTTCTGAAGAGACTAAGATTCATCGAGCGTGCCCAAATTTGTCCCGCATTACCTTTAGGTATGTTATAAGTCTCGAAGGCCTTTACAAAAGACGAGATATTCATGATTGAAAAGTTTTAATTTCAAGTGAAATTTTGTGACCCGAGTTAGTATACTGAAAGTGTAAATTTTCGATAATGCCTCGAGCCCTGTCCCAGTGTTGGATACGGATGAGGGGTGTTATAGTCCCCCCATGCATATGCAATGCAACCATTCTTTTAATGCATACTTTCATTCAATCATTAGTACTTTCAACATTCTATTTTATTGCATAACAATGGCATTAACAATTATATCCATCAATCTATAGTTCAATCATTTAGGCATACGCGACATTCATTCGACATATATATAACATTGATAAACATAACATCATTCATGGATCAAGCAATTAATCAAAATTAATTAAGATAATAAATTCATTCATCTATATATTTAATCATTCTAATTCTAGTCTAGGACCTAATAGAATAATCAAGTTCTCTGGGTGTCGTTGAAAATCTACTCAGGGACTGACTTGTATAAAATTATAAAAGATAAGGTAAAATTGTGATTTTTTAGTTTTAGGGGCCACACGGTCGTGTGACCAACCCGTGTGTAAAGCCCCAAGCCGTGTGCGATGCGAAGGGGTGAAGGTGCAAGAGCCACACGGCCATTTGCGAGGCTCCAAGTCGTGTACGATAGATCCACACGGCCCGTGTATCTAGGCTATGGTGAGGCTCTAGGCCGTGTGCTAAACGCAGATGCAGGAGAAAACAGGGGGACATGGTTGTGTGATCCACACGGGCAAGCCACACGTCTGTATGGCAGGCCATATGCGACTGTGTTGTTTCAAATTTTGACTCGATTTTTCGTAAAAGAATACACACCTAACTTTCCCAAGACCTCATGTGAGAAGCCCACATTCAAGTTCGATCCGAACACCTACAAGGGTTGATCTTGATAGAGTTTCAACGATCTAATGACTCGGATTTCAACAATTTAGAGAAGAACAATTGATAAGGACTTGATCGAATTTTCCAAAAAAATTAAGAGTATTTTTCAACAAAGTTTAAAGGCTTAGAAGAGTTTTGAAGTAGAGGATTTTGTGAGAAAGCTAAGGTATAAATAGATAGAGTTGAGTTGAGGAAGATTTTGAGGCCTAATGGGCAAATAGCCCATTGGTCTAAAAATCAACAAAAAAAGTGACAGTGGCGTTGATAAAACTTAGGATATGAGCGAAACTTAGGAATGCTTTGACCATTAGGCTAATGACTACATTTATGCTTAAAACACACAAAAATAAATACATAAACCAAATTACCTAGGTTCTACATGTGCATAAAAATTTAAAGAGATAAAATCAAATTTATAAAACTTGAACCTAAGTTCTCAAGACTTCATATTAAGCTTCTATCTAATAAAGGCTATTTTTTAATTATTAAAAATTCTAAGAATTCTAACCCCTAATTTTTTGGGGGGGATGTTACATAAACGGTGCAAAATAACAAACATAATCAAATCCTACCCCCATCCGCTACACACCAACCCTGTCTCACCCAATACACCAATTAGGGTATTTAATACCCATCCAACCCAACACACCTAAATCATGATCTTTAGCCACCAAAAATTCTGCAGACAAGATGCCAGATTTATTGCGGAAAACCGTCAGAATTCACGAAACATAGTCTGCCAGATCTTCCTCTTCATCATAACCATAACCTAACCCAATGAACAAGCATAGTCATAACATGGATTCAAACAGAATCAAAGTGAATATTGCCAGATTTAATATTCTCATTTATGAACATAGTAGAACAGAAACATGCCAATAGTGAATACAGATTTACATATAAGATGTACCATTTTAAACAACTAAGCATGCTTTCAGAAAAGGTACATTCTTTATTAACATATCAGACGATCTCTATCAGTTACATACGTAACCATTTAACAGATACAATAGTATCGCTAACCTCGAACCAACGACCCAAAACACAACCCAAATTAATATGCTCAGAATGGGCCCACACATCTATGCAGCCCACATAACCTAACACATGACCAACCATATGCTCGGGTGGCTCATATGGCCTAACAAACAACCGTGTGGCGTCGTCTAGAAGATTCGATTTTTGCATATTTTTTCTGAATTTTCAAACTAGAATGACACACCTGATTACTTTTGAGATGTCGGCATAACAACAGCACACCAAAGTTTGCACATACGACATCCACAATTAACCAATTAACACAAATTCCCCTAGCCAACACACTTATTCGACACTTACCCAAACAGAGTATTTGACCCAAAAGAACAGTAGGCATTCAGCCATTACCATCTTACACTGACCAGCCCCTAATTTTGGCATTCAAAAACTTACCTTTGAAAAGAAGATCATCGACACTCAACTTGTCGAAGGGGTATGCACCACACGATCCCCACCTAGCAATAACACACATGAAATCGCTCAAATACTTACTACTCAGCCAAATCGAATGCAACACCCTCAAGATCAAGTGAATAATACTTAATCACAAAAAGAAATACACAATGATTAATCTAAATTCCCTTACCACAAATAGCTAACAACGAAACTAAAATAGAATGTTAGTACTGATCAAATCAGCAGCAGAAAAGAAGGAAGAACGATGAGAGAACAAGAACAAATAGTAAAAAGAGCAGAGGATTGATAATGGGAGAATACAAAAAGAAACAAAACAAAATAACAAGGGTAGAAGAGAAGAACAAGGAAAACGATAGAGGAAAATTTTGTACTAGAAGTGGAAAAGAAAAGAAAAGAAAATTAGAAGAATGGAGAAAAACCCAAATCCCACTAACCTTTTTAGTTACTATCGTATCAAATTTTCCTAGAGTTTGAATTAAACCTAATTACTAACCATGTGGCCGACACAACAAGATAGGAGCAAAAATAAATCCACTTTTGCACACAATGAGATTCAAACTCAAAACTTAAGGGAAAGTTAAGGCTTTACACTAAACCAACAAACTCATTCTTGTTAGCAAATTAACAAAAAATAAAGATAACCAAATTACACATCCAGATATAGAATCAAAATTAATAAAAAAATTCTTAAGAAAAAGAACTTGAACATATGACTTCAAACATACATTCAAATCACTTAACCACAAAAAAATTTACTTTACCCAAAATAACAAATTCAAAATTTTAAAACATTTTGCACGTTACAAGATATGATGTTAAAAGGATGGAAATTTGTGATGCAATGGCTAACCGAATTTGTCCTATTTTTACGTAATTTTCATAAAAGAAATAAAAAGATAATCCAAATATCAATAGTAAATCAAAAGTGGATTTCGTTATTAGGCCAAAAATCTGGGATTTAAGAGAAAAAGGTATTTAAAACTAGAGGCATGTGAGTGTGGGGTTAATAGGCATGAGCAGAGTATTAGGACAAACATATATAATCAATCAAAGTTGCTTTTGGATGTCAAATCCATTTGTAGGTTGGGGAATAATTGTTTCTATATTGCCTGCTTGGGCTTTTATTCATTTCTAAATTGGAACTTTGGGTCACATTATCGTTTCATTGCTATTCTTCTCAATTTCCAAGCCAAGCCAAGTTACAATCATTATAATTCCTTCAGGAAGAAGGTTTGAATCATTTCTTGAAAAGTAATGCATGAGCATTATTTTTTTACATTTTTTTCCCAACTCCACCATTTTATTTATTTAATTATTTAACTAAATTCATATTTATTAATTTTTTATATGGTGCTTCTGAATCACACAAAAGATTGTCCTTCCCACTTTTCATCCTTAATCATTGTCATTAAAAAGAAATCTTGTTCCCTATTTCTAACAAAAGGAGATACCCAATACATATTTTTGTACTATAAAAGAGATACTATATAAACATACGTTTTACTTTTACTTTTTGAGGACAAGACATGAGACTGCGACAAAACCAAGATTCTTCCTTTTAAGATAGTTTGCACCAACCTGGCCGTAAATTTACTTTAGGCCTCTAATGTCGCACACCATCCCTTTTCATCTAAGGATGGTAATGGAGCGGATTGGGCGACGCGGATAATATTAAATTTATCACTGTTTTATAATTGAAGAGTGAGTATGATTTAATTTGATTCGATTCGAAAAATTTACATAAAAATTAAATTTTGAGCTAATTGAATCGAGTTATTCGAGTCGATTCGAATAAATATTTAGAGTTTCGAGTTCGAGTCAAGTTAAATTTTATAATTTAAATAACTCGAATAACAAATTGGTATAAATACTCTTTTGATCCTTGTTAATTTTATAAATGAGCAAATTTGTCTCTCTTTCAATAAAAATTACAAAAATAAAATAAAAATTCAAAATAATTTTTAAAATTAAAATATTTATAAAAATTTCAAATTTTATATATTTTTAAAAAATTCTAAAAATATATATAAAGAAAGTTAAAATTTTAATTTTTTTCTAAAATAATAATTTTTGGATCTAAATAAGTTAATTAATGATTTAAGTTTATCATACTAAAGTATCTTAATTTTTTTATTATTTCACTTTGAAAAAGATTTCAAATATATATGATTTCAAATTTATGTGCTCTAACATTGAATTAGTTATCTTATAACAAGATTTTAATTTGACATGTTCAATTTTTTAATTTAACTCGAACAATTTCACTCGATTCGATTCGACTCGACTCGACTCGAATTTTATTTCAATCGACTCGATTCAAAAAAAAATTAATCGAGTTAGGATGATAAAATAGGACTCGTCAACTCGATTAACTTGAAATTTTTTTACTGGATTCGACCGAATGCTCACCCCTAATTGGTACACTCTATTCCACCACTTGTCCTGTTCCACTTTGGATATATAATCTTGAAAATTACTACCACCACGACGGATTTTGGATGCATCCATCTCCGACCCACCCACCTCGCTCCACTTCAATTTAATTTATGCTAGTTATCTTTATTTTTTTAATCTTTTTATAATCAAGTAAATATTTAAACATAATCCTTCAAAAAATATTTAAACATAAATATATTATTTTTTTCTATATTATATTTTTACCTTTTTAATAGCTTATATAAACAAGAATAAAATGATAATTTTATATAGCGGAGCTGGTCCAGTCGAGGCGGGGCAAGCAATTATCAAAACCGATCCATACCCACAATCCAAAAGAAAAAATTTACCCCGCCTCACTCCACCCCGCATCCACTTTTTAAGTAAATAAAAACTTGTTCCATTCAGAACAGATCAATTTAAAATCCGTAAGACGATTTAAATTTTGTCATCCTGCTTCCATCTAATATTTTAAAATTAAAAGATATTTATTACATATATTACTCCTTAGAGTTGAATCAGCCGAATGTTCAAAGATGATTTAATCTAATTTAAAATATTTATATAAAATAGAAAAAGAATATTTTTATTTACAAGTAAAGAATCGTAGAAAATTTGATAATGTAGTGGGGGATAAAGGGATTTTTTTTGGTGAGGATGATTGAAAGATTACAAAATAAAGAGTGAATTATGGGATATCAAAAATTATGCTTTGGATACTCTTTCATACTTAAGTCAGATGTTGAACAATGGTAAATTTAAGAAAATACTTTATCAATATGTGGATGACAAGTGAATTCATATCTTAAATTTAATATGCATAAGAAGTTTATATTAAATGTGTCGTGAGCAGGAATGAAGTTAGAAAAAAAAATTAGTGGTCAAAATTAAATTGTAATTTTTACGATAGTAAAAATATATTTTTACCATTTGAGTAGTCATCTTTATAATTTTAAAAGATTAAATTAAATTATTATAAATTTTAGGGGATTAAAGTACAATTTTAAAAATTTTAAAGGTGGTAAGTTACATGAGACTACGTTAAGGCCTAAAGCATGATTGGTTGAGATGAATGCCCTTATTTGGTAGGGTTGCTCTTGCAATTCGTATGTTGCTCTTATCTCTTGAATTTTGGAAGGCAGTATTGACATCCCTTATTCCTGGATTCCTTGCTTTTGAATTGAATAATTTATTTGGGCTTCAATATCTTTGATATAATAAATAAGATGATTAAAAAATCAATTTATTTTTGTTTTTTATTTGTAATTAATAAGGTTTTAAGCTTCAGTGTTTTTTTCGTTTTAGTAAATAATAGAAAAGTTAAGGGTTGTGCCTCCTCCAATCACTCCGCTAAAAAAGATGAAAGGTTAAAAAATACAAGTTAACAAAGCGAAGAATCATTGAAAAAAAAGATTAGGAGAGATGTAAACCAACAAATGTATGTGCAGGTGTCGAAGTTAGAGTTCCTTGATGAGCGGGGGCGTAGTGGAAGCCTCCAACAGCAAGCATGTGAGGTGAGCCTAAGCAGAGCCCTTTTGCATGGCCAATGGGATGATGATGGGTGATTGTTGATTAATGGTCTATATATATATATGGGGTCCCATGCTTGAGCTGGCTTCTATTATTAGCCCTTTTAATTGTTTGGCTGCGGCTCTACTAATTACCCTATTTTCAACCACTTTTCATACCCAGAGTTTGGTGAGAAACAGGCTTGAGATGAAGACAAGGAAACTAGTTTTGATAAATTCCTCGTTTAACATTGAAAGTCAACTCTTCCAATATATATATATAGGTGCAGATGGGATATTTGCATTCTGAGTAAAATTTAAATATATTTATTATTTGCATTACATTCAAGTATTGTTAGATATACAAATCTATTAAATATCTAAAATCAATAAATCAAATTACCTTTAACTTTTTCATTTACTAATATGTAGATAATAAATTCAAATTCAGACATTCAAATATATTTTTCACATAAGTGAAACGATTTTGGATATTTGCAATCATTATTTGCATAAATAATGTGAAATGATTTTATTTGCATAAATAGTTGCCTATACATGTCTATTTTTTTCATAAAAACATCATTAAAGAAGAGAAAATCACAAAGGTCATCAAGGACAACAAAACCCCATCTGACCAAGAGAACGAAAAGGAGACAAGGCCACAGGCCTAAACTTGACTCAAAGACAAAAACATATGACATGAACACCATTACAAAGGTGGCCATGCCTGGCAAAAAAAAAAAAAGAACACCCACCAAAGCAAAGGATAATTGTTGATAGGACACAACCTCCAATAGAATGGAATGAGATGGATCAGAACTTGATCAGAAGAGTGCCAACCATTCGAGTGAACCAAGGTCCCCCTAATGCGAAGATTCATTGTAGTGCTCATGTAAAAACTGAGGTTAAGACCTGCAACAACCTCTAATGTAATAGCACGAGATGTGTTTATCGTTTTGGATTAGTACTAAAATTTTAAAATTCCAAAAATATATAAAGTAAAAATGATAGAATTAAAATATAGGGATTAAATTTGCAACTTGCAAATGTTACAAGGATTAGTAATAAAAAATTTGACCAAGCCTAAGCACTAAGCAGCCGACCTTCTTTCTTGGCTCCATTAATAATTGCACAATAATAAATTAACAAAATGACAAGACTAGTAATTCTCTAATATTATTTCGACTTTTGTTATGAAAAAGATTTTCAATTTTTATCGACCTATAATAAATATAAAATAACATTATAAAGACTTATTGATGTACAAACACGAATTTAAATATTGACGAGAGTTCGCTCGAAAACCGAGAGCCATATAAAGATATAGAAATTGAAGAAGTCTCAAGAGTATGTGAGCTACAGAGGATTTTGAAAGGACATGAACCCTCTCTTTCTCGTAGTTTTATCCTAAGTTTTAAATGGGATTCCCCTTATTTGGGTCATAAGAATAAGTTTATATATTCATTAAGTTCTGTGGGATAAGTGTAAAAGTGTGCAAGATTTGTGTAGTATATGTCGCATAATATTTAGTGAGGTGAGATGTGGTTAAGATATTTTTGAGGTTGATGGAACGAAGACGGTTGATTTAGCCAAATATTTCAAACACAATGAAAATATACAACAATAACTTTGATCAAAGAAAAGATTATAGAATGACATTACTTAAGATAAAAAAGTAATGAAAAAATCTTTACATTGTTCAAGAGATGTTTTTCATAAGGGTTAACCAAACTTTGTTTCTTTATTATCAGTTTTTTTATAACTGGGATGGGAACTGTGAATATTTAGGAATCAAATCTAAATTTTTATTCTTCTAACATAATACTTTTATCCCTAAATTAAGAGATTATTTTTTATATTTTTATAAAATTTAATTAATTATAATGTTTAAATTAACTAGAATACTAGGTCAATAATAACAATCCATATCTATTACATATAAAAGGAATTTTATTCTCTTTAAAATTACAACTTATAATTGCAAATGAGCTGTAACGCCCCAATTTTCGGGAATTATGTGAATGTTGGCAAAATTTCATGCTTTGATTTTGTCATTTGTGAGTGAAATTATGAAATAGAACCTATGTGAAAATGTTTGAAAATGCTATAGGCTAAATTGAAGTGGCCAAATAAATAGGAGTGCAAAATAGGAGGATTTGCATGACAAACCTCCCATTTTATATGAAGTGGCCAGCCATCATGTTGTTGTAGACAATATGAGCACTTGATATCCATAATTCATGGTACAAATTGATAATGGGTTAGGTAAATGTTCCATGATAATGTATTAGGTAAATATTCCATGATAATGGGTTAGGTAAATGTTCCATGATAATGGTTTAGGTAAATGTTCCATGATGGGCATTTCATGTCTTTTGTATTAAAGAATTAAATGGATGAAATATGAAATTTTATTAAAAGAAAAAGGGGTGAAAAGAACAAAGTTTTGTCCATCTTTGTTCATCATAGCCTAAAGTTAGAGAAGAGAAAGGAGAGGAGAAAGCTCTTGAATGTTCGGTTACTTGGGGAAGAAAATTGAAGGTAAGTTCATGGTAGTTTGCTTCTATCTTGATGTTCATGAGTTCTTATTGATTCTACCTTAACTCTTGAAGCATATTTTGGTTTTTGGTTGTGTTGTGAGCATTTGGTCATGAATTAAAATGAAGGAAATGGTTGTTGTTTCATGTTCTTTTGATGAAAAATGGAAGATAGGTGAAGTTGAGCCAAACAAATGAGCATGCATGTGCCTTAGATGCTAAGGGGAAAAATCGGCTAACATGTTGTGCTTTAAAATGATGAAATGGAGACTATACTTAAGTAAACTCATAGATATATGATGATTGATTGGTGATATACATGTTTAAATAACATGCATGCGAGTTATGTGTGAAAGAGTGATTTGGTAATAAATCTGCTTGGGATAGCAGTAGTAACGTGACTTTGGAAAATCACCATAAATTGTGAAAGATGAGTTAGAAGGTGAATAAATTATGTAATTAAATCTTAATGAGTCTAGTTTCAAATGAAATAAACGAGAACATATTTTGAATTCTGTACAGAGAGAAATTTGATTCGAAATGAAGAGTGATCAGATTAGTCAAATAGTGAAACATGGGAAACTTTAAGAAAAATCTGGTATTGATTGGCCAAACCAAAAATTCTGAAAATTTTATGGATATAAGATATATGAGTCTATTTTCAGGGAAAATTAATGGCACTTGATTTGGAGTTTCGTAGCTCCAGTTATAAATGATTTAGTAACTGTTGCTCAGGAAGATAGCTTGCAGTGAAATTATGATTATGTGGTAAATATTGACAAAAATTTGTTAATGAGTTACTTATTGATTTCTTATAAGCTTACTATGATCTGTAGGTGTGGTTGGCCGAATATTGTAAGGGGTTAATATGTAGTTCGTATTTGAATAGTTAGATTAACGTGTTAGTAATCCAATTGTAGGCAGTTCGTGTATGGATCTCGTCAGCATATCGTCGCAAACAGGTGTGTAACTAACACCCTCTTTCTTAGTCTGGATCGGCAAAAGTCGAAAAGCCGAAATGCCGAAAACCGGTATTTTGTAAATTTGCGAGTGTGCGAATGCTCGTGAGGTAAATCGATTAATGTTTTTGGTAAGCTGCAAAATTTGGACTGCAAAGTGCATGATTTCTGTGCCCTCGATATTTTTGGGCTTAATGGGCCAAAATTGGAATGATGGGCCAACGGGCCCAATTCGGTAAGAAACCTCAGTACATGATTCTGTTAGTACGTGAAAAGTAGGAATATGCATGAAAAACCCTAAAATAGATAAATTACTGAAATACCTTTAAAAGTGGAAAATTTACAGTTTTACCCCTAGTAGATAAATTACCGAAATACCCTTAGGGTTAAATTGACCTAAATGCATGTTTGACTGTTGTTATTTACTGCATGCCATGTTGTTATTATCTGATGCATGGGATTGGGATATTGACGGAGGAAGTACTGAAAGTGGCTTGTCCACGTACTGGAGGCTTTGCCTCAATTTACAGTTAACTGAGCAGCAAGGCTGCAACTGTGGAGTGTTGGGCTGGGTGGGTTGTGCTATTCCCCACATGGAGTGTATGGCTGGTACGGGTGGAGTGTAGTGGTTGGTGGGTTGAGTAGTCTCCCCAAATGGGCTTGCATATGTTTACTGATGTTGCATGTATTTTGAAATGGGCCTATGGGCCATACTGTTATCTGAATAAGGGGCTAAGGCCCAGTTTATTGTAATCTGAAAAGGGCTCTGGCCCAGTACCACTGTTACCCAAATGGGCTTGCATATGTTTACTGATGTTGCATGTATTTTGAAATGGGCCTATGGGCCATACTGTTATCTGAATAAGGGGCTAAGGCCTAGTTTATTGTAATCTGAAAAGGGCTCTGGCCCAGTACCACTGTTACCTGAATGGGCTTAGGCCCAATGGGCTTGAGCTGACTTGGGCTTTGAAGGGGTTTCCATACACACTGAGTTTCCCCAAACTCACCCCTTTTATTTTCATCCACGCAGGAAATCCCCAACCATAGTGGGCTTGGAGCTGTGAGGGAATTCGGAGTGGCCACCCGTTCTGAAAGTTTGGTTTTCTTCTAATGAACTGGACATCCTATTATTTACGTTGAGGTTTGGGTTTTAAATGTAATAAGACCGCTTAATTATTTTTGATGGTTTTAATATGTATTACTAAGATATGTATTACTTATTTTAATTGTTGAAATTAGATAGCTTTAGGGCGCGTTTTTAGGAAAAAAAAACAACAATTGATTTCAAAATAACACGACAACAAGCAAAGCTTCCGCAATGAAAGTATTTTCTAAAATTAATCACATTTCCTAAAAATGACTTAATCAAATCAGTTTCCTAGAAATATACATGACGTTAAGGTGTGGCAATGGTGGTATGCATGTCTAGGATTGGATCCGAAGGGAGCTTGGTACTTAAGTAATCCGATGGACTCACCTCCTCTTTTCCGGTTTCCTACCTGGTGCACAGCTTCCATTCACTTTAACCTATAATGAAATTATCTTTTAAAACATTAAGTAGGTTTTTCTGGATCAACAATATAAAATGTTTTGAACGCTTCAATGTGGCATGTCGGATCCGGCCATAACGTCTGGGCCGGGTTTAGGGGTGCTACATTTAGTGGTATCAAAGCCTAGGTTGCAACAACTCGGCTGTGGAATGGGTTTACAAAAACAAAGATTTTCGAAAACGAAAATTTTATAAAGAATGTGAAAAATTAAAATTTCAAAACTTAGATCTTTAGAATGTGGCATTTCGAATCTCCGGCTCAAGTCTATAAGTATTACTCTGAACTTTTTTAAATATTTTCCTGAATTATTTGTCTGTACTGAAACCCTATTAGGATACTCTAGATAAGATGATACTAAAACCATAGGAAAATCTGATAAGAGACTGAAACTGTAGCTAGACTTCGATTCTGCTGAAACAAACTCTGAACTACTGTCTGATTCATAAAACATCTGTAATAAATACTGGAATATTAATTGATGCATAAAAATTCGTAATCAAGATAATACGATATCAGTACAAGAGGCCGTGGACGAAGCCGAAGAAGTGCTCGAGCGAGATCTTCGTCTTCGAGACATATGCCGGCGGTGGATGCACTGGTACCACCGAAAATAGAGGTAGAGTCTCATGACTGCGGTGCCGGGGATGATGCCCTGTCACAGGCAATGCTTCGTGTTCTGGAAAGGGTTGCCGGGACAAGTTCAGGCAACGAAATTCGAGGATCGATTTCTGAAATACTCCGGGCCAACGGAGCGGAGATCTTTAGGGGCGTGTCTGGTATAGCCCCGAATGTGGCGAAATATTGGTTGGAGGCCACAGAACGGATTATGGACAACTTTGACTGCTCTGAGGAGATTGTGAGTGGGGTATCTGTACTAAGTCCTTTGGGTCACTTGGTTAGGGTAGACAAACTGTATAGGGATGTACCCTTAGAAACTCAAGGTAGGATTTTTCCTAGAGATCTGATGGAGTTATCGTTCGGAGAGTTTGATCTCATTTTGGGAATGTGTAACACCCCGAACCCGAGACCGACACCGGAGTCGAACACGAGGTGTTAACAGACTTTAAACCCCTTATAAAAATATTTCCCAGACACTGCCAATCTGCATACTAGTCGCTTTAAAAAAATCATATCTTGAGTTTCACAACTCGAAAATCAGTTTCGTGATTTTTCCCCGAAACTAGACTCATATGCCCATCTACATATTTTTTCTAGAATTTTTGGTAGGGCCAATTAGTACAGTTTATTAGTCAAAGTCTCCCATGTTACAGGGATCGACTACCCTGACCTTTTCCCATTACGACTTGGATATCTCCTTGTACAGGGCTCCAATACTGATTCCGTTTGTTTCTATAGAAACTAGACTCAGAGAGGAATCTATCCATATATGGAATGACTCCTAATTATCTCTGGTTAATTTATAATGAATTTCCAAAGTCGGAACAGGAAATCCAGAAACCGTTCTGGCCCTGTCTCACGAGAACCTGAATATCTCTTAACATACTGTCCGTATGATTGTTTCGTTACTTTCCTATGAAAGTAGATTCATCAAGGTTTGTTTACATAATTTATTCACTATTTAATTCCCTTCCTACTATTTTTAGTGGTTTTCCAAATATACATCACTGCTGCTGTCAGCATCTGCCTTTAAGGTAGACTTTACCTATTTCATGGTTTCCATGATTCAACTAGCCCTTTTTGCATAAATAGCACAATTTATGATAGTGATTAACCATTCCCATGGCTAATCCTTGTCAAGCATATCCACACCGAATGATTATAACATTATACTCAAACACATATAAGCCATTTTCGCATGGCTATCCAAAATTATACAAGTCCAAAGGGTCCACGACCCACAACAAACGGGTAGTCCTATACATGCCATTTCGAAGTTCAACCAAAATTGTACCAAAAAGGGGCTTTGATAGTGTGGGCGACTTTGACTTCAAGATCCCGAGTCCGATAGCTGGAGAACCAAATCTATAAAACAGAGGAGCAATGAAACGGAGTAAGCAATTTATGCTTAGTAAGTTTTGAGTAAGGAATTCCAGCACAACAAAAGTATAGCATTCATATAGCTAAACGGATAATTTCATATGCACAAATTTTCGATATCATACTTGCTTCACATTACCAACCCTTATGTACATACACAAAAGATCAACTTAGCCAAAGGTCGGTAGCTCGTTTATCAACTGAGCGAATACTTATTTGTAAGGGCTCAACTAAATTCAAGCACATACGAAACATACCTCAATGTTGGGATGTTTCTAGAGCATTAACTGAAATTTTTACAGCAAGATCATTCATTCCCAAATCACGTACCTTCGGAATTTAACCGGATATAGCTCCTCGTTCAAATGCCTTCGGGACATAGCCCGGTTATAGTAACTCGCACAAATGCCTTCGGGACTTAACCCGGATTTTGTAACTCGCACAAATGCCTTCGGGACTTAACCCGGATTTAGTAACTCGCACCAATGCCTTCGGGCTTAGCCCGGAATTAGTATCTCGCACAAATGCCTTCGGATCTTAATCCGGATATGGTCACTTAGCACAAAGCCTTCGGGACTTAGCCCGGACATCATTCAAATAACCATGCACATTTAACAATAAATCATGACACATTCGTATTTCATTTTCGTTAGCAAAACTCAAACACAAGACACTTATCATTCTTGTGATTTCGGCTCAATAGCCACACACAAAGAGCATGATTTTGTTTGCTTAAAACATGATCTAATCAAATCTTAATTTAAGCTCTCTTACTCAAGAACTTACCTCGAGTGTTGTCGAACGATTCCGATAGCTATTCGACCACTTTTTCCTTCCCTTTATCGGATTTATTTCCCCTTTGCTCTTGAGCTTAATTAAACAAATAAATTGATTTAATCATTTGAGCATCGAAAAGAGGAACACAAGGTACTTAGCCCATATTTATACATTAGACATTAAAGTCACATATGTACGGAATCATGAATCAAACTCAACATTAGCCAATTTTCCCCCTTGGCCGAATATGCATGTCCATTTTGGGGCCGATTTCAACACTTAATACATTCTACAAGTATGGTCACTTGTATTGACTAAACACCCTTTTGTTTCAAGTTCAAAACTTGGCTAATACGCACATATCTACACTAGTAAAGCATCCTCTCCCTTTCCATCAATTTAACACATGCATTACTCATTAACATACAAAAGTTATATTCGGCCTTAGCACACAACTTGCTAGCCGATTCTTCCCCATCTAGCAACCAATGCACATATGTACTCACTCAAAAATGCTAAAAAGGAGAGTCAAGAATCATCAATCCACCATCACATGCATCATTAACAAGCTTCATATTTAGCATGCAATGGCATTAACACAAAATCCACCTAGGCCGAATCTTAACTCATCTTCATGCCTCATCACCACAACATCAAACATCAACCAAGAATGATGCATCCATGGCCGAGTGTCATTTCCATCACATAGCAAGATTTATACCATGGGCTAGGTAGACTCAAGCTAACAACTAAGACATGCATGCATCTCATGGAACATCATCAAACATACCTTAGCCTAGCTACATGCATGGCCGAACCTCTTCAACCTTTCTTCTTCCTTCCTCCTTAAAACTTTTGGCCAAGGATGAACCAAAGGATGAGCACTTTTTTTTTCTTTGTTTTTCTTTCTAGTTTCGGCAAAATGGGGGAGGGGAGAAACAACCACACACTTTTTTTTGTTTTCATCATATTCCCTTTCATTATTTAATTTCCATGCTCATTATTTTATTTTTTTTCCACCCATGATGCACAAACAAGACATGTCTATGACATGTCTTGCCCATCACACTTGGTCTACCATGCTTGTCATGGCCGGCCACTACTAGTAGGGGGGAATTTGACATGCAAGTCCCCCCTTTTTCCACATGCACTAATAGGTCCTTACGCATTGACCTATCACATTTTAAAATTTTCTCACATAAGTCCTATTGACTAAATTCACATGCAATCTACTAATTCGAAGCTTGAAATTTTCACACATTCATAATTACATATTCTAGACAATAAATATCACATTCAAACATTTCGGTGACTCGGTTTAGCGGTCCCGAAACCACTTCCCGACTAGGGTCAATTTTGGGCTATCACAGAATGGACTGGCTTGTTAAGCATAAGACGACCCTGGATTGTGCTGCTAAACGAATGGTGTTAAGGACCACAAAGGATGAGGAGGTTATAGTGATAGGTGAGCGAAGGGATTATTTGTCCAATGTGGTGTCGGCTTTAAGAGCCGAAAAGTGGATTCGAAAAGGTTGTGAGGCCTATTTGGCATTTGTAAGTCAGTCAGAAGAGGAGGGACTGACAGTGGATAAGGTTAGGACTGTAAAGGAGTTCCAAGATATTTTTTCGGAGGAGCTTCCAGGATTGCCTCTGAACCGAGAAGTTGAGTTTGGAAAAGATTTGTTGCCTGGAACGGCACTCGTGTCCATCAGACCGTATAGGATGGCATCGAAGGAGTTAGTGGAATTAAAGACTCAAATTCAAGAGTTGTTGGATAGGGGCTTCATTAGGCCAAGTGTGTCTCCATGGGGAGCACCGGTGCTATTCATGAAAAAGAAGGATGGTACGATGCGGATGTGCATTGATTATCGCCAGTTGAACAAACTGACGATTAAGAATAAGTATCCACTGCTAAGGATTGACGATCTGTTTGACCAATTTAGAGGAGCTTTTGTATTTTCCAAGATCGACCTTTGATCTGGATATCATCAATTAAGGGTCAATGAGGCAGATATCCATAAGACAGCATTCAGGACTCGGTATGGTCATTACGAGTTTCTGGTTATGCCATTTGGACTGACGAACGCTCCTGCAGCATTTATGGATCTGATGAATCGTGTGTTCCAACCATTTTTTTAATTAGTTCGTAGTCGTCTTTATTAACGATATCCTGGTATATTTTTAAACTGAAGCGAAACATTATGAACATCTCCGTATAGTGCTGCAAGTGTTAAGGGAGAAGGAACTCTTTGTGAAGTTCAGCAAGTCTGAACTTTGGTTGAGGGAGGTCACCTTCTTAGGACATGCGGTCTCTGCTGAGGGGATTAAGGTGGACCCTCGGAAAATTGAAGTGATTTTGGAGTGGAAGCTGCCTAGGTCAGTGTCGAAAATACGAAGTTTTCTAGGACTGGCAAGATACTATAGAAGGTTTGTGGAAGGTTTTTCTGTGATGGCAGCACCTTTGACAAAACTCATAAGGAAAGGAGTACCGTTTGTATAGACTAAGAAGCAGCAGGAAGCTTTCGAGAAGTTGAAGAAAGTTCTGACTGAAGCACCTGTGTTAATTCAGCCAGAGTCTGGGAAGGATTTTACTGTGTACAGTGACGCATCACATGTAGGCTTGGGCTGTGTGTTAATGCAGGAGGGTAAGGTGGTTGCATATGCATCACGACAGCTTAAACCTCACGAAGGGAACTATCTTACTCATGATTTGGAGTTGGCGGCAGTGATATTTGCACTTAAGATTTAGAGACATTACTAGTACGGGGAGAGGTGTATTATATACACAGACCACAAGGGTCTTAAGTATTTGTTGACTCAGAAGGAGCTGAACCTTAGACAAAGGAGATGGATTGAGTTGCTTAAGGATTATAACTGTTCGATCGAGTATCACCCAGGCAAGGCTAATGTGGTAGCCAATGCTGTAAGTCGTAGAACTGTATCTGATCTGAGAGTAATGTTTGCTCGTCTGAGTCTATATGATGATAGAAGTTTGTTGGCTGAGTTGCAAGTGAGGCCAACCTGGGTGGATCAGATTAAGGAAAAACAGTTGAACGATGAGTCTTTGGTCGCTCGTTTTCAACAAGTTAAGGAAGGGGAAACTTCTGAGTTCTGCTTAAATGGTGATGGAGTTCTATGTTTCCGAGGAAGAATTTGTGTTCCGAGGGACTCTGATTTAAGGCAGACAATATTGAAGGAAGCTCATGGGGGACTATGTGCCATGCATCCTGGAGGGAATAAGTTGTATCACGACTTACAAGAATTGTACTAGTGGCCTGGACTTAAACGAGAAGTAACAGAGTTTGTAGGGAAATGTCAGACATGCTAGCAAGTGAAAGCTGAGCATCAATTACCCTCTGGACTGTTACAGTCAGTGGAAGAGGGTAACCATGAACTTTGTGAGTGGGCTGCCCTTGACACCGTCAAAGAAAGACTCATTGTGGGTGATTGTGGATAGGTTGACCAAATCGGCCCATTTCATACCTGTTCGTACTGACTTTTCACTTCAAAAGTTAGCCAAGTTGTATGTGGCGGAGATTGTGCGACTTCATGGAGTCTCAATTTCAATTATTTCTGATCGGGATCCCAGATTTACATCTCGGTTTTGGCAAAGGTTGCATGAGGCGTTGGGGATGCAATTGAATTTTAGTACGGCTTTCCATCCCCAGACTGATGGTTAATCGGAAAGGGTTATTCAGATTCTGGAGGACATGTTGAGGGGATGCGTGATTGACTTTCGAGGTAGTTAGGAGGATTACTTGCCATGGGCAGAATTTGCATACAATAACAGTTACCAGGCGAGTATTCGAATGGCACCGTATGAAGCACTGTATGGACGAAGGTGTCGTACACCTAGTTGTTGGACTGAACTAGGAAAACGACAAATCCTTGGACCAGAGTTGGTAGCTGATACTGAGGATATGGTCAGAATAATTAGGGACCGGTTAAAAGAAGCATCTGATAAGCAAAAGTCGTATGCAGATTTGAAGCGTAAGGAGATTGAGTACTCAGTAGGTGATATGGTCTTCTTAAAGGTTTCTCCTTGGAAGAAGATATTAAGGTTCGGTAAGAATGGCAAGTTGAGTCCGCAGTTCATTGGGCTTTATCAGGTTTTGAAGCGAGTAGGCCCAGTGGCTTATCAATTGGAATTGCCTCCAGAGTTAGACAGGATTCACGATGTTTTTCACGTCTCCATGTTAAGGCGTTATCGTTCTGACCCTGCTCATGTCGTGCCAGTTGCAGAGATTGAAGTTCAGACTGATTTGACCTTTGAGGAGGAGCCTGTGCAAATATTGGCTTGAGATGTTAAGGTTCTCAAAAGGAAATCTGTCCTGTTAGTGAAAGTACTTTGGCGTAATCATGGAAGGGAAGAAGCTACTTGGGAATCAGAAGAGACTATGCGTCAACAATACCCTCAACTAGTTGGATCAGGTAAATTTCGAGGACGAAATTTCTTTAAGGAAGGTTAGAGTTGTAACGCCCCAATTTTCGGGAATTCTGTGAATGTTGGCAAATTTTCATGCTTTGATTTTGTCATTTGTGAGTGAAATTATGAAATAGAACCTATGTGAAAATGTTTGAAAATGCTATAGGCTAAGTTGAAGTGGCCAAATAAATAGGAGTGCAAAATAGGAGGATTTGCATGACAAACCTCCCATTTTACATGAAGTGGCCAGCCATCATGTTGTTGTAGACAATATGAGCACTTGATATCCATAATTCATGGTACAAATTGATAATGGGTTAGGTAAATGTTCCATGATAATGTATTAGGTAAATATTCCATGATAATGGGTTAGGTAAATGTTCCATGATAATGGTTTAGGTAAATGTTCCATGATGGGCATTTCATGTCTTTTGTATTAAAGAATTAAATGGATGAAATATGAAATTTTATTAAAAGAAAAAGGGGTGAAAAGAACAAATTTTTGTCTATCTTTGTTCATCATAGCCTAAAGTTAGAGAAGAGAAAGGAGAGGAGAAAGCTCTTGAATGTTCGGTTACTTGGGGAAGAAAATTGAAGGTAAGTTCATGGTAGTTTGCTTCTATCTTGATGTTCATGAGTTCTTATTGATTCTACCTTAACTCTTGAAGCATATTTTGGTTTTTGGTTGTGTTGTGAGCATTTGGTCATGAATTAAAATGAAGGAAATGGTTGTTGTTTCATGTTCTTTTGATGAAAAATGGAAGATAGGTGAAGTTGAGCCAAACAAATGAGCATGCATGTGCCTTAGATGCTAAGGGGAAAAATCGGCTAACATGTTGTGCTTTAAAATGATGAAATGGAGACTATACTTAAGTAAACTCATAGATATATGATGATTGATTGGTGATATACATGTTTAAATAACATGCATACGAGTTATGTGTGAAAGAGTGATTTGGTAATAAATCTGCTTGGGATAGCAGCAGTAACGTGACTTTGGAAAATCACCATAAATTGTGAAAGATGAGTTAGAAGGTGAATAAATTATGTAATTAAATCTTAATTAGTCTAGTTTCAAATGAAATAAACGAGAACATATTTTGAATTCTGTACAGAGAGAAATTTGATTCGTAATGAAGAGTGGTGAGATTAGTCAAACAGTGAAACATGGGAAACTTTAAGAAAAATCTGGTATTGATTGGCCAAACCAAAAATTCTGAAAATTTTATGGATATAAGATACATGAGTCTATTTTCAGGGAAAATTAATGGCACTTGATTTGGAGTTTCGTAGCTCCAGTTATAAATGACTTAGTAACTGTTGCTCAGGAAGACAACTTGCAGTGAAATTATGATTATGTAGTAAACGTTGACAAAAATTTGTTAATGAGTTACTTATTGATTTCTTATAAGCTTACTATGATCTGTAGGTGTGGTTGGCCGAATATTGCAAGGGGTTAATACGTAGTTCGTATTTGAATAGTTAGATTAACGTGTTAGTAATCCAATTGTAGGCAGTTCGTGTGTGGATCTTGTCAGCATATCGTCGCAAACAGGTGTGTAACTAACACCCTCTTTTTTAGTTTGGATTGGCAAAAGTCGAAAAGCCGAAATGTCGAAAACCGATATTTTGTAAATTTACGAGTGTGCGAATGCTCGTGAGGTAAATCGATTAATGTTTTTGGTAAGCTCCAAAATTTGGACTGCAAAGTACACGATTTCTATGCCCTCGATATTTTTGGGCTTAATGGGCCAAAATTGGAATGATGGGCCAACGGGCCCAATTCGGTAAGAAACCTCGGTACGTGATTCTATTAGTACGTGAAAAGTAGGAATATGCATGAAAAACCCTAAAATAGATAAATTACTGAAATACCTTTAAAAGTGGAAAATTTACAGTTTTACCCCTAGTAGATAAATTACCGAAATACCCCTAGGGTTAAATTGACCTAAATGCATGTTTGACTGTTGTTATTTACTGCATGCCATGTTGTTATTATCTGATGCATGGGATTGGGATATTGACGGAGGAAGTACTGAAAGTGGCTTGTCCACGTACTGGAGGCTTTGCCTCAATTTACTGTTAACTGAGCAGCAAGGCTGCAACTGTGGAGTGTTGGGCTGGATGGGTTGAGCTATTCCCCACATGGAGTGTATAGCTGGTACGGGTGGAGTGTAGTGGTTGGTGGGTTGAGTAGTCTCTCCAAATGGGCTTGCATATGTTTACTGATGTTAAATGTATTTTGAAATGGGCCTATGGGCCATACTGCTATCTGAATAAAGGGCTAAGGCCCAGTTTATTGTAATCTGAAAAGGGCTCTGGCCCAGTACCACTGTTACCCAAATGGGCTTGCATATGTTTACTGATGTTGCATGTATTTTGAAATGGGCCTATGGGCCATACTGTTATCTGAATAAGGGGCTAAGGCCTAGTTTATTGTAATCTGAAAAGGGCTTTGGCCCAGTACCACTGTTACCTGAATGGGCTAAGGCCCAATGGGCTTGAGCTGACTTGGGCTTTGAATGGGTTTTCCTTACACACTGAGTTTCCCCAAACTCACCCCTTTTATTTTCATCCACGCAGGAAATCCCCAACCATAGTAGGCTTGGAGCTGTGAGGGATTCGGAGTGGCCACCCGTTCTGAAAGTTTGGTTTTCTTCTAGTGAACTGGACATCCTATTATTTACGTTGAGGTTTGGGTTTTAAATGTAATAAGGCCGCTTAATTATTTTTGATGGTTTTAATATGTATTACTAAGATATGTATTACTTATTTTAACTGTTGAAATTGGATAGCTTTAGGGCGCGTTTTAAAAAAAAAAACAATTGATTTCAAAATAACACGACAACAAGCAAAGCTTCCGAAATGAAAGTATTTTCTAAAATTAATCACTTTTCCTAAAAATGACTTAATCAAATCGGTTTCCTAGAAATATACATGACGTTAAGGTGTGGCAATGGCGGTGTGCATGTCTAGGATTGGATCCGAAGGGAGCTTGGTACTTAAGTAGTCCGATAGACTCACCTCCTCTTTTCCGGTTTCCTACCTGGTGCACAGCTTCCATTCACTTTAACCTATAATGAAATTATCTTTTAAAACACTAAGTAAGTTTTTCTGGATCAACAATATAAAATGTTTTGAACGCTTCGATGTGGCATGTCGGATCCGGCCATAACGTCTGGGCCGGGTTTAGGGGTGCTACATGAGCATTGGCATTATCCACAAAGGCTAAAAGATTGGGTCTTATTTATTTAAGTTTGAAACTTATAATACACAATTGTTATTTGTAAGTCTTCAATCATATAATGGTTGTTGTTGTCATGTATAAGTTTTAATCTGATAAATTATTTTTAGCTTGAATTATTTCTATTTTAGATTTATTTATACTTTGTATTGATTTAATTCTATTTTGTAATTATTCAGACATATATTTATAATTATACAATGTATTTATAACCTAAACTTTTAAAGAAATAAAAACATTTACTATAATAATCAATTATTTTACTTAGAAAGACACTGTACATAAAGTTTTTATGGGCGATTATAAAGTTTCATGTACATATGTGTGAAGAAAAGGCAGATATCGATCCATGTTTGGCCTGATTTACTTAATTAATGTTAAACGAGTACATAAAGTTTTCATATGAAAATCCTCTTTCGGGAGAGTATGACCTCTAATAGCAACAATGATGGTACAATGTTACTCTCACTCAGTTTTGCCTTTCCTATTTTTTTATGAGACGTGTATTTTTTTTATAAAGCAATATTGATTCTATGGTAATTTTTAAATTTAATTTCTATCTTTTTACTTTAAATTAATTTTTATATTTAACACTTTTTTTAATTCAATATGGCACAATAGTAAAGAGACACATTATCAACTAAAAAATTATAAAATTTGTGATGATGTGACACAGCTTTAAAATGTCATGTCATCACACATGTCAAAATTGAGAAAAGCTGCGAATGAACCATTTAAAAAAAAAAAAACTAAGTTTAAAAATGTTTCAAAGATTAAATATTACTTTATCACTTAAATTTAAAAATAGTTGATTACCGCTAATTGAATCTTAGTTTGATTGACATTGACATTGTTGCAGTAAATGACATGAGTCCAAGCATGTTGAAGCGCGTTTATCCTCTTATTTAAGGGTTAGGATGTGTTATGGGTAACAATGGATTTCCTCTTAATATTCGAGGGTAAAAGTACAATGGAGGCCCTTATAGTAAAAAATTATATTGTATTTTACCCTATTTGTTAAAAAATGGATAAATTAATTCTTGTACATTTGATCAAAAAGCAAATTAATTATTTCTGTTAAAAATTTTATCCATGTCTACTACTAAAAATTGACATGGCTGACACAATAATCAGATAGTTACATGTGAATTGCCAAATGTACTTCATGTTAATGTACAAGAACTAGTTTTTAATTGTGGATGTAGATAAAAAAATTAAAAAAAACTTGTTTGCTCTTTAATATAATAATAGGGATTAATTTATCTAATTTTAATAAAGAAAAAAAATATAATCTAACTCAAAATATGAAAATTACTTGTATCCATATTAGGATTGTCACATGTTACAACTAAGGGGACATGGAACAGAATAGCATTGATTATGGAATGCATGAGTAATTTATATCGTCAAAACTTGCCCCTTGCAATTATATCTAATTTCATAAAAAAAAAATTATTGAATTTCAAAATTGAAAATATCGTTGTAAATATAAATAATGCATATTTAAATAATTATAACTAGAATGAAATTAATATAAAATATAATTAAATTAATATATATTCGAATAAATTTAAAATATTATAACTCAATATTTCTATTTTAAACACTTTATTTGACGAAACTGAAATTTGGACATCATAATGCACACATTATGAGTGAAAATAACAATAATAGATTGATTAAAGAAAATGGTTGTAATCTTATCAGAATTTAGACACCAATAGGTAGAAAGTGCATAAAATAAAGGGAATTTTCAAGGGTGTAATAATGTGATAATTAAGTGGAACCCCATGGTTCCACCATGCACATGGCGCCACACAAGATTGTCTCGGCCTATATATGTCATTGTCCAACCTGCAACCAAAATGAACTTTTTCTTTTTCTCTGAAACCGAGGATGATCTGATACGAAACTTAAATGTACATGAACCAAAAATCAACCAATAAGAAACACAAATTTGGATGTAAAGGCAATATATATAGCCATGGGGAAGTTTTATATGTGTACCCAATACAGAGTTTCAGGCTCAAGTTGATAGTGGTCATGTGGCTAAAGCTTCTTGTTGGGAACATTAAGGGTCAAGTGATAGTTCCCATGTTCCTAACTTATCAAGCACGTACCTAATTGAATTAATGCATATTATGACCTGGTTCATTTTTCAGCTTCCTTTTAGTCCATATCATTGATCTTCTTCGCTTTTCTTTTTTTCTTTTTAATTGGTGTTTAATCCCTTTGATTTTTGCCTATTGGTATGCTTTATCTAGCTGTGGATAAGGTTGAGGGACCCCCCCCCCAAAAAAATGGATTAATGGTGATGGAAGACAAATTAAAGTTTTACCCTAGACAATTGTGAGAATCTTAATTTTGGATTCGCCATCATTTTGGCCACAATTCCTCGATGAGTTTCTCCAATTGAATTTAATTATTAAATTAATTTGATTATTTAAACGTTAGCCTTTTACCTTATATTAAAAAACTAATATCAACTAATTAATTAAGGGAGGGGGGTCAATTACACGATATAGAATTAGTATTTTTTATATCCTTTCATATATAATTTTTTTTACAATTGATATTTTAACAATTAGTAGTTGAATTTATTAATATAATTACATTTATTATACATGTAAAATTTTGAATCGATCCGATATGTTTATATTAATATATATTTAACAGTTGAAAGTTTTAAAAGTAAAACATATAACATCTTACACCCGACTCGGAAGTCAATTGAATGCAAGACGACACATCCATTTCCAAAGCAACTCAAACAAACATTAAAATCAATCATAAGAGCTAAAATAAATCAAGCATGACAATTTCAATTAATAGATGTTACGATTGTTAAATACACTCTAATAAACTCAAATGGACCCACATATGATAATCTAGAATCAAAGACAACTAAACACAAAGCCAAGATAGTATCTTCGGTCAAACTAGCAAAATGCAAGGCAATGTCTCAAGATAGTGAAGCCATGTCTCAAAACATGCCTCCCTTGTTCTTAAATTGTAGCTTTAAAGTTCGAAGTCTCAAGATAATGGAACCAAGTCTCGAGACCCAACCCTTATGTCTCGAGACAATGGACTATGTATCGAGACCCTAGCCTGAATTTTCACTAATTTAGCTTTGATATTTTATGTCTCGAGACAATGACACCATTTCTCGAGACTTAAGCTCTCATGTCTTGAGAAAATCATACAGCGTGTAACAACTCATTTTTCAGTGGTACCACGATGATTTTGGAACTCTGATTTCCAATGGTCGAGTCAATAAATATATTTAATTAATATTTAAGAGTCTACTATATGGTTATACTGAGTTTTGGTCCGGTAATTTTATTGAACGATTATTAATTAAGGTACAAGGTAAATCGTAAAAACCGTAAAACTTAATTGCTATAAATTTTTATAATCTAAAAGCCTTAATTAAGATTTGTTAAAGGTTTTAAATGGAAATTAGGCCATTCTTTATTAAAGGTGGACGATTAGTGTATATATTTTGTTATAATTTTTGTGTAATTTAAAATTAAAATAATAATAATAAAAGCAAAACATGAAAGAAACATATCGCCTTCTTTATTTCTTCTTCTTTCACTCGTTCCAACCTTGAAGTTTCGGCCAAGCTTCTTCTCTTGCATGTAAGCTAATTCCAAACCTATTTTTCCCAAATTTTATGTTTTTGATATCGTTGTAGGTTAGTCTAGTTAACCCAAGGATTAATTTGTAAAAATTTCAAAGATTTTAAAAGTTTCCATTGATGATTTTTGAAGCTTTTGGTGTTAAATGGTTACATGTTAAGCTTAGATGTTATATATGATTAATTTGTAAAGTGAAATTTGCTAGTTTTGAGTTTAGGGACTAAAATATAAATGTTTCAAATTGATATGAAATTTCTGTAAAAATATGTTTCTATAGAGTTATAGAAGAATGAAATTAAAATTAAAACTGAAGCTTAAACGTGAAAGTTATAGTGTTTCAATTTTAGGGACTAAATTGAACAAAATGTAAAAGCTCAGGGAAATTTTGTAAAATGGAATTAATGGGTCAAATTCATGTATTTGAGTTTTATAAGGTGTTTGAAATTGATAAATTGAACTTAATATCATATAGATCAAGGATTGAACAAAGTGAAGGATAATCGGGAAAAGGGAAAAATTGCATAATAGTCCTTATGATCCAACTCGATAGTTGATCATATTAGGTAAGTTCATATGGTATAGTTATGTACTTATATGAATTGGTTGTGGTTGAATTTTGTGTATATATATTGTTAGATTGAAATTTTACAATGTTTACAATTTAGTATGAAAGGTGAAAAAATAGGTTAAGGACCTAATTGTAAAGTTTTGCATACTTGATGAATATGGTTCATGTGGAATGCTTAATGAATGTTATGATTTGTGTTCTGAAATATGGAAATTCTTCGGTAATGTAAATGTTCTAAATTTTGTATAAATGCCTATTTGAATGTAGTAAACAATTAGGATACAATTGACATGCCAATAGGGTTAATTGTGTGCTTGTACGAGATTTGCACTTCGGTGCCCCTGTATAGCACTTCAGTGCTCTCTGGTGTGGTATAGGTACTCGAGTATCCAAGTTACTTTTGCTATATTTCATCGGGCTATCTGATTTGATTATAACTGAATAATGATAGAGTGGTATATGTTGAATCTATGTGATTGAACTAAACTAAATAACACGTCAACTGTCTTATTACTTTGTGATTTGGTATTATGATGAACTCACCTGTTTCTTGTTAATTGGTTTGTCAGGTTGTTAATATTATGTAAAATGTTTTATTTCATATGTTTGATTTGATGTAAGTTTGCTTATAGTTTACTTATAAACTTACTAAGCTTACGTAAAGCTTACTCTATTTCGTTTTTTGTTTCTGTAGTTGGCATTTTGTGGAAAATGTCTGTCGGATCATCTATAGAGCTCACGCTATTAAGCTTCAGTCTCGATTGACTTTTTTATATAACTCGATTATGTGGCATGTACATATGCTTGGTTGTGAATATGTTTTTATGTTTAAGTGATGAATTTGGAAAGGTGGTGAAATGGTTTTTATGTAAAGCTAGTTTAAAAGTTTTATGTTATGTATATACGACTTGAATATAATGTATGTATTGGTTGATATGTTCAAACTTGTTGACCAAATATGGTGATGGTGTTGCGTAATGCTTGGATATAATTTGTAATGTATGTATGCTAGTGATAGTTACTTTTGTATTATCTAATTGAATAAGCTTTGGATTTGTGTAAGGTGGGCATTTGGCAAGTTTATTTCGATGATATGTAAGGTGGTAACATAGGTTATTATGCATAATTGAATAAGAGGAATGGTTTAGAAGTTCTTAGATTTTGTTTGTGTTGGTGTCATTGGGGCATATTGGTTAGGAATTATTAGGATGTTTTGTGATATGTTTTGGATTGAATTTGAGGTGTTCTGAACAATGTTTCAAGATGTCAAAATGTATGATTGAAGTGGCCTCAATGGTTGATTTTGAAAAAAGAACTTAAATGATATGTTTTTTAGTCATACGGTTAGCCACACAGCAGTGTGTCACACACGGCTTAGTGACACGACCATGTGCCACTAGTATTTAGGAAGCATTTAGATCACACGATCCATGATTGTCACATGGGCTAACCACACGCCCCTGTGAATACTGTAGATCTGGTGTAACACCCCAAACACGGCCTAGACGTTATGGACAAATCTGGAGTTATTATGTTGAAAGATTGAAATTTTGGTCTTTGTATATCTTAAAGCTCATCGCAAACTCTTAAAATCCCGGATTTAAAATCATATTTTTAACAAACTATTTATTTGAAAGCAATGTTTGATTAAATTTTCTAACACTTATGGTTTTGTAGTGGAAATCCTTATAAAAATGTATTTTTGGAAACACATTTTGTTATTTGAAACATGTTGTTTTTGCAGAAAGTAATCTTCGCCGTTAAAATGTTTGAACAATAATATACGGATGCGGAAAATAAAGTCCAAAAACCAAAAATAGTCCAAAATGTCCAGAGAGTCCAAAATTTACAAAACTCTCAAACCCAAATTTTGAAAAAGTCAAACTTAAGAAAATACGATATTAACTGAGCTCCTGATTACACCGGCCCTTCTAATTTTTGGGGATTACATGAAAATAACAATCAAATAGAATATGACTTTTTGAAATTTAGCGCGTAACAACCAACTCAAACAGATAATTGTTATTAGACAATTTAACTGTACAAAATCTTAATAGAACAGTTCAGATAAGACATACATATTAATTCCTACCCCCAACCGCTACACACCATCTCTGACTATCCCAACACACCATAAGGTTTGAAACACCCATCCAATCCTATACACCACTTAGTGTCGTTAAGAAACTTATAAAATATTTGTAGCTGTGCTGCCAATGTAAAGGGTGAGATATTTCCTCTCACAAAAACACTTCCTCCACATAATATATATCCCATCCTAGAATTAGATATAATCAGAGCAAAAATCATACATAACGTATCAGATACAAATCACATATGTAACTTTATTCTCAGTTCTAATTATCATATGACATTCCAAATACACTTGTGGATAGTAGAAATTATACTAACAAATGACCAAATTTCATGTTTTATAACATATTTAATCACATATCGACCCTACAGAAGGCCCACAGTCGATCAGGACGACGAGTATAGCCTTAGGGAAAAATTATTAATTTTGGGTCCACACGGCCTCACACACGCCTGTGTGATCCACACGACCTAAATGGCCCAGACTGTGTGCCACACACGGCCGTGTGTCACACACAGTAGTATGGCGTCGACGGTGTTGTTTCTCAACTTTCGCTATTCATTGATTTTCAGGTTTCTCGTTACACACCTGGTTAGCTTTTGATTCGAAAACACCAACGAGCCTACCAGAACCTAAATGCATCGATTGGAACACCAAATCAGTAATGAAAACAAATGATTTAAAGGACAAGGTCCTCGATTTTTCCTAATAAGAGTATCAATCGAAACCCCTGTCAATATCACACAGACATAACAGTTCCAAATTCATAGAATTGCCTACCTTTGAATGAACAACACTTTCAAATCTTAACTCGCCAGTGAATTAAACGTTTCTTGAACTTCCCCTAAACAAATTAACCAAATAACAATGATTAATCAATGTTCGTTTAACAATAAAAATAGACTCTTAGAAAAGAAATTCTCTAAATCGAAAAGATAAAAAACATTACTTACGTATCAACCCAATTGCAAAATAATCAATCACAAGATCCCGTGAGATGAAAAAACAAAGAAAAGAAAGAACCGCCGTTTGAGCAATAAGAAAGAAAGAAAATGTGAAAGTTAAGAGAAAATAACGTAAAAGTTAAGAGAAAATATCGTGAAAATTAAGGGATGAAAATTTTAGGGAAAAGAAATAAAAATAATAACTAGATAATTATTAAATACAACCCACCCCAACAACCTTAAAAATTTGGTACTTAATCAGATTTTTAAGAGTTTCAAATCAACCCAAATTCATCTACAAGAGCAACCCCTCAGTTGACCTAAACAAAAATATAACACCATTTGCTCACACAGAGAATTGAACTCAAGACGAGGTAGTAAGTTAACAAACACCTTTCCACTGAACCAACAAGCTCATTCTAACATGAAGTGATTGACAATAAAATTCAATTCAATAGACCAGAGTTAGGAATAGGAACAAAAATATCAAATTTTCTAAAATTGAATTTGAACCCATGACCTTAATCACACACCCAAATCACTTAACCACTAAAGCAGATACTTATTTATGATAAATTTTATCAAATCAAAGATTAGATTTTTGGGGCATTACATGGTAAGTTAGATTTCCACACGGTCATGATTAGTTACATAGCTCAGCCACACGACCGTGTAACTTTTGTTGAATTATTGCACTTTGATCCACATGGCCACAGTAAGTTACATGGTCTAGATACACGATCATGTGACTCCAATGCTACATAGTTGTAGCCTGTCACACGGCTAGAACACACATCCGTGTAATCCCTGTTTTGTATTATTGCCCTTCTTCTGTAGAAAATTTCAAATCAATCCTTGCTTGATTCTGGGTTGATTTTAGAGCTTTTGTAAGCTCGATTTAATCCTAATCTTGTATGCAAAGCACAATTTGTATGATGTATCAGATTTAATGATTTTTTTAAAGAATGTTTGATTTAAAATTACATGTTTCTGTTATGTTAATTGTTGTAGCCTCCTATAACCTGATTCTGGCAATGGAGATGGGTGAGGGGTGTTACACAATGTGTTGAGACTTTTACCCAAAAATGCATGAATCTGATGATTTTGTTTTTAAGGTCTTGAGACAAGTTCTTGATGTGTCAATATATATGCTTAAAAATACAAAAATTATGTAATGCAAGTCATGTAATTGTGTCCCTAAAAGCACCTAAACATGTACAACATGCAATAGAACAAATGCAAACACATATAATGTATTGAAACAAGTTTAAAATATGCATAAACAATACCATTAACACAATACATAAAAATTTTACTATGCAAGTAAAACGTAAACCAAAAACCATATGTTAAAAGAAAATTACATAAATAATACAATTCAAAAGAATATCAAGTTCCCAACATTTACCAAAACATACCAAAAGTTTCAAGTATATCAATTTCATATGGAGAAATACTCAAAACATGATAATCCAACTAATGACCTGAGTACATGCCAAAATTAAGTTCAATAGTAACGAATTACAAAAGATAGTAAGTGTACCTAACAATCGAGCGCTTGGATGTAGGCACAAATGAACTAAAATTTGTACTTGCTTTCAATACCTACGCATGAAACAAAAAATCTACATGTTGAGCTTTTGAAGCTCAGTGGTGCTAAAAAAAAATCTTATAATATAAAACCATTAAGCTATTAGGATCTAGTTCCCTAAGTCTAGTGTATTTATAATTTGTGCTTGTAATTTTTTGAACAGATTGGTTTAAATAAAATTTCATTATACATTAATATCATTTGTATTTGTCCTTAATGATTTTTGCATGCAAAACAAAATGTAAGAAAATATTGACTCATTTATTATTTGATGTCTAACTAACATCAAGTTGCATTATGTGGTCGGATCACAATCCGAGAAGACAACTTATATTAGTAGATAATCCAAGCAGTTTGTAGTCTAATAGAAATTGAGCAAAACAATTGAAAATTTATTATGTCATGTATCAAGTCAAATTGAGTAGATAATCAACTCTTATAAGATAGAGACATAGGTGTCATTGTTTAGACTAAAAATACGTCGGATAGTACCCAAGTTGAATTTATCCTACACTCGTTTATAAATTTATTCACTTGTGACATTCATAATGTAGCATATATTAATATTGAATGAATTATGGATTATGTATGTGTGACTCGTATACTTTGAAGTGTTAATAGCCTGAGTTCAAATAGATAAGAAACCAAAAGCTGATATGTTGGGTATAATGAAGCATCATTCCGAAACAATGGAATCATAACCATATAAGGGCAAGTGATATCCTCTCATTAGCATTACATGATTGATGAAAAAGGAACGTGGCCACTAGTCTGTTGGAAAAATCGGTTCAGAAAAAGGTTATTATATTTATAACAAAAGTTTTAAAAATTTTCAAAAAACGAGTTGTTTTTTAATATTTATAGTAATTAACCCAAAAAAGAAGTATACATGTGCTTTCTGTGTGGTAGACTTCTGTGTGGCAGAATTAATTCGATCTTGACCTTCAACCATAACATTTTCTGCTATCCTCATACCACGAATTGCATCAATTATAGACTCAAGTAACACGAAACAAAAAACACAGAAAATAAACAATTTACTTACTTTCAATAAGAAAGTAAGTTCTCTCTATAATCCATAAAGCTTGTAATCTCAAAAAATAAAATTTATTCTTAGTAAATAAATTTCCGCTACTTTTTTTCCATAATAACAATATATTGTGTAGTGGTCTATATTTATAAGGAGATGTATCAGATTTCTAGTTGAATAAATCCTTGATAAATAATATTGACTAAATATAAAATACAATCCTACTAAAAATAGAGTGAGGCGACACACCCCTTTAATTTTACTAGGGTTGCCACCCATTGTGTTCACAAAAGGGCTAAGTTGGGCCTTTTATGTACTAGGTCCAATTATATGTGCTTCCTAGACTTTTGACCGAACACTTTATAATTTAATTCAACTTAATATTTATTTTATATTTCCTAAAATAAATATTATTTAATCAATTAATTAAATTAATTTCTCAATTGTAACATTTCAAACCCAACCTAGACGTTATGGCCGAATCCAGAGATGTCATAAGGAATGAGTTTGAAAACGATGTTGACTAAATAAACCATAAATATTTCAAATTTCGCACACATTTATAAAATTACTAAAAACACCAATTAATTTTTTCATTTGCCAAAACTATGTCACATCAGAAGCTTTTAAATCGTTATAATTCAAAAATTTCAGTCGTGTTTTTAGGAAACCTTTGTTTGCGTGAAATCGTAGTTTTTAAAAGAAATGTTTTACCGAAGCATGTATATTATCGAGGAATCGAAACCAAAACCAACAGTTAAAAGATCATATAGTCTAGAGAGTCCTAAAAATTACAACTCTCAATTGAAATCGAAATCTTAAATAAAACCAGAAAATAATAACATTAAGCCATTTACGGCTGAGTGGTCACCGCTGAGTCTCTGCTATACCGATCTGCCTAAGCCTGTGGATTACTAGAAAAAATAGAAAAACATATGTGAGTTTACGTAAACTCAGTGTGTAACCCAACATAATTAAGCATGCAGACATACAAAATCATATGCACAGTCAGATGCAGATACAGATACAGTTTTAGTTCTAGATATGCAAAATCCTACCCCCAATCTCTACACACCAACTCCGACCATCCCATCACACCATGTGGGGTTAATGTAACACCCTTTACCCGTATTCGACGCTGGAATAGGGTACAAGGCATTACGGACTTATACACAAGCAATTATACAAAATCGAGACGTAAATTTCCATTCAAAATTTAAAACTTTTCACATTCATTCATGTTGTCCCTAAAATAAACCTACGAGGCCCAAAACATGCATTGGAAGCGGTTTGAGACTAAATCGAGAACTTTAGAAAATATTTTACTAAATAGGGGTCACACGCCCGTGTGGCTTTGAGACATGCCCGTGTGGGCAAGCCGTGTGGTCGTACACGCTCGTGTCCCTAACCCGTGTAACTCTCTGTTTGTCACCCAAGAACAAATTGAAGATACACGGCCAAATCACACGCCCGTGTGCTAGGCTGTGTGGTCGATTTAATAATTTTGATTTTTCATAAAATAGGTGCAGACTTCACGCGCTCAAGACACACGCCCGTGCCTTAGGCCATGTCATCCATACGGTTGAGACACACGCTCGTGTCTCTGCCCGTGTGCTCAATTTTGAGTATTCTGTTTTGCAACAATTAAGATGCAGGAGACACACAGTCGGAACAAATGCCCATGGGGCAAGCTGTATGTCACACATGGCCTAGACACATGCCCGTGTGTCTATCCGTATAGACAAAAACAAGACTATTTACCAAGCCATTTTTGTCACCCTTTAATGCACAAACCTACACAACAAAACATAGCACCAATCCAAGCAATTACATTCAACCAATTCAGCCACAATCAAGACATCAACACATCATTCACATGCTACAATTTATCACATATCACATACTTATCAACTTAAACCATGCAAATTTCCACATCCATGAAAACATCATCATATGCATATATACTTCAACCAATATTAGCCAATTTCAATGGTCATTTACAAAATGAATTATCAACCAAAATAAGCCAACACTTTTGGCCAAATCAATTATGATAGATAACAAAATAACCAAGTCCATATACATGCCATAACTCAAAATGTCTAATTCATTGGTACCCAAAATAATTAGTTGATAGTGTGATGGACTCTCCGACGATCCCCAAATCTGAGCTAGCTTAGTGACATTATAAGACAAGGGAAAAGAAAGGGGAGTAAGCTATAAAGCTTAGTAAGTTCCTATGCAAATAATAAGCATCATAAACACACATTTAACATACAATTAACATGAGGTAAATTAACATAAATGTTATTATAAATCTCATAGTCAAACTTACTCAATCATAACCTTACCGAGGGTTCATCACATAATGAGCTCATTACGTATAAGTTTTACATACATTCTTGAGTCATCTTGAACTTAGATTTTCATACAATTCATCTTTGACATACTCGTTAAATTGCCCGTTGAACCACTTGGAATACTAAAGGATAATCGGGAGTTCCGTACACACGGTACCATACCAATGCCATATTCCAGATATGGTTTTACATGCAATCTCGTGTTGATGCCAATAGCCCAGCTATGGTCTTATATGAAGTCTCATATCGATGCCATATCCCAGATATGGTCTTACACGAAGTCTCATTAACCCTAGTGTCATGACATTTGTATCCTACCTATTCCTAAGGTTCAACAGGGATTTCATGCTTGTCGTAACTTTGTTGAATACGTCCAAGGGTAAATCACAATTCATACAATAGTAAAACATTTAAAACATAATTAAAACAATGCATTATTTACACACGAACTTACCTCAGTACAAAAATAGTAGAAATGGGACCTAATCGTCAAACATTTTGTTTTTCCCCCGATCTAGGTCCTAACCTCATTTCTCTTGATCTATAATAGAAAATTTAACTCATTTATTATCCACATGATTCAATTCAGTTCAAAAATCATATTATGGAAAAATTACATTTTTACCCCTAAACTTTGACATTTTTACACTTTGGTCCCAAGGCTCATAAATTGAAATGGATTCAATTTCTTCAATTCCCAAGCCTAATCGAACCTCTTTCATGCTTATAACAACCACATTTTTCATTTAATCACACTTTTACATACATTTCATAACCTTTTTACAAATAGGTCCTTTTGACATTTTCATTCAAAATCACATAGCAAAAGTTGTTTATCATATTCCAAACATACATTTTCTACCATTAGACGTCAAAATACACACATATCCAACATGGGTAAAATTTCAAACCTTCATTATTTCTTAAATTAGTGGTAGAAATAGATAGATCAAGTTACAAGGATATCAAAAACATGAAAATCATTAAAAACGGGGCTAGAACAGATTTACAATCGAGCTTGGAAATGGCCAAACACTAGCTATGGCTTCCCCTTGAAAAATTCGGCTATGGTGAGAAATATGGACAAGATTTTGGCTTATTTTTCTTTTTAATTCATTTAATTACTAAATGACCAAAATGCCATTTTCTTAAAACACTAAAATTCTCTTACCTCATGTCTATTTTTGTCCAACTTAAAGTAAAATGGTCTAATTACCATCTAATGACTATCAATTTAAAATTTCATAGCAATTTGACACCTCTAACATGTAGAACTCAACTTTTGTACTTTTTACAATTTAGTCATTTTTGCTAAATTGAGTGCTCAAACGTCAAACTTTTCGAACGAAATTTTCACAAAATCATTCCATAAAACTGTAGACCAAAAAAATGAAATAAAAACAAGTTTTACTACGTCAGATTCGTGGTCCTGAAACCACTGTTCCAACTAGTCCCAAAATCGGGTTGTTACAGTTAAAAACAACCACCCATCCCTACACAACACATTGTGTAAATAAAACACATATCAAATAATATATAACCAAGCTAACAGAATAAAGGCATTTAACACCAAACAGAATACTTCCTCAACATATACATATCCCACCCCCAATTACAGATGCAGAAATTCAGACACAAATATACTGAATAAACATGCTCAACATGCTTTATACAGTTAACGAGTATACATACATCAATATAATGAGGCATGCATGTAATATCCTACACAAATCAATCTATTAGAATATTCTAGCATACAAATTGGGGTTTAGGTAGCCCTTACCAACCCTATCGTAGGCCCACAGTTGATCGGAGCGACCCGTGCGACCCTAGGGAATATTTTAGAATTATGGGCTCACACACCCAGATTGGCCTTTGCCCATGTGGCCCACACGGCCTAGCCCAAAAATCACATGCCCGTGTTGCATACCCGTGTAGGCCCACATGCCCAAATTGGCCATGCCCATGTAGCCTACACGGCCACACTCAAGCCACCACACGGTCGTGTCTTATGCATGGCCAAGTCTACGTTGATCACATAGCCGTGTCTCGCACATAGCCATCCACACGAGTGACCACATGCCCATTTAGCATCAACAGTTTCTTTATTTGGCTTTTGTGAAGCCTCGTTTTCTGTGTTTCGGGTACACACCTAGTATCAATTTGATGCAAAAACACATCCGAGCCTTCCAGAACCTACAATCGACATTTCCAAAGTCTGAATTTAGTAACACTAACGAAACTCAACTTCAATTCTTTCAAAACCAAAACCATACAACATTAATTAATGCATGCGAATATTTATCGATAACGAATAGTAACCTCGAACACTTAAACCACTGTAGGAGCCCCAACCGAGACTTGTCTTTCGCCTAAATCGAGAGTAACAAATACAAACTCTCACATTAAACACTTAGTCTAAATAATGCTAAAATTCTAATAATACGCAACTTACCGAACGATTGAAAACAAACGTTGTACAAAAGAAGACAGATCGAAAAAGAAATAGAAAAGAGGAAGGAAATGGAGAAGCAGATTTTTGGCAGAGGAGTGAGAGAACACAGAATGTTAAAAAGAACAAGGATTTTTTGGAAAAAGAAAAATTAAAATTAAAATCCTATTAGATATTTTCCCAACTTTCCACTAACTACAGAATCTCAACCATTTCAGCATTTCAGATGAATCGAAACTCTATCAGTCAATCGAGAAAAAATAAATATCCTCGTTCCCACAGAGATTCGAACACAGGACCTCCAACACACCATCACCTTACCACTCGAACCAACATGCTTATTCTGATATGATTTCACAAGCAATACACAAAAAGGTAAGGCTTAATTCCAAAAATAACCAAAATTTACAAACATGGGACTTGAACCCAAGACCTCTCACACACACCCAAAACACTTTACCAATGAAGTAGATACACACTTGTGTCAAATTTTACAGAAGTAGAAATAAATTAATTGGGGCATTACATCAATTAAATAATTTTCTCAACCCAATTCTAATTCTGTTGAAGTCATAACAACTTTACTATAATAGAATTTATGAGAAAATATATTTAGTTTCCTTATTCCACAAATCTCGTAATGGCTAATTAATTTAATTCCATATTCGAACTTCAATTATTTAATTAAATAATAATTCGAAAAACCTTAAATTAATTTTCAAGCCAATTCTATACTTAGCAAGAAAACACATTCACTACTAATAGTGATTCATGCGATCTATTTCTCTTACTTCATCTTTTCTATTCATTTCCATTTATTGGTTTTACAAACAATTCATTTTTAGTTATTTCAAGCTAGCAAAGGGACTGGTTGGACATGTATAATTAGGGATCAAATAATTTATAATTAAGTTTCAACTTTTCACCTATTAATTAAAATTTTATTTAGTCATGAAGTCATTCCACTAAATTATCGTCACTGAACTCTTCCTTAATATAAATCATTACAAAATCTACTTAATAAATGTTCATCCAATGAGCTTGTCATAAGTGTGTTACCCTCATAGGATATCCTTTGTCACACCCAAAAATGTTAAAGCTTGAGTTGCAATGGTAACTTTGGGTATTAATTTGAAAAGTTTTCTATTTGGACGGGCTCTAATGTGAATAAGAGCAATTTGCAGACTGATTGATAAAAGATTAGATTTCAACCTTTAGCTCAATTACTTTTGAATTAGAAATCTTCTTAGTGTAAGACATGATGATTAGAGATATCTACAGTTGTTGTTGAATTGATTTTGGTGAAAGAAGTATAAGAAGATTATATATAGGAGAAACATTATGCTTCGATGCTATTCTTTCTTTATATTTTCTCTGGTCCATTCTGAAAGATAGAAGAATTAAGGAGCATTGCATGGAGGGAAGAGACTGAAGTTTGAGCCTAAGAAATTGAAAAATTTCATAGCTGGTAAGCTTTCTAATCTCTTTGTATTAGTGATCGTCGCTAGATGTGCAAATGTTTGGACTGGAAATACTGCAACAAAAAGATATAAAACTAAGTAGTGATGTCTGCAAGTATACAGGTCAAATTGTAATATAGATTAGTGCTACAACGAAACACTTCGAGAAACATTTAGAGGATCGTACCCAAGGGAGGTTGAATTAAACCTAAATTAAATCTCTACACTAATAAGTCTTGATAGTACCAATTTAAAATTATATTACGAAAAATCTAATTAACATAAATTAATCTAATTAACCTAATAGTTATTTAAACTAAAAATCAACCCATTTAATAATCAAAATTAATCCAATAAGACAAGTAAGAGATAAACTCACTTCAGTGATCTTAATTAACTTCAAAACTCGGGTTTTATCGAGTTAGCTATTAATTAACTAGTTATTACCTCTCGGCCTCTAACTAATTAACTAATCAACCATGTAGTGACCAATTTTGGCCCGGGCCCGCTAAAAAATCCCAAACCTATATATAAAATAAATAAATAAATAATAATAAAAAACCATAGTCCAATAGCTAAGCCCATACCCAATACAAGCTAACCAGCCTAAGTGTAAAACCTTAACCCAAAACTCGGACGGCCCAATAGGCCCAAGGTCTAAAACAAAAGCCAAGGCAGAAACCCTAGTAGCCTTGGCTTGCACCGCAGCAACCCCAGCAGCCTTCAGGCGCCGTACAACTCAGCCTCCATGCCTCCAACAGCTACGTCGACAGCTCTATACACCCCAGCCTCCTGGCGCTACGCCCGTACCCCGTACTCTGTACCTGTAAACGAATGAGGCAAACACAGCAGTGAAAAAAAACAAAACAAAGAAAATGTTGTATTTTGATTTATTTTTCCTCTTTCTTTCTGGCTATAAAGCCAGATTTTAACCTTGTAATAAAGGACACGTTTGAAAACGCAATACAAACAGACACTATTTACATATTGAATACAAAGAAAAGGCCACCAAGATTCGAAGGTGATGTTTCCGATTTAGATTTGCAGGCGTTCCCTTTCTTTGGCTTCTTCTTTGTCTTGTGTTCTTCTTTATTATTCGAGAGTAAATAAAGTAAAGAAAAAAGGGACTTACCTTCACGTGCGAGCCACTGGAATCCACCATCTTTGTCGGCATCGAAGGGTGAGAGGATTCCAAGGCCAAAATTCACAGACCACGGCGCGAGAAACGAAACAAGGGCGCAAAAAGGGCACCATCGAAGCGCTATTCACCATATGTGAGAATAGAATAGGGGCTGAACGGTGCAAAAAATGCTAGGGTTCGCCTTTCTTCATTACTTAAGCCAGATGATGTGACTTTGGAGCCCCTTTTAAGCAACCAAAAACGGTACCGTTTGGGCCTGTGTCAATGGCTCTTTTATACTATAAGGGTATGCACATAACTCTTAGACTATTTTAAAATTTTATATATGTCTTATTATTAATCTCATGCCCCTTTTTTTTATAAACTTGCATATACATATGTTTCATAAATTTATTTTGTGCATTCTTTAGCATTATTTTGCATCATATTTTATCTAAATTATTATCCTTTGCCAACTTTTAAATGAATTTGTGTTTTAATCATTTTACATACGATTTAATTCAAACTTTCATTTTCTAGTATCTATTTCAATAGTTATGTGTGTTCCAAGTTTTTATTCAAGCTTGTCAACTTATATAGCATGAGTTTGTTAATCTTACACCACTTCAACTTCTAAATTCCATTTTGTTTTGCATATACTTTATTGGTTGTTTTATATATATACATATACATTCCATGCATGGTATCCATCTTGTAAATTATTATTCATACATGATTGAAATTAGGTCACAATTTTTAGATTAATTGATTATTCTGCTATTCAATCAATACTCTTATTCATTAAGCATCGTATCTGTGACAGCCCAAAGTTGACCCTAGTCGGGAAGTGGTTTCGGGACCGCTAAACCGAGTCACCGAAATGTTTGAATGTGATACTTATTGTCTAGAATATGTAATTATGAATGTGTGAAAATTTCAAGCTTCAATTTGGTTGATTTCATGTGAATTTAGTCAATAGGACTTATGTGAGAAAATTTAAAATGTGATAGGTCAATGTGTGAGGACCTATTAGTGCATGTGGACAAAGGGGGACTTGCATGTCAAATTCCCCCCTAATGAGTGGTGGCCGGCCATGACAAGGAATGATGGGCAAAACATGTCATGAAACATGTTTTGTTAGTGGAAGAATAAAATAAGGAGTATGGGTAATAAAGAAATGGAAACAAAAGAAAAAAAAATGTGTGGTTGCCCCCCATTGCCGTGAGCTAAAGAGAAGAAAAGAGAAAAAAATTTGTGTTCATCCTTTCTCACCTTCATTTAGCCTAAATTAGAAAGAAAAACAAAGAAAAAATTTCTCATCCTTTGGTTCATCCTTGGCCAAAATTTTAAGGAGGAAAGAAGAAGAAAGGTGAAAGATTCGGCCATGCATGTAGCTAGGCTAAGGTATGTTTGATGATGTTCCATGAGATGCATGCATGTTTTAGTTGTTAGCTTGAGTTCTACCTAGCCCATGGTCTAAATCTTGCTATGTGATGGAAATGGCACTTGACCATGGATGCATCATTCTTGGTTGATGTTTGATGTTGTGGTGATGAGGCATGAGGATGAGTTAAGATTCGGCCTAGGTGGAGGTTGTGTTAATGCCATTGCATGCAAAATATGAAGCTTGTTAATGATGCATGTGATGATGGCTTGATGATTCTTGAACCTCCTTTTTAGCATTTTTGTGTGAGCACATATGTGCATTGGTTGCTAAATGGAGAAGAATCGGCTAGCAAGATGTGTGCTAAGGCCGAATGTAACTTTGCATGCTAATGAGCAATGCATGTGTTAAATTGATGAAAAGGGGGAGGATGCTTTACTAGTGTGTATATGTGTGTATTAAGTGTTGAAATCGACCCCAAAAATAGACATGCATATTCGGCCAAGGGGAAAGAAATTAGCTAATATGTTGTGTTGATGCATGATTTTTGCATGTATGAGACTTTAATGTCTAATGTATAAATATGGGCTAAGTGCCTTGTGTTCATCTTTTTGATGCCTAAATGATGAAATCAATTTATTTGTTTGATTAAGCTCAAGAGCAAAGGGGAAATAAATCCGATAAAGGGAAGGAAAAAGTGGTCGAATAGCTAGCGGAATCGTTCGACAACACCCGAGGTAAGTTCTTGAGTAAGAGAGCTTAAATTACGATGTGATTAAATCATGCTCTATGTGAGGCTATTGAGCCGAATGTGCAAGGATGATATGTGCCTTGTGTTTGAGTTTCGCAAATGAAAATGAAATATGAATGTACCATGAATTATTGTTAGATGTGCATGATTAATTGAATGCTGTCCGGGCTAAGTCCCGAAGGCTTTGTGCTAAGCGAATATATCCGGACTAAGATCCGAAGGCCTTTGTGCGAGATACTAAATTCGGGTTAAGTCCCGAAGGCATTCGTGCGAGTTATTAAATCCGGGTTAAGTCCCAAAGGCATTCGTGCGAGTTATTAAATCCGGGTTAAGTCCCGAAGGCATTCGTGCGAGTTGTTAAATCCGGGTTATGTCTCGAAGGCATTGTGTGAGTTACTAAAACCGGGCTATGTCCCGAAGGCATTTGAACGAGGAGCTATATCCGGTTAAATCCCGAAGGTACGTGATTTGGTAATGAATGAGCTTGCTGTAAAATTCCAGCGAATACTTGAAAAACATCCCAATATGGGGATATGTTACGTATGTGTTGAATTTAATCGAGCCCTTACAAATAAATGTTCGCTCAGTTGATAAACGAGCTACCGGCCTTCGGCCAAGTTAGTTTATTGTGTATGTACATAAGGGTTGTTAATGTTGTGAAGCAAGTTTGATATCGGTAAATTGCGTATTATGAAATATTCCGTTTAGCTAAATGTGTGCTATTCTTTGTGCATGCTGGAATTCCTTGCTCAAACTTACTAAGCATAAATTGCTTACTCGTTACATTGCTCCTCTGTTTTATAGATTTTTGGTTCTCCAGCTATCGGACTCGGGATCTTGAAGTCGAAGTCGCCCACACTATCAAAGGCTCTTTTGGGTACTATTTTGGTTGAATTTTGATATGGCATGTATAGGACTACCCATTGTTGTTTTCGAGTACTTTATGAAATGTATAAGTGTACAGCCATGCGAAAATGGCTTGTAGAAGTGGAGTATGGCATTAGACCATTCGTATTTATGAATGTATAGATGGTTTCATGATGTAACTATAGTTGGAATGGAAGTGTTGAGCAAATGATCAGCCACTGGAATGGCTAAGTATGATCATATGTGGGCTTATGTATGACAAGGCCCTAGTTGGTCCATGAAACCCCAAATTAGGTAAGGTTTACTTTGAAAACAGAAGCTGATAGCAGCAGTGGTGTGGATTGGAAAAATCACAAGAATTCGTAGGAGTGGAATTAAATAGTGAATAAATTATGTAATCGAACCTTGATGAATCTACTTTCATATGGAAGTAACGAAACAATCATAGGAACAGTACAGTAAGAGATATTTGGGTTCTTGTGGAACAGGGCCAGAACAGTTTCTGGATTCCCTGTTCCGCCTTTGGAAATTCACTATAAATTGACCAGAGATAATTAGGGGTCATACCATATATGTATGGATTCCTCTCTGAGTCTAGTTTCCATAGAAACAAACGGTATCAGTATTGAAGCTCTGTGCAGAGAGATATCCAAGTCGTAATGGGAAAAGGTCAGTGTAGTCGACCCCTGTAACATGGGAGACTTTGACTAATAAACTGTACTAATTGGCCCGACCAAAAATTCTAGAAAAAAATACATAGGTGGGGACATGAGTCTAGTTTCAGGAAAAATCACAAAACTGATTTTCGAGTTGTGAAACTCAAGATATGATTTTTGAAGCGACTAGTACTCAGACTGGGCAGTGTCTGGAAAAATTTTTCAAAGTTTGTTGACATCTCGTGTCCGACTCCGGTGTCGGTCTCGGGTTCGGGGTGTTACATTTAATTGGTATCAGAGCTACGGTTTAGTCGATTCTAGGACTACCGTAATGTTTTGGGTCTAGCTATACATGCCATTTTATGTGATTACTTGATAGTGTGGTGATTTCTGACAATTGTAAATGTGTTTATTTATAGTAATGGATCCCGATCGTGACCGAGAGGTAGCTGATGATCTTGAGAGTGTAGCGCCTGCTCCCGCACAAGGGACAGTGCCGGCAGACTCTCAACCTAATGCTAGTAATCCGAATGATGAAGCTAGACAAGCATTCTATAGCGTGATGAATGATTGGTTTAACCAATACATTCGAACTAATATGGCTGTTCCACAACCTCCATTCCCGACAAATACTACCCCCGCACCTACAATACCACCGGTAACGGACCAAATAAGGTCAAATAAGCCCCCAGTTGACAGAATCCGAAAACATGGGGCTATTGAATTTAAGGCTATGGATAGCGATGATGCCGAGCAAGCTGAATTTTGGCTGGACAACACTATCCGGGTACTCGATGAACTATCTTGTACACCCGATGAATGCCTAAAGTGTGCTATCTCCTTGCTACGTGATTCTGCCTACTATTGGTGGAGTACTCTGACTTCTATTGTGCCCCGAGAGCAAGTAACTTGGGAGTTTTTCCAAACTGAGTTTCGGAAAAAGTATATCAGTCAGAGATTTGTTGATCAAAAACGGAAGGAATTTCTTGAGCTTAAGCAAGGCTCCATGTCGGTTACTGATTACGAGCGAAAATTTGTTAGACTTAGCAAATACGCTCGGGAATGTGTTTCGTCCGAAGCTATTATGTGTAAACGCTTCGAGGATGGGCTGAATGAAGATATAAAAATGTTCGTTGGCGTTCTTGAAATACGAGAGTTCGTGGTACTTGTTGAACGAGCTTGTAAAGCCGAAGAGCTTAGAAAAGAAAAGCAAAGAGTTGATGAGGGAACTGGAGAGTTTCGTAAAAGATCCTCGGGAAGGTCTCTTCAACAGACATCGAAGAGATTTCGAGATGATGCGGGCCAGTTTAGAGGCACTTCGGGCCTTTTTGGACGAGATCGTGATCGACCCCCTGTGGGTACACGAGGCACTTCGGTCGCCAGTGTTGGGAATGAACGTCGAGACAGGACGAAATGCCGATATTGCGGTAAATGGCATTCGGGGAGTTGTAGATTTCCTGACCGCTCCTGTTATAAATGCGGATCAGTTGACCACTTCATTAAAGATTGCCCGAGGTTGTCGGGACAGAATGCAAGTCAGAGTGGGAGACCGGGTGCTACCACTGCTCGAGGTAGACCATCTGGAAATATGGGCAATGCTAGTGGTGGTCAGAGAGGATCTAGAGATGATATAACCAGATCTGAAGCCCGTGCGCCTGCTAGAGCTTATGCTATACGTGCCCGCGAGGATGCTTCTTCGCCTGATGTTATTACCGGTACATTCACTCTCTTTGATACTAATGTAATTGCTTTGATTGACCCCGGTTCTACTCATTCTTACATATGTGAAACCTTAGCCTCCAGTAAGACTTTACCTATTGAGTCTACTGAGTTCGTAATTCGGGTGTCAAATCCCTTGGGTCGTTACGTGCTTGTCGACAAAGTGTGCAAGAAATGTCCCCTGGAAATTCGAGGTTCCTGTTTCCCGGCGAACTTGATGCTTTTGCCGTTTGATGAATTTGATGTTATCCTTGGTTTGGATTGGTTGACCGCGCATGATGCGATTGTGAATTGCAAGAGCAAGACTATTGATTTGAGATGCGCAAATAACGAAGTAGTCTGAATTGAGTCTGCGGACTTGGAGGGGATGCCAGCTGTAATATCAGCAATGTTGGCACAGAAATATGTAAGAAAAGGGTGCGAAGCATACCTTGCGTATGTACTTGGTGACAAAGAATTAGAAAAGAAACCCGAATCTGTGCCGGTGGTTTGTGAATACCCGGATGTTTTTCCGGAAGAATTACCGGGTTTACCACCTGTTCGGGAGGTCGAGTTTGGTATTGAGCTTGTACCAGGGACTACGCCGATTTCGATAGCTCCGTATCGTATGGCACCAACCGAGTTAAAGGAGTTGAAAGCTCAGTTGCAAGAACTGACGGATAGAGGTTTCGCTCGACCAAGTTTCTCACCTTGGGGTGCACCAGTATTGTTCGTGAAAAAGAAGGACGGAACCATGAGGTTGTGCATTAACTATCGTCAGCTGAATAAAGTGACGATAAAGAACAAATATTCGTTGCCGCGCATCGATGATTTGTTCGACCAACTGAAGGGAGCCTCAGTGTTCTCAAAAATAGATTTGAGATCGGGCTATTATCAGTTGCGAATCCGAGATTCAGATATTCCCAAAACTGCCTTCAGAACGAGATATGGTCACTACGAATTCTTAGTGATGCCGTTTGGGCTCACTAATGCCCCTGCAGTATTTATGGATTTGATGAATCGGATCTTCAGACCGTATTTGGATCGGTTCGTAGTGGTGTTCATTGATGACATTTTGGTCTATTCAAGAGACGAGACCGAACATGCTGAGCATCTGAGGCTAGTGCTGCAAATTTTGCGGGATAAGCAGTTATATGCTAAGTTTAGTAAGTGTGAGTTCTGGTTAAGAGAGGTTAGCTTCTTGGGTCATGTGGTATCCACGTCGGGTATTCGAGTTGACCCGAACAAAATTTCAGCCATACTTGACTGGAAACCTCCGAGAAATGTTACTGAAGTTCGGAGCTTTTTGGGGCTCGCCGGTTATTATCGACGATTTGTGAAAGGTTTCTCGATGATAGCCACACCAATGACGAAGCTACTTCAAAAGGATGTTAAGTTCGAGTGGACGGAGAAATGTCAGAAAAGTTTCGACCAACTGAAAACTCATTTGACTGAAGCTCCAATTTTGGTGCAACCCGAATCAGGTAAAGAGTTTGTCATCTATAGTGACGCATCCCTATTTGGGTTGGGTTGCGTATTGATGCAAGAAGGTCGAGTCGTGGCCTATGCGTCGAGACAATTGAAGCCACACGAGAGGAATTATCCGACCCATGATCTCGAACTAGCTGCCATCGTGTTTGCTTTAAAAATATGGCGACATTATCTGTTTGGTGAGAAGTGCCATGTATTTTCGGATCACAAAAGTCTCAAATATTTGATGACTCAACGAGACTTGAATCTGCGACAAAGACGTTGGCTTGAGTTGTTGAAAGATTACGAGCTTGTCGTTGATTACCACCCGGGAAAGGCTAACGTGGTTGCGGACGCCTTAAGCCGGAAGTCATTGTTTGCTTTACGAGCGATGAACGTGCATTTGTCTGTTCTACCAGACAGTGTGTTAGTAGCTGAATTAAAAGCTAAACCATTATTGACTCACCAAATTCGTGAAGCTCAGAAAGTCGATGATGAATTGGTTGCAAAACGGGCTAAGTGTTTTCCGAACGAGGAATCGGAGTTTCAAATTGATGATGATGATTGTTTGAGGTTCAGAAATCGTTTGTGTGTTCCAAAGAATTCGGAACTCATTTCGATGATTCTGAACGAAGCCCATTGTAGCCGAATGTCAATTCACCCGGGGAGTACGAAAATGTACAACGATTTGAAACGTCAATTTTGGTGGCATGGTATGAAACGGGACATCTCCGACTTTGTTTCGAGATGTTTAATATGTCAACAAGTGAAAGCGGAACATCAAGTGCCTTCAGGATTACTCCAGCCGATCATGATACCCGAGTGGAAATGGGATCGAGTCACAATGGACTTTGTGTCCGGACTGCCCTTGTCAGCAAGTAAGAAGGATGCGATATGGGTTATTGTTGATAGACTGACTAAGTCGGCTCATTTCATCCCCGTACGTACGGATTTTTCATTGGAGAATCTAGCTGAATTGTACGTTTATCAAATTGTGAGATTACACGGGGTACCTGTTTCTATCGTGTCGGATAGAGATCCGAGATTCACCTCACGATTTTGGAAGAAATTGCAAGAAGCTCTGGGTACCAAGCTGCATTTTAGTACTGCTTTTCACCCCCAAACCGATGGTCAATCCGAGCGGATAATTCAGATACTTGAGGATATGTTGAGATGTTGCATCCTCGAGTTCAGTAGTTCATGGGAACGGTATTTACCTTTGATTGAATTCGCTTACAACAATAGTTTTCAATCAAGTATTAAGATGGCACCTTACGAGGCTTTGTACGGTCGTAAATGCCGTACACCATTGTTTTGGACCGAGCTCGGTGAAAGTAAAATTTTCGGAGTTGATTTGATTAAAGATGCTGAACAGAAAGTAAAGGTAATCCGTGAAAGTCTAAAGGTAGCCACGGATCGTCAGAAGTCGTACGCAGATTTGAAACGAAAAGACATCGAGTATCAGGTGGGAGACAAAGTGTTCCTTAAGGTTTCACCTTGGAAAAAGATACTCAGGTTCGGCCGTAAGGGCAAGTTGAGCCCAAGATTCATTGGGCCGTACGAAATCTCCGAACGAGTTGGCCCGGTTGCGTATAGATTGATTTTGCCCCCGGAGCTTGAAAAGATTCATGACGTCTTTCATGTTTCGATGCTTCGACGCTATCGATCTGATCCATCGCACATAATTAGCCCATCAGAGGTTGAAATTCAAGTCGACATGAGCTATGAAGAAGAACCGATGCGTATCCTAGCTCGTGAAGTGAAGGAGTTGCGAAACAAAAGAGTTCCGCTAGTAAAGGTGTTATGGCTCAAACACGGGATCGAGGAAACAACTTGGGAGACCGAGAGCTCGATGAAAGAACGATACCCAAACCTATTTACCGGTAAGATTTTCGGGGACGAAAATTTCTTAAGTGGTGGAGAGTTGTGACAGCCCAAAGTTGACCCTAGTCGGGAAGTGGTTTCGGGACCGCTAAACCGAGTCACCGAAATGTTTGAATGTGATACTTATTGTCTAGAATATGTAATTATGAATGTGTGAAAATTTCAAGCTTCAATTTGGTTGATTTCATGTGAATTTAGTCAATAGGACTTATGTGAGAAAATTTTAAAATGTGATAGGTCAATGTGTGAGGACCTATTAGTGCATGTGGACAAAGGGGGGACTTGCATGTCAAATTCCCCCCCTAATGAGTGGTGGCCGGCCATGACAAGGAATGATGGGCAAAACATGTCATGAAACATGTTTTGTTAGTGGAAGAATAAAATAAGGAGTATGGGTAATAAAGAAATGGAAACAAAAGAAAAAAAAATGTGTGGTTGCCCCCCCATTGCCGTGAGCTAAAGAGAAGAAAAGAGAAAAAAATTTGTGTTCATCCTTTCTCACCTTCATTTAGCCTAAATTAGAAAGAAAAACAAAGAAAAAAATTTCTCATCCTTTGGTTCATCCTTGGCCAAAAATTTTAAGGAGGAAAGAAGAAGAAAGGTGAAAGATTCGGCCATGCATGTAGCTAAGCTAAGGTATGTTTGATGATGTTCCATGAGATGCATGCATGTTTTAGTTGTTAGCTTGAGTTCTACCTAGCCCATGGTCTAAATCTTGCTATGTGATGGAAATGGCACTTGACCATGGATGCATCATTCTTGGTTGATGTTTGATGTTGTGGTGATGAGGCATGAGGATGAGTTAAGATTCGGCCTAGGTGGAGGTTGTGTTAATGCCATTGCATGCAAAATATGAAGCTTGTTAATGATGCATGTGATGATGGCTTGATGATTCTTGAACCTCCTTTTTAGCATTTTTGTGTGAGCACATATGTGCATTGGTTGCTAAATGGAGAAGAATTGGCTAGCAAGATGTGTGCTAAGGCCGAATGTAACTTTGCATGCTAATGAGCAATGCATGTGTTAAATTGATGAAAAGGGGGAGGATGCTTTACTAGTGTGTATATGTGTGTATTAAGTGTTGAAATCGACCCCAAAATAGACATGCATATTCGGCCAAGGGGAAAGAAATTAGCTAATATGTTGTGTTGATGCATGATTTTTGCATGTATGAGACTTTAATGTCTAATGTATAAATATGGGCTAAGTGCCTTGTGTTCATCTTTTTGATGCCTAAATGATGAAATCAATTTATTTGTTTGATTAAGCTCAAGAGCAAAGGGGAAATAAATCCGATAAAGGGAAGGAAAAAGTGGTCGAATAGCTAGCGGAATCGTTCGACAACACCCGAGGTAAGTTCTTGAGTAAGAGAGCTTAAATTACGATGTGATTAAATCATGCTCTATGTGAGGCTATTGAGCCGAATGTGCAAGGATGATATGTGCCTTGTGTTTGAGTTTCGCAAATGAAAATGAAATATGAATGTACCATGAATTATTGTTAGATGTGCATGATTAATTGAATGCTGTCCGGGCTAAGTCCCGAAGGCTTTGGGCTAAGCGAATATATCCGGACTAAGATCCGAAGGCCTTTGTGCGAGATACTAAATCCGGGTTAAGTCCCGAAGGCATTCGTGCGAGTTATTAAATCCGGGTTAAGTCCCGAAGGCATTCGTGCGAGTTATTAAATCCGGGTTAAGTCCCGAAGGCATTCGTGCGAGTTGTTAAATCCGGGTTATGTCCCGAAGGCATTGTGTGAGTTACTAAAACCGGGCTATGTCCCGAAGGCATTTGAACGATGAGCTATATCCGGGTAAATCCCGAAGGTACGTGATTTGGTAATGAATGAGCTTGCTGTAAAATTCCAGCGAATACTCGAAAAACATCCCAATATGGGGATATGTTACGTATGTGTTGAATTTAATCGAGCCCTTACAAATAAATGTTCGCTCAGTTGATAAACGAGCTACCGGCCTTCGGCCAAGTTAGTTTATTGTGTATGTACATAAGGGTTGTTAATGTTGTGAAGCAAGTTTGATATCGGTAAATTGCGTATTATGAAATATTCCGTTTAGCTAAATGTGTGCTATTCTTTGTGCATGCTGGAATTCCTTGCTCAAACTTACTAAGCATAAATTGCTTACTCGTTACATTGCTCCTCTGTTTTATAGATTTTTGGTTCTCCAGCTATCGGACTCGGGATCTTGAAGTCGAAGTCGCCCACACTATCAAAGGCTCTTTTGGGTACTATTTTGGTTGAATTTTGATATGGCATGTATAGGACTACCCATTGTTGTTTTCGAGTACTTTATGAAATGTATAAGTGTACAACCATGCGAAAATGGCTTGTAGAAGTGGAGTATGGCATTAGACCATTCGTATTTATGAATGTATAGATGGTTTCATGATGTAACTATAGTTGGAATGGAAGTGTTGAGCAAATGATCAGCCACTGGAATGGCTAAGTATGATCATATGTGGGCTTATGTATGACAAGGCCCTAGTTGGTCCATGAAACCCCAAATTAGGTAAGGTTTACTTTGAAAACAGAAGCTGATAGCAGCAGTGGTGTGGATTGGAAAAATCACAAGAATTCGTAGGAGTGGAATTAAATAGTGAATAAATTATGTAATCGAACCTTGATGAATCTACTTTCATATGGAAGTAACGAAACAATCATAGGAACAGTACAGTAAGAGATATTCGGGTTCTTGTGGAACAGGGCCAGAACAGTTTCTGGATTCCCTTTTCCGCCTTTGGAAATTCACTATAAATTGACCAGAGATAATTAGGGGTCATACCATATATGTATGGATTCCTCTCTGAGTCTAGTTTCCATAGAAACAAACGGCATCAGTATTGAAGCTCTGTGCAGAGATATATCCAAGTCGTAATGGGAAAAGGTCAGTGTAGTCGACCCCTGTAACATGGGAGACTTTGACTAATAAACTGTACTAATTGGCCCGACCAAAAATTCTAGAAAAAAATACATAGGTGGGGACATGAGTCTAGTTTCAGGGAAAAATCACAAAACTAATTTTCGAGTTGTGAAACTCAAGATATGATTTTTGAAGCGACTAGTACTCAGACTGGGCAGTGTCTGGAAAAATTTTTCAAAGTTTGTTGACATCTCGTGTCCGACTCCGGTGTCGGTCTCGGGTTCGGGGTGTTACAGTATCACCATATGTGCCTTTACCCCATATCATCGTTTCACTTGATTTTTGAAAGGTGGTTCTCTAAAAACCCAAATTTTATGGTTAATTTCATTTTATTTCAAATCGAATTAACATGTCTTCAACTAGCTCTATAGTTATTCATTCAAAAATTTTTCAAAACAAAGACGAAGTTCGATATTTAGCAATTCGCGGAATCGTGCCCTAACGTGTTGGGTTGCAATTTTGCGTTTGCTTAAAATAACAGGGCTTCCTTTCAAAATTCCATTCATATCTTCTAAAAATTTTTAAAACGAAGGCAATATTTGGTGTTTGACAATTCGAGAACCATGACCTATCGTGCTGGGTTGTGATTTCTCGTTTGTTCAAAACGATCAAATATTCCTTTATGTTCTCACTTATGTTTTTATAAAGAATATACCTAAAAACGAAGACGATGTTCAATATTTCGTGATTTAAGAATCGTGCCCTATCGTGTTGGGTTGCGCTTTCTTATTTGTCCAAAATAATCGAATATCTCCTTGGAATTTCACACGTATTTTATAAGGTAAAGCAATGGTCAATGTTTGGAAATTCGAGGAATCGTACCCTACTATGCTGGGTTTCGATTTTTCGTTGGACTAAATAGTTGAGCATCCTTTTATGATTTTCAAATTATAAACTTTCGGATGTCGAAACAAGAAGATTTTTTGCAACCAACTCTGGTTATTCAAATGTTATTAACAAGAACCACATTTCAAAAGCTTTTTTTTAATTTTAGACATAAGGACAATATTTAATCGATTTGGTACCAATTTTGGGCGTAATGAGGGTGCTAATCCTTCCTCATACGTAACCGACTCCCGAGCCCGTTTTCTCATATTTTCGTAGACCATAATCGTTGTTTTAGTAAACCAAAAGTGTTTTATTAAAATAATCAAATTCTTAGGTGATCCGATCACACCAAAACAAAAGGATCGGTGGCGACTCCCTTATTTCTATTTTCCAAAAGGTCGATCCCCCTCGTATTTTCATCAAATTTAAAATATTAAAATTTTTTAATCGAATGATGGTTTCGACAGCTTGGCGACTCCACTGGGGACCGAACTTGAGAGTCGAGCCATAAAAATCGATTATCTACTGTCCTTTTGTTAAAATACCGAAAATTTATTTTAAAAATCATCTATCTTTCGATTGCATTTGATTGTATGATTGTTTTGGTGCGGGTCTTGTAGAATAGCACTGCATTTCATTGCATGGCCACTGTGGCCACACCTTCTAAGTGGGAGTAAGAAACTACGCTTTCGTGAGGTTTTCACCTCCGCATGGGCTAGTGGATTACTTCCAGGGTACATCTGTACCTATGATTTCGTGAGATTTTCATCTCCACATGGTCATAGGGAAATGTATCCCCCCGAACCGAACTCGATCTATATGAGCCTATAATGGGTCAGGATTGAGGAATCTGCTGGTTCGGGTACCCCTTTTCCTAGAACTAAACCACATATAGTGAACCTTAGGAGCTATCCTTGGGTAGAGCCGCGTCGAGCTTTAGTACTTACCTGTATATGCGTTATAATCACCGTTTATGTGCTTGCATTCTATCGCTATTATTTGATACTAACCGATGTTTTGTTCTGATTGTCTTTTTTGCATGACATTGCATACTAAAGGAGGCGTTAATCTACATTCAATTACTAAGTTAGAAAATTTGACATGGAGAATGAATTTCTTAGTAAAGTCGAGGATATTGCGGCTGTTCGTGCTTGGTCAGAAAGGCTACAATCTGAGAGAGGGGATAGCTTGGCAGAAGGGCATGTATCGGAGCTACGAGATTTCACTCGCGTCAATGTAGTACAGAATGAGCTGCAAGAGTTGAGAGACATTTGGTCTAGTTGGGATGAAAGGATCAAGTAGTTGTTTTACCAAAGTTATGGTGATATATCCTATCTGCTAGACATTAGAGTGGATAAGCATTTGTTCCGAGCCTTGGTGCAGTTTTGGAATTCCGCATATAAGTGTTTCACCTTTGGAGAAGTGGATTTGGTACCTACTATAGAGGAATACACTACGCTGCTTAGGTGTCCAAAGATTTAGGTCCAGAAGACTTATGCCCGGGTTTTTAGTAGTCAGGCTTTCGTAAAGAAACTGATGAGCATTTCTGGGATGAGCGAGCCTTGGGTCATCGCTTGGATTCAGCAAAAAGGAGATAGCAAATGTGTCCCTTGGGAGAATTTGTGAGATTTGATCTGACTCATCCAGACGAAAGAAAGAGGGTCAATATATTTTCCTTAAGCATCTACGAATTAGTGATCTTTCCTAAGGCTTTGAGGCATGTGGACGAGGCAGTCATCGACTTGTTCGATCGCCTTGAGAAGGGAATCACTCCTGTACCGGCGATATTGGCAGAAACTTTCAGATCTTTGAGTTCATGTCGGAAGACAGGCGAGAGGCGATTTATTGGATGTGCTCAACTATTGATGGTATGGTTTCATGGGCACTTTTGGAAGGTAGACAAGGTTTCCTATCGAGTCTTTTCCAAAGGTTATTCCCCTTTGAAGGAAGAAGCAGGTATACAGAAGAGAGAGGATATCTCGGAGGAGAAATGGATGGATATTCTTCAAAACCTCAAGGAGGGGGATATCGAGTGGAGAGCTTATTGGATGGTCCCCGACAAGATCATGTACCGATGTGGTAACTTCGATTGGGTGCCATTGCTAGGAATCTGGGGAGCTACCGGGTATACTCCGTTGATAGCTTTGAGGTAATACAAGTCGAGGCAGTTTGTACCCACGACCTACGAACTTGCTCAGAGTGAATTCTCGTTTAAAGGTGCTCACTATAAAAAGAGAGTTCGGGAATTATCAGATGCTTGGAAACAAACTTGTTGGATGAAGAGGTTAGCCGTCGGTTCTATGGTAACACCCGAGTACAGCGAGTGGTTTAAGAAGAGGATTAATGATAATATTCCTAGGCCAAGCTTAGAGAGTGCTCGACCTGTCGGGGAACAATTACAAGTCGCCCCATCAGAATTGGAAATTATAAAGCAAGATTTCGAGAAAAAGAGTTTGGAGCTTGGGAAGAAGATCGAGCAATTGGAAGAAGAAAAGATGCACTTAAGGTTAGACGCCGATGTTCAGAGGTCAGAGGCTGAGAAGTGGAGAAAAGGAAAAACCAAGGTCGAAGAAGACCTAGACAGCCTGAAGACGGACTACAAGAAGCTACGCCTATCTATGAGGACTGCGGGCTTAGGTAAGACTTCCGAACAATGACGCCATGAAATTCGGGAAGAAAAGGCCAATACCGACCGGTGGGAAAGGAAATTTCGAGAAGCTTAGGCACGAAACAAAGATTTGGAGAAGAGTCTGTCGGAAAGTAGAAAAGAGCGAGGTGAATTAAGGGCTAGAGTAACAGAACTCGAGAAGTCTCTGCATCAGTACCGAAATCGTAACACCGCAATAGAGCTGAGGGCAAGTTTGAGCAAGATAGAAGAAATGAAACGAAGAATAGTTGAGTTAGAGGCATCACTACAGAATTGTGAGATGCGGATCCAGTTTTTTGAGGCAAACGAGAATCGTTGGAAAGAGCAGCTTCACCAAGTGCAAGACCAAGTCAGAAATAGAGACTATCTTATGGGGGAAGCCATAACCCAGATTCGGGAGGTAGCCGACTACTTACAGACTTTAGTGGTTCAGGCGGACACACTGAGCGTGAAATATGAGTTGGAGTCGGATCGCGAACAAGAGCTGGCCTCGTTGCTTAAAAAATTTAAGACTTTAAGTGTTAGAGTGAAATTTTATTTGTAACTCGACTTTATGTAAAAGATTTTATTTTCAAGTAAAACTTTCTAAGGGTAATTGAATCAAAAATTGATGCCTCTTTTGCATTCATGCATTCGTATTTGCATCATATCATTATGCATAAAAGGCCATAAGAGTTTTCTAATTAATTAATTAAAAATTATTTCAGTAACCTGGAAACCAACGAAAACCAACCAACCACACACCCCTACGGAACAAGAAAAATCAATGGATAAGAGACTCGAGAAATTGGAGCAGATGCAAAAAGAAATACAAGAACAAATGCAGTCTCAGATGCAAGAGCAACTAGCCAAGATTCAGCGAGAGATGAAAGAGCAAATGATGGAGTCCCAGAGGGAAATGATGAGTCAGTTATCCCAACTGCTGTTGGGAGGAACGGATAAGGGAAAGGGCCCTATGGACAAAGTTGAAGAAACTAACGAGGATCCTCAATACCCCCCTGGCTTCACTCCGACGCATGTACTGATGAAGCCCGAGATTAATTTACCGAAACCATCTGTCACGATCATGCCCCAGTAGGTTCAGGCTGGAGCTTCGGTACCGATAAATTTCCAAACCGACTCAAGCTCTAACTTTGTCAACAACCCGAACTATCCGCCCGTTCCCGACTTGGATGAAATTGCCGAAGAGGAAAAGGCGATGATGGATTCACAAAAACAATTGGAAGAACGATGCAGATGGCTCGAGGAAAAATTCAAAGCCATTGAAAGCGCGGATCATCATCAAGGGATTGATGCCAAGGACCTGAGTTTGGTCCCAGATTTAGTCCTTCCCCCAAATTCAAAATGCCCGAATTTGAGAAATACAATGGAATGAGCTAACCTGAAGCCCACATCACTATGTTCTGCAGGCGAATGACGGGATATGTTAACAACGATCAGTTATTAATCCATTGCTTTCAAGATAGTCTGGTCGGGGCGGCGTCTAAGTGGTACAACCAATTGAATCGCTCTAAGATTAACTCGTGGAAGGACCTGGCCCAGGCCTTTATGAAGCAATACAATCATGTGACAGACATGACCCCTGACAGAATCACTCTCCAGGATATGGAGAAGAAATCGAATGAAAGCTTCAGGCAGTACGCACAAAGATGGAGAGAGGTGGCCATACAATTTCAGCCACCACTTCTAGAAAAGGAGACAACGATGCTCTTTATTAATACCTTGAAGGCTCCTTTTATCACTCATATGTTGGGAAGCGCCACCAAGAGCTTCTCTGATATAGTAATGACATGAGAAATGATCGAAAATGCTGTAAGGAGTGGCAAGATAGAAGCCGGAGAAAGTACCAGAAAGTCGGTCTCGAGGAAAAGAGACAATGAAGTGAACAACACGAGCACATTTAGCAAAGGTCAGCCTAAGTCATTCACCGTAAATCAACCCAAGGCGGTGACCACCAATCAGCAAAGCTCTGTAAGACAAGAATCCAACGCGAGGGAGAACACAGAAAGACCACAATTCACCCCTATACCCATGATGTAAAGGGAGTTGTACCAGAACCTGTTCAATGCTCATGTGGTCTCCCCTTTCTACCTGAAGCCACTGCAGCCCCCGTATCCCAAATGGTTTGACGTGAACGCCCAGTGTGAGTACCACGCGGGAATCACTGGGCACTCTATCGAAAATTGCGCAGCATTTAAAAAATTAGTTGAAAGACTCATTAAGATGAGGATCGTGAGATTTGACGACCCAGCTACATTCAATATAGTGGAAAACCCGCTCCCCAATCATACCGACCAAGGAGTGAATGGGATATACGAAGGCTTGAACAAGAAGACCAAGTATGAGGTTGCGGAAGTCAGGATTCCGTTGAGGCGAGTATGGATGGAGATGGTCAAGAGGGGATTGATCGCGTTGGATTCGAGGGAAGAACTTGAAGAAGAGAAACTACTATGCGTTTCACGACGAAGTGGGGCATGAAATCCAAGATTGCGTGGAGTTCAAGGCCCTAATACAAAACATGATGAGCAATAAAGAAATAGAATTTTATGAAGAAGCCAAAAACCCCGTAGTGGGAGATATATGCGCATCAGAGGGGGAATCGACGGCACAAAACCGAACACCTACGTATCCTGTGGTGATCATTTCGAGACCTAAAAATAATAAAGCTGGAGTACAAATGCCACCGAGGGTCATAATCCAAAAACCTGTAATCTTCCCTTACAAAGACAGCAAAAAGGTCCCATGGGATTATGATTGCAGTGTGATGACGCCTGGAAAGGAGAGCCCGATTGAGGCTTCAAGAGGGGATCAAGACAAGGGATCCTATACATGTAGCGGGAGACGTTACGATGAGGAGGCACAACCCACAAAAGGGAAAGCCCAGATGGTCGAGGAAGTGAAAGGAAAAGCAGCCAAACCTGTTAACGAGCCAGTTAACGAAGAAGAGGCCAAGGAGTTTTTAAAATTCCTAAAGCATAGCGAATACAGTGTGGTGGAACAGCTACGCAAACAACCAGCCCGCATTTCAGTGCTGGCTTTGCTTCTGAGCTCGGAAGTCCATCGCAGCGCGCTAATGAAGGTCTTGAATGAAACGTATGTTCCCAATGATATCTCCGTTAACAAGTTGGACCACTTGGTTAACAACATCAGTGCCGATAACTATATCTTCTTTAATGACGATGAGATACCACCCGGGGGCATGGGGTCGACTAAAGCTCTGCATATCACCACACGCTGTAAAGGGTATACGCTGCCTGGCGTACTAATTGACAATGGATCCGCCCTGAACATCCTGCCATTGACCACGCTGAACAGATTACCTATAGACAGCTCTCACATGAAGGAGTGCTAGAACATCGTGAAGCCATTCGATGGCACGGAGAGAAAGGTTATGGGCAGAATCGAGGTACCCCTTCAGACTGGGCCAAACACATATGAGGTGGATTTCCTTGTAATGGACATCAAACCCTCATATAATTGCTTATTGGGAAAGCACTAGATACATTTAGCTAGGGCAGTGCCTTCCTCGTTGCATCAAAAATTGAAGCTGGTGTCGGAGGGAAGGTTGATAACGATTAAGGCTGAAGAAGATATTATTGCAACTGTGAGCAATAATGCACCCTATTTGGAGACAGATGACGAAGCAATCGAATGCTCATTTCGATCTTTGGAATTTGTTAACGCGACGTTCATCGTCGAGGGAAGCAAAATTTCGGTGCCAAAATTGTCCAAAACCATGAGGATGAGCCTCCAGCTGACATTTGGAAAAGGGGCCCTACCCGGAAAAGGACTTGGGAGACATCTACAAGGAAGAACTGAAATGCCAATGCTGAAAGACAAGAGAGACCGCTTTGACTTAGGATTTAAGCCAGACGCGAAACAAAGGAGAAGGGAGCTAGAAAAGAAGTAGGAAAGAAGGAGAGCTAGATTAACGGGGAAGGAAATCAAGTGGGAACCAATGATATTCCCCCATATATTGAAAACATTTGTGTCCGGGGGAATCATCCATCCCGAAAGAGACACATCAATGATGGGAGCTATAGAAAAAAGCCTGGAAATTTGGACATCAACGTCATGTACGAAGAGGAGACCGGAAGAGAAAGTTTCTCGGACATTGGCCCTTACACACCTGGAAGTGTTCTGGACAACTGGACTGCAGAAGAGATCCCAGTAGTTTTTAGAACGAATACAGAGTAATGTCCAAAACACACTTATTGCTCTAAGCCTAGGAGTGATAAGAATCTTTTGTGTAATGGGCTGATGTTTAAAAACGATATTTCAATAAAATGTACGGTTATTATCATTTTTGAGCAGATGTTATCTCGTCCTTTCAATTTCATTTATAACCATACAAATGATTTCTTTTATTCTTGAAACATTCTTTTACATACTCTTTCATTTGTCATTCATAATCATATCACGCAAATAAACGTTTCGAATTCTTTTGATTCTTTGTATCTGCCTTCGTCCTCATAACAGGTCCCCATATATTAATGATACGAGTGACACTGTTAGTGACTCAGAATTTCCTTTCGAGCAAGATGTGTGTATGGATGATTCTCAAGATTTTGAAGATGACCAAGGCTGTAACCTATCTCCTGATTTGCTGAGGATGGTAGAACAAGATGAGAAACAAATCCTACCTCACAAAGAATTAGTTGAAATTGTGAGCTTAGGAGAAGGACAAGAGGTGAAGATCGGAACATGTATCACTACAGAGATAAAGCGAAACTTCATTGGATTACTTCAAGAATTCAAAGATATTTTCGCGTGGTCATACCAAGATATGCCCGGATTGGACACTGACATCGTGGTGCATCGACTCCCCATAAAAGAATAGTGTAAGCCAGTTCAGCAAAAACTCCGAAGAATGAGGGCCGATGTCTTGCTAAAAATAAAGAAAGAGGTCCGAAAGCAGTTTGACGCTGGATTTCTGAAAACGGTAAGATACTCAGATTGGGTAGCCAACATCGTCCAGGTCCCTAAGAAAGATGGAAAAGTGCGAATGTGTGTGGACTACAGATATTTGAATAAAGCCAGCCCAAAAGACAATTTCCCACTACCTCATATTGACACCCTAGTGGACAATACGGCGGGACATTCACTGTTTTCGTTCATGGATGGTTTCTCGGGATACAACCAGATTAAGATGCATCCTGAAGATATGGAGAAAACCACGTTTGTAACCATGTGGGGTACGTTCTGTTACAAGGTGATGCCGTTTGGACTGAAGAATGCGGGGGCAACTTATCAAAGAGCCATGGTAACCCTTTTTCACGACATGATGCATAAAGAAATTGAGGTCTATGTCGATGACATGATAGCTAAGTCCTGAACAGAGAAGGAGCACATACAAGTCCTGAGAAAACTATTCTTGAGGTTGAGGAAGTTCCAGCTAAAACTCAACCCAGCCAAATGTACCTTCGGAGCTAAGTCTGGAAAGTTACTCGGATTCGTGGTTAGTGAGAAAGGGATTGAGATCGATCCAGACAAAGTTAAAGCCATACAAGAGCTATCCCCGCCGCGCACTCAGAAAGAAGTTCGAGGCTTTTTAGGAAGATTAAATTACATTGCTCGGTTCATTTCACAATTGACCAAGAAATGAGACCTTGTCTTTCGCCTCCTCAAGAAACGTAACCCAGGTGAATGGGATGAAGAATGCCAAAGGGCTTTCGACAAGGTCAAACAGTACTTATCCAACGCCCTGGTGCTGATGCCACCTAATCCCGATAAGCCGTTGATACTGTACTTGGCAGTATTTGAAAATTCCATGGGGTGCGTATTGGGTCAGCATGACGAGTCGGGAAGGAAAGAAAAAGCCATTTATTATCTTAGTAAAAAGTTCACAGAATGTGAGACAAGGTACCCGCCGATAGAGAAGTTGTGTTGTGCCCTAATTTGGACAACCCGAAGGCTGAGGCAGTATATGTTGTATCACACCACTTGGCTCATATCAAAATTGGACCCTTTAAAGTACATGATGGAGTCAACATCCTTGAATGGAAGGATGGCCCGGTGGCAGATTCTGCTTTCTGAATTCGACATAGTCTATGTAAACCAAAAAGCAGTAAAAGGAAGTGCAATAGCAGATTTTCTGGCCAGTAGAGCCTTGGAAGATTACGAGCCTCTAAACTTCGACTTTTCGAATGAAGACCTAATGTGTATTGCTACGGCTAAAGAAGGTGCTCTGGAAAAACTTCCTTGGACATTGAACTTCGATGGGGCATCAAATGCTGTGGGCAATGGAATGAGGCCATCTTGGTATCCCCAAACGGAGATCATTATCCATTAACTAGTAAATTGGATTTTGATTGTACAAACAATATGGCGGAATATGAAGCATGCATCATGGGTATCCGCGCAGCCATAGAATGCAAGATTAGAGTGCTAGACTTGTATAGGGATTCCACGCTAGTGATTTATCAACTCAAGGGAGAATAGGAAACCAGAGACCCCAAGTTGATCGACTGTCGAAAACTGGTCCTTGAATTGGTTAAAGAGTTTGATGACATCACCTTCCACTACCTTCCACGAGACGAAAATCAGATGGCTGATGCTTTGGCTACTTTAGCCTCCATGATCAAGGTAAACAAACAAGAAGATGTCAAACCCATCCAGATGAGCATTTATGAAATTCCGGCCCACTGTTACAATATTGAAGAAGTTGAAGAAAGAGATGACCACCCTTGGTATCACGATATATTGCAATACATAAAGAATCGTGCATACCCGGACTAGGCGAGCGAGAATAACAAAAGAACGCTAAGAAGACTGGCCATCGACTATGTCTTAGATGGGGATATATTATACAAAAGAAGAAAGGATCAAGTGCTACTAAGATGTGTAGATGCTGTAGAGGCTAAGAAAATTTTGGAAGAAGTCCATGAAGGCGTCTGTGGGACACATGCTAACGGCTTTACAATGGCCAGACAAATTATGAGATTCGGGTACTATTGGTCCACCATAGAAGGAGACTCTATCAATTACGCTAAGATATGTCATAAGTGCCAAATCTACGGAGACAAAATTCATGTGCCTCCTTCACCGCTGCATGTCATAGTTTTTCCATGGCCATTCTCTATGTGGGGCATAGATGTGATTGGGCCGATATCGCTGAAAGCTTCCAATGGGCATCGGTTCATCTTCGTGGTTATTGACTACTTCACCAAGTGGGTAGAAGCCGCTTCATATGCTAGTATGACCAAGTCGGCAGTGAGCAAGTTTCTGAAAAAGGAGATTATATGTCGATATGGAATGCCGGAGAGGATTATATCTGACAATGCATTAAACTTGAACAATAGTACGATAGCAGAAGTCTGCAGTCAATTCAAGATCAGACATCACAACTCGTCGCCGTATCGCCCGAAGATGAATGGGGCAGTGGAAGCGGCCCATAAAAATATTAAGAAGATCGTGGGGAAGATGACCGAAACCTACAGAGACTGGCATGAGAAGTTACCATTTGCCCTCTTTTCTTATCGAACGTCAGTCAGAACTTCAACCAGGGCAACCCCTTTCTCCTTGGTCTACAGAATGGAAGCAGTGTTGCCAATCGAAGTCGAGATCCCGTCTCTTCGAGTGTTATCAGAGTTAAAGTTAGAAGAAGCCGAGTGGATCCAGTCTCGATATGATCAATTGAACCTAATTGAGGAAAAGAGGTTAAGAGCTATCCGTCATGGTCAGATGTACCAAAAGCGAATGATGCGGGCTTATGACAAAAAGGTTCGCCCTAGAGAATTCCACGAATGAGACTTGGTTTTGAAAAAGATCCTTCCCATATAGAAGGACTTTCGTGGAAAATGGATGCCTAATTGGGAAGGGCCTTACGTGGTGAAGAAAGCTTTCTCTGGAGGAGCATTGATCCTAGCCGAGATGGACGGTAGAAACGTGCCCAATCCTGTAAACTTGGATTCGGTCAAGAAGTATTTTACCTGAAGAAGAAGAGGCCAGAGTGAAAACCAGCAAAGGGCGCTCTAAAATCTAAAAAAAGAAAAAAAAGGAGAGGCCAAGGTGAAAACCCGCAAAGGGCACTTTGGAACCAAAAGGGTTTTTTGAGTTGAAAACCCGAAAACGGGCAGCTCAAATTTTGAATATGGGGCATATGGTAGTCTTGTACTTCCAAAATCAACAAGCCAGAAGAACATTACACCTGGGAGCATCAACAAAATACACGGGATCTCCTGAACACACATTTGGTTCAAAGGAGCTTTTGAGAAATTAGAATAGTGAAACTCGTGCTGCGATATCTGGGGCACCTTTTTCTGCACCTTATCAGAATCGTTATCCTATGTATTCACATCAAATTTTGCTTAATAAAATTCCATTGGTCCATTATGATAATCTCTTTCGAGCATTTTTGTTGAAATCGCGATTTTTGAACATGTAATATTCACACAAAAGATGTTATGCATATTACTCTGGAAAGTCTAAATAGTACAAGGACCTGAAACAGGGCCACTAGTCAGGACTAACCGGGCTCAAAGTTGGAAAATATTGGAAAAAGAGAAATCCAAATTAGGACTATTTCTTCAAAATTTTCTGTCAGAGATAACGGTTAAGTAAGAAGACGCGATAGCACATCAATGATGGAACCCGGACGAGTTATGAGCAATGATGCCTTAAGTGTTTAAAAAGAAATCACTCTCATAACATTTCTACATTCATAATCATTCATTTAGTTAGGAACACTTGATTCATCTCGATCATAGCATCCTAGTTATTTGACATACACAGATACAGGAAACCCGTATTACACGTCATGTCTTTAGAAGATAGTATCGCGACATTGGTAAATCCCGCAGATTTGGCATCTCTGTATTGGAAGAGAGCAGATCGAAGATCTCAGATTTGGCATCTCTGTATTGGCGGAGAGCAGATTGAAGATAGCAGATTTGGTGTCTCTGTATTGGCGGAGAGCAAATCAAAGATAGCAGATTTGGTATCTCTGTATTGGCAAAGAGCAGATCGAAGATCGCAGATTTGGCGTCTCTGTATTGGCGGAGAGCAAATCAAAGATAGCAGATTTGGCATCTCTGTATTGGCGAAGAGCAGATCGAAGATCGCAGATTTGGCATCTCTGTATTGGCGGAGAGCAGATTAAAGATAGCAGATTTAGCATCTCTATATTGGCGGAGAGCAAATAAAAGATAGCAGATTTGGCATCTCTGTATTGACGGAGAGCAGATCGAAGATAGCAGATTTGGAATCTCTGTGTTGACAGAGAGCAAATCGAAGATGACGAATTTCAGCTTCCTGAAGTTGCAGTGAAGCAGATTTAAGCTATCACCCTAGCTCCCTAAAGTTGTAGTGGAGTAGGCTGACGATTGCAGATCTCGTCTCCAGTGGAGCAGACCAGAGAAAATGAGCCTTAACCCCCTAAGCAGTAGGGCAACAGGCCGAAGATTGCAAAATTTTGTCTCCCTAAAGTTGCAGTGGAGCAAAACCAAAGTCACAATCCTTAACTCTCTGAAGTTTCAGTATAGAAGGATGAAAACACACGAACCATGTCTCCCTGAAGTTGCAGTGGAGCTTATTGAAGCTACTTGAAGAAAAGAAACGCCAAGAAGTCGAGACTCAGCGGGTCCCGGCAAAATTGGCCCATTTATAGTCTTTGCCCTATTCTCGTTACACGACAATGAGCAAAGAGGGGCAGCTGTAGTGACCAATTTTAGCCCGGGCCCGCTAAAAAATCCCAAACCTATATATAAAATAAATAAATAAATAATAAAAAAAAAAAACCACAGTCCAATAGCTAAGCCCATACCCAATACAAGCTAACCAGCCTAAGTGTAAAACCTTAACCCAAAACTCGGACGGCCCAATAGGCCCAAGGTCTAAAACAAAAGCCAAGGCAGAAACCCTAGTAGCCTTGGCTTGCGCCGCAGCAACCCCAGCAGCCTTCAGGCGCCGTACAACTCAGCCTCTACGCCTCCAACAGCCACGTCGACAGCTCTATACACCCTAGCCTCCTGGCGCTACGCCCGTACCCCGTACTCTGTACCTGTAAACGAATAAGGCAAACACAGCAGTGAAAAAAAACAAAACAAAGAAAATGTTGTATTTTAATTTATTTTTCCTCTTTCTTTCTGGCTATAAAGCCAGATTTTAACCTTGTAATAAAGGACACGTTTGAAAACGCAATACAAACAGACACTATTTGCATATTGAATACAAAGAAAAGGCTACCAAGATTCGAAGGTGATGTTTCCGATTTAGATTTGCAGGCGTTCCTTTTCTTTTACTTGTTCTTTGTCTTGTGTTCTTCTTTATTACTCGAGAGTAAATAAAGTAAAGAAAAAAGGGACTTACCTTCACATGCGAGCCACTGGAATCCGCCATCTTTGTCGACATCGAAGGGTGAGAGGATTCCAAGGCCAAAATTCGCAGACCATGGCGCGGGAAACGAAACAAGGGCGCAAAAAGGGCACCATCGAAGCGCTATTCACCATATTTGAGAACAGGACAGGGGCTGAACGACGCAAAAAATGCTAGGGTTCCCCTTTCTTCATTACTTAAGCCAGATGGTGTGACTTTGGAGCCCCTTTTAAGCAACCAAAAACGGTACCGTTTGGGCTTGTGTCAATGGCTCCAAAACGGTGCCGTGTATATAAGACCCGGTCGACCCGATTCCCAGCCCCTATGACCCGCGCATTCTGGCGGAGAGGGGGTAATTTCGCTATAGGCCCTCCCTTTTTGTATGGGCATTCAATGTGGCCTTATTTATTTCATTTTCCTTCTTTTTAATTTGGCTTTACAATTTGTGCGTGTTTGTAATTTAGTCCGCGTTTTAATGCTGCATTGTGAGGATCGGTATATTTCCAGTTTAGATCCTTCTGCATTATCGCGCCTCGTGCATTGGTCCCTTTTTTTCATTTGTTCCACTTTCTTAATTTTCCCCTCTTGTTTTAGTTTAATTTTGATTAAGTCCTTTAGTTCATAGCCCTTTTATGTGTTCTTAATTAATTATTTTTTAATTTTAGGTCATGGCTATTCCATTGTTATAAATTGTTTTCTCTTAACAATGTTAACATCATGTTTTATACATTTTAAATATTTGTTTCATTTATATTATTATATATGTATGTATATATTATAATAATGATTATCTATTTTTATACATAATGGCTTTTGACTCTATATATATCTTTGCATGTCAATATATTTATTTTATTATTCAAATATGTTTTATATATGTTTCACATAGGATTTAAGTTATTTTGTTTCCATTTATATTAGTACATGTATTTGATTCATACACATTATTAAGCATGTATATACCTTATCTATGAATTTGCATGTACTTACTTTTAGACACATATATTTATATATTAATATGTTTATTACCCTAATAGACTTCCTATTTTAAAATACTTTTCGTTTTATGATTTATTAAATATTCTCTATATATATGAAATAATTCTTGGAAACTTCTTTTTTGTATACTTATAAAATTATTATTTTTGATTGTATTTATATATCATATTATTTTTGTGTTTTACATATAGCTTATTATCTAAATATTATGATATAAGGGTATGCACATAACTCTTAGACTATTTTAAAATTTTATATATGTCTTCTTATTAAACTCATGCCCCTTTTTTTTTTAAACTTGCATATACATATGTTTCATAAATTTATTTTGTGCATTCTTTAGCATTATTTTGCATCATATTTTATCTAAATTATCATACTTTGGCAACTTTTAAATGAATTTGTGTTTTAATCATTTTACATACGATTTAATTCAAACTTTCATTTTCTAGTATCTATTTCAATAGTTATGTGTGTTCCAAGTTTTTATTCAAGCTTGTCAACTTATATAGCATGAGTTTGTTAATCTTACACCACTTCGACTTCTAAATTCCATTTTGTTTTGCATATACTTTATTGGTTGTTTTATATATATACATATACATTCCTTGCATGGTATCCATCTTGTTAATTATTATTCATACATGATCGAAATTAGGTCACAATTTTTAGATTAATTGCTTATTCTGCTATTCAATCAATACTCTTATTCATTAAGCATCGTATCACCATATGTGCCTTTACCCCATATCATCGTTTCACTTGATTTTTGAAAGGTGGTTCTCTAAAAACCCAAATTTTATGGTTAATTTCATTTTATTTCAAATCGAATTAACATGTCTTCAACTAGCTCTATAATTATTCATTCAAAAATTTTTCAAAACGAAGACGAAGTTCGATATTTAGCAATTCGTGGAATCGTGCCCTAACGTGTTGGGTTGCAATTTTGCGTTTGCTTAAAATAACCAGGCTTCCCTTCAAAATTCCATTCATATCTTCTAAAAATTTTTAAAACGAAGGCAATATTCGATGTTTGACAATTCGAGAACCATGCCCTATCGTGCTGGGTTGTGATTTCTCGTTTGTTCAAAACGATCAAATATTCCTTTATGTTCTCACTCATGTTTTTATAAAGAATATACCTAAAAACGAAGATGATGTTCAATATTTCGCGATTTCAGAATCGTGCCCTATCGTGTTGGGTTGCGCTTTCTTATTTGTCCAAAATAATCGAATATCTCCTTGGAATTTCACACGTATTTTATAAGGTAAAGCAATGGTCAATGTTTGGAAATTCGATGAATCGTACCCTACTGTGCTGGGTTTCGATTTTTCGTTGGACTAAATAGTTGAGCATCCTTATATGATTTTCAAATTATAAACTTTCGGATGTCGAAACAAGAAGATTTTTAGCAACCAACTCGGGTTATTCAAATGTTATTAACAAGAACCACATTTCAAAAACGTTTTTTTAATTTTAGACATAAGGACAATATTTAATCGATTTGGTACCAATTTTGGGCGTAATGAGGGTGCTAATCCTTCCTCATAAGTAATCGACTCCCGAGCCCATTTTCTCATATTTTCGTAGACCAGAATCGTTGTTTTAGTAAACCAAAAGTGTTTTATTAAAATAATCAAATTCTTAGGTGATCCGATCACACCAAAACAAAAGGATCGGTGGCGACTCCCTTATTTCTATTTTCCAAAAAGTCGATCCCCCTCGTATTTTCATCAAATTTAAAATATTAAAATTTTTTAATCGAATGATGGTTTCGACAGACCAATACACGGTTACCTCTCGACTTCACTTTTTTGACCGGGATAAATTATGAGGTACTCAGTAAACGTATCTCTCGATCTTGTTTATCCTAAATTACTTCCTATGAGTGTCACTTCCTAGGGTTTAATCACACATACGTTAAGCCAACTAATTCGGAATTCAACCATCATTCATTTAGTAATTATTCACACATCCATTCATTAATCTCCCCCCAAAAATTAGCTACTCATGGATCTAAATATAATAATTCCTAAACTTATATTTAACATGCAAAACAACAAATTAAATAAAAGTAAGAAGTATAGAAATAAATATGTTTTTGATATTGTTTTGAGCTCAGAAGCGAAATCTCCTTTAACAGACGCAAAGATCACCTCGATTGCAAATAAACCCGTTTCCCTCGCCAAATTAGGGTTACGGAGCATTATTGTACAAATTAGGAAATTCATCATTAAACAGAAACAGAAATATTAAAATAAATGATAACATTCAATAGTTTATAAGATCAAGCTTACGGGGCCCTAAAAATAGTTTGGGAACAATTTGGGACTAATTTAAATCAAAACATAAAAATATACAAAAATTTGAAAATTTTGGAAACAGGGGTGATGCGGTCATTGAGAGCACCAAAAATATCCTATTTCCTACAAAATAATGAAAAAGAACAATAAAGGGGAAGTAAGGTCAAATCCTCAGGGACCGGACTCCACGAATACTTGTTTCTCGAAATCCTAGGCAAAATCATGCCCAAGAAAACCTGTGTTCCTAAAAAAATAAAAAATAAAAACAGAATTAAAAGTTTTGATCTGGAAAAATAAATTAAAAATAGAATTTAAAGTTGCATAGAAATTGTGAAATTAAATAAATTAAAATAGAGAATATAAAAATAAACAGAGAGAGAGTATCTTATGTGGTGAGATTCTAGCCTCTGGTTGTCTCGATTCGCCTTGGGTCCAATCCTTGGATTTTAAGTGATCTTTCTCAAGCAGAGTAAGCCAGTTATAGTGGAAATGGACGTCTAGGACCACTAGCTCCAAGAATTTAGATTTAAGATTTGGCAGAACCTGACTCTAGCTTGTAACATCCCCTAATCTTATACAGTTGCCGGAACAAGGTTACGAGACATTACCATTCAGTACAGTACAATACAGACATTAATTAAAAATAAATGTTCACACTCATTATAATTTTAAGATGTCATCCCTTTAATGGGCCCTCACGGTCTAATATGAACAGTAAAATTAATTCGGGGCTAATTTAGAATCACTACGAATTTTTCTTAATATTTCAAAATTTTTTCTTTATGAACAGTACCGCACACCCGTATGGCCTAGGAGACATGCACGTGTCTCCGTGACACGCTCGTGTCCTCTACCCGTGGAGCTCTCTGACTTGTAGCTTACGAATAAATTGATTTCACACGGCCAAGACACACGCCCGTGTGGCAATCTGTTTTGTAGCATCTTAGGTGCAAGGGACACACGGCCTAACAACATACCCATGTGCAAGCCGTGTGTCTCACACGGTCTGGTCACACGCCTGTGTGCCAGGCCATGTAGACTCAATAATGAGCATTTCACACTTTACTATCCAACCCTGCAAATTTCAAACCACAACCAATACAAATACCAATACTAAACCAATTCAAACACATTTTATATATTATCCAATATTTAACTTTAAACACTTATCATGTATCATTATCAATTATCAATTTACTTATTTCACTATTACAATCACAATATAATATAACACACCTAAGACATCCTAGGTACATGACATTATCAACAATTAAATGTTTTACCTTATTGAGTTCGGGATCGGCCTAGGATGCTGATTCGACAGTTTGTCTTTAACCTAACATGCGCACAGAAAAAAACCGTACGCTGAGTATGAACTCAATGGTATTTCTATAATCCAAACACTTAATAATATAACATTTACTTAAAAATCATATAATAAACACAATAGTTTAATTGTTCAATATGATTAAGTAATAATCAACTATTTACTTTTCAATCAGTAATCTGTTTTATTCCAATCTCTATATCAGTCAATATTTTTTAATATCAATATTTTATCATCATCATTCAGTAATAATCAATTATTCTTTGATAATCAGTTTTCAACATTTCTTTACAATTCACTTGAATAACAATATTATTCACTTTTCATTCAATATTCTATACTATTTCACTTCAATAACAGTCAATATTCTCTAGTAACGATCGATTGATCTTTATTGTTCAGTATCAGTCAGTCATCAGTAATAATCAGTCATTCAATAATTATCATTTATTCAGTAACAGTTAATTATTCAGTAGCATTCAGTCTTTAATACTTTTATTTACCCCTATTAACATGACCTGGACGAATACACGGATCCAAACCACACACCGGGGATAGTACACAGTGTTTCATCGGCTGGAGCCAGATTACACTGTGTTAGTAACAGTAACAGTAATAGTAGCGGTACACAAAGTACCTCATCGGAACAAATCCGGAACAGTAACAGTAACAATCAAGTACGTAGTACCTCTTCAGAACGAATCCGAAACAGTAACAGTAGTCGACATAAATAGTGTCGCATCGACACACAGTCGGAATATCCCTGAACACTTCCAATCCTATGGCATGCCAACTATATCCGACTAGCCCGATACTGTTAATTGGGTTTTACGGTAAACTTTCCGTTTTAGTCAGTACATATTTCAGTTAATCATATATATTTTCAATTCAATATATTTCAATTCACTTTACATTAACAAATGTTCAAATTTCACAATAATCATATATTTTCATATCAATTTCATCATTTTCCCAAATCAATATATTTTTCAATATAACATACATTCATGTTTAATACCATATCATATATATATATATATAAATTCAATAAATTTAACATATACCAATTAATCCATTTTAATCATAAAACACAATAATTCTTACCTTAACATTTGACATATATTTTAAATAAAAATATAACAATCAATAACTAAGTTCGGATTATAGAAATACAAACTGTAATTTTCGAGTTATCCCTCGTCGGCTTTGTCTTTTCCTTGCCTAGTTGAGATTTCCGGCACAATGCTAGCTACGGAAATTAATTAAATATTATCAATACACTACCATTCAATTTTCATTTGGAATATTTCAATTTTTATTCATCTTTTGCCTAAATTCCAATTTAGTCTCTAAACCGAAACTAACTTTTATTCTTCACATTTAACTAAATATTTTCATTCAACTTCCACTTTAGACTAATTTCAATACTCTAATTTCACCATAAAACCATAATTTCAAAATTCTTTCTATTTAGTCCCTAAAGTATAAAACTTATGAATTACTTTACAATTCAATCATTATTTCATTTCTAACTTGAATTTCTATCAATTTAACCCCTAATTCTTCAATTTATTCAACATGAACCATATTTAGAAATCTAATCACTTTCAAAATATCAAATTAATTTCATCAAAACCTTGTTCTATAGCTTCCAAAACATCAAAACTAAGTAAAAAGGGCTAAATTGACTTACCTATTAAACTTCCAAGCTTCAAACCTTGGATTTTCCCTTTTTCTTCTCTTTCCTTTCTTTCCTTCCTTCCTTCTCTGTTTCGTTCCTTATTCTGTTTCTTTCTTTCTTTTATTTCATTCCTTTTTTTTCACTTATGTTATATATATATAATCTAATGATATATTTATATAATAAATAATACTTTTATACATGTGTATATTATTAATACATATGTATCCATGTATCACCATACATTTGTCATTCTTTTATTTATTCATCACATAAAAATCATATAATATAATTATTTAATTAATAAATATATTTTATAAATAATAAATATATATTTAATATCAAATACATGTATTACAAGTGTATGTATTTTTATTAATACACTTTATCAAATCATATTCACACATTTGTCTTTATTTAATTTATTCATCATATATTATCAATTTAATAATAATAAATACATTAATATTTACTTAAATAATAAGTAAATACATACATGTATTACAAATGTATGTATAATATTTGTTACACTTGTATTTTATTTTTGCCACACACTTGGCACTCATTTTGGCTTATTTGCTTATTTAGCCCCTTTAATTTTATTTATTCTATAATTAAACTTTCACCCTATATTCATTTTAATCCTTTTATCCAATTATCCTTAATTAAACTAAATTCACTTAATTAAACTCTAATTAACTACTCAATTAACTTCGTAAATATTTTTAATAAATATTTACGAATCCATTTTTTAGAAACGGAGGCCCGAAGATATACTTTTCCGATAACTGTAAAAATTCGGGTCGTTACATAACTAATAATTGCTTTTGTGGGACTATCTTCTCCTAGATCATCACTTCCCAACGGCGAATACCACGCCATTTTGTCTCTTGGACTCGCCAACTTCTGATGCAGAAAGCCAACGAACTGACTGTGCAACCTTCCCAAAGCGTACAAAACGGCCGTTCCTTGCACAAGTTGAAAAGATCACCTATTAAGGGATATGGACGGTAGCGTCAACCCCGTAATGCGAAGAAGGGATGAATACTCTGTTGAGAAGGCTAGGCGTGGATTCTAAGCCTCATGAACCTTTTTAAGGAATTTCAACAACCTTCGGCTAGATTAGATTTAGTCGCTCATGATTTTTGGAGAAAAATAAAAAATAATGGAAAGGTAAAATTTTTTATTGAAATATGATAAGAACAAAAAGACTAAATTTATGGGGGAGAGAGTGTTACAGCAAAAGATGGACAAAATTTGTATCACTTCATCCCCTATTTATAGTACTAAGAAACCTAACCTATTCCTAATTAAATTCTCAAAGATAAATACAAATAAATAAAGATAATTAAAGATAATTAAAGATAAATAAAAATAAATTTTAAATTTAAATCTAAATAATTATCCTAATAATTATCCTAATATAATTAAACATTAAATAAAGTCTTGTGATATAAAATCCCTTCTTTTGCATTTTGGCCCCTAAAGTCTTCCACATTTTGCATTTCAGCATCACTTCTCTCTTACTTTGCATGTTGGCCTACTTTATCTCCAAATTCACACTTTTCGCCTTTAAATTTACTTTTGCCTTCAATTTAGTCCCTAAAAGATAAAACACCATAAAATAATCCAAATTAGTAGGATCATACTCAAAATAAAGATGCAATTAGCACATAAAACATAAAAATATACAAAAAATTGAAAATTTTGAAAACAGGGGTCACACGGTCGTGTGGCCAGACTGTGTAACTAACTTTGACCGTGTAGAACATCCTACACCTAAAAATTAATAAGCCACAATTGTGTGGCATAGCCTAGGCCGTGTGCACCTTAAAAAGCTTCAAAAATAATGTAAAACTTTCATCCAACACTTAAGTTCCAAGCCAAATCAAAACCAACCATTTTCATACTTCAAAAACACATTTAAACAAGCCTAAAACATGCCAAAACAATTAACCTAAGTGCCTAACCAATGTGTCCTCATTGACACCACAATTCAATTATCAACCTCAATTCACATGACACATCAATTAATTTGCATTCAAACTCATAACTTCATACATAAAAATCATGTCAAACTTATCATTTCTTCTTAATCATTCACATTCATTCATACCATGATTCAAACACTTAAATAAGGTTTATATCACATAACCAAAACAACTTTATATGAACATATTCACACCAATATTAAAGGCACATACACAAGTAAGCTTATACCAAGCTTAAAACATAACATTTGTAATAAGTATCTAAACATATACAAAAACACCTATTACATGCCATATAACCCAAGATAAACATATAAAAATCTACCAAAATGTATCTGGATATTGTGGTCTTCAAGTTGATTCGATCGCCCGACTCTACAAAACTTTATCTACAATGAACAAAAAATAAATGAGTAAGGTTCACTAGAGCTTAGTAAGTTCAACGGTTAAAACGATAAAGCTTACTAAATTAAATATAACAATTTTAATAACAAGAATAAAAGTCAGAGTCTCTTTTCAACCACAATCCACAATAGGTGAGTTTATACATAAACAAGTACGAGATCATTCACTATCAAGCCACATTCTATCAGGAGATTCATGAATAATCTTTCAACAATTCAACAACAAGACATTTAACACAAGAAACATTTCCTGATGAACGATATACAAATATGAGTACATAGTTATCCATCCGAAACGCACCAAATGCTCAAAAGAGCCAATCCCACCGATAACACGCCTTGGCACCAAGTGCCTAGCCCGTAGGCTAACATTAATCCAAAAACACGCCTCGGCATTAAGTGCCAAGACCAAAGGCTTTACATTCGGCCTCGGTAACATGCCAGAAATATTGTAATATATCGCGATAGTCTACAAAATATACCTGACTTCGGTATATTAAGTGTAAAATCACAGGTTAGGAATCATCATCTCATCTCAAATCAATCCCATACTGTGCGCACTATAACCTATTGGCATGTCAATCATACTCCATCCTATGTTTATCGGCTCAAGAGATATTACTGCTAAATCAAGGTCCAACAGTTTATTATTTCCATTCATACTAATTTAACATCGAAATATTTAATTTAACAGTCAACAACAAAATTCTCACTCAATTCATATTGTAAAATATATCAAAACAAATCGAATGAACTTACCAGGGCTAAACTGCAGTAATGACAAAGATTCAAGGACTATTCAACTACTTTCCCTTTTCATCGATTATCTACTTATACTTGATCTATGATATAATTTATTTCAATTATTAGCCTCAATTTCATATACTATTCAATTTAATGCATATAACTTCCTATTTACAATTTTGCACATTAGACCCCAAACATTTACATTTTATTCAATTTGGTTCTTAAGACCAAAACAAACTTATTTCACATAATTAAACTTTAAACCCATTGAACCCAATTTTTAACCATTCTAAAATAGCCCTATAATTCTAAATTTATCAAGACAAACTATGTCTATTTTAATTTATTTTCAATTTAATCCCTAATCATGAGATTTACTAAAAATCACTTTATAAATTAGATCAAAATTATCATCAAGCTTCATGCTCAAGAACAAGCATCAAGAATACTTCAAGAACATCAATGGTAATTTTTCTAAACTTTAACAATTTCACAAATTAATCCATAAACTAGATAGATATTAATACAAAAATCACAAAAACATAAAAAAAAAAACAAAAAAAACGGGTAAGAAATAACTTACATGCAAAGACTTAATCCCAAAGCAAAGCTTGGAGTTCTCCCAACAATGATATTCGACCAAGCAAAGAAAAATATGAAAAAGATGATAGATTTTCATCTTTTGTTTTATTTAGTTTATTATCTAATTCCTAAAATAACCTTTAAAAAATTAACAATTTCAAAAATAACCAAGTCAACACCAACCACTATAACTAAAATGGTCAATTTACTAAAATACTCAATCCCTTCATTATTATTTATCAATCTAACTCCTTTATCTATTAGGAACTAACATTTAAGTTTTTACGATTTAATCCTTTTTATTTAATTAACTATCTAAATGTCAAAATTTTCTAACCAAAAATTAATACGACACAATAACTTTGTAAATATTAATTATTTAATATTTACGAACTAACATGTCAGTATTGTGGTCCCAAAATCACTATTTCTGATACCACTAAAAAACGGGCTGTTATAACTTAAACTTTTAAAATACATCAAAAAGGCCCTCAAACTTCTTCAAAAAAAGCAATTAAGCCCTGATTTTCTTTTCGCTCAATTGTGTATTTGAACTTTCAAAATGTATAAAAAAGACCCTCAAAATTTTTCAAAAAAAGCAATTAAGACCCTACTCTTATTAAAAATTAGAAAAAATTTATAAAAAATAAAAAATAAAAAATTTTATAAAAATTATTAAATTTTAATAAAAAATTTAAAAAATTAAATTTAATAAAAATTAGAATTTCTTATAAAAATCGTAAAAAACAAAAAAAACTATATGATTTTATAAAAATCATAAAAAAATTAATGACTCTTAATTGTTTTCGATTCAAGTCATCCTGTGTCATAACACAGCGCAACATGTGGTGAAAAATGATAAAAATAAAAATAAAAATCAATAAAAGTTATAGAAAAATTATAAAATGCTTCTTTTGGTACAATAATTTTTTATAATTTTTTACAAAATTTATATTTCTTTACATGTTGTATAATTTTCTTACGACTTTATAAAATTTTATAAATTTATAAATTTATGTTTTTTATATTTCTATATGTTTTATATTTTTTTTTACAATTTTTATATTTTTTTATAATTTTTAATATTTTTTAAATATTTTAATATTTTTATTAAAATTTAATAATATTTATAGCTTTTATTGATTTTATTTTTTATAATTTTTTTCTATTTTTAATAAAAACAGGGGCTTAATTATTTTTTTGAAAAAGTTTGAGGGTCTTTTGATGCATTTTGAAAGTTCAAGTACCCAATTGAATGCAAAAAAAAAATAGGGGCTTAGTTGCTTTTTGAAAAGATTTGAGGACTTTTTTTTATGCATTTTGAAAGTTTAAGTGTCCAAATGAGTGTAAAAAGAAAAAAAAGAAAAAAGAACCGGACTTAATTACTTTTTTTTAAAAAGTTTGAGGGCTTTTTGCACCCTCAAATAAAAAATTCTCTTAGTTAATCATGTTATAACACATGGCATTTTTAGTTAAATAAACATTTAATTGAATATTAAATTAAATGAAATTATCATTTTCCATTATCTTTACCATTATATCACTCAAGCATCTCACGTCCCCTACAAATATTGCATCACATGCTGCTAAGTTACCATATTCTAAGAATAAAAGGCATCTAAACTACCTCATGAGCTACAGCATCAAATCCAAAGCATTTTAGCATTCTGAATAAACTCGCATGTGTTCCCCGATTATCTATATACGTATTTTAATATGCAAAAATAGTTTTTCTTAGTAGTGTCATTGACTAATGTTGGTTTTAGGTTAGGGTTCAGAACAATTAGAAACATGCTTTCGAAATTTTGGTTAGTGTAGTCAATATGATGATTAAATCTGCAGTTCGTAATAGAATAGGTAATAAGGTAATTTTATCTCCTACTGTCATTAAATCACCGCCTCCTCAGATTAAATTAGTGTTCTCTGTTGCACCTGGTGCTAAAATATGGGTATTTCGTACCCATTAAGTAAAGATGGGTTGTAATTATATTGCGGTATTTGAAAATATATTTTGTAGATGCTCATGGTATCATTATGAATATACAAATTAAAATTGTGAAAGTCTAGAAATATACATACCCAATTGAGATGTAATATGATTGCATCACAATGCTAGGGACACGATCTAATAGATTGTTGTATCGAGTAGTTGAAACATAATCTCTTATCATAAAAATAACTGCATGTATTCGACGAATGAATAATCTTTGAGTCCTCAAAAGTAAAATTCTCATAAAAAAGAAAAGAAAAAGGTGGTCGAGAGTCAATCATCTAAGTGAAACCATTTAGATAAGGAAACATATTATGTATCGGCTAAACCACTAAATCTATAAATAACTAATATAATTGGCTAGGGCAGCGCATCAAGTGTGTAGTGTAGATGGCAATAAACCATTAGTCATGGCTTTAAAGGTCGGACGGATGGTCAATACATATAAAAAAAAAAGATTTTAAAGCAGTTTAGATTTTGTTTTTGTCCTCGTCAAAACAATAAACTTTTGCTTAGGATCACCCCAAAAGTGTATTAGAATCCAACACAAATATTTCTTAATGCGTTGCAATGGCAATTCTCCATTTCGTTTTTCCCTTTTGTACATGTGCGAAGCAGCATGTTGGACTTCCATTCCTACATTATTATCCATCAAACTCACAAAATAAAACCATGTTTTCCTTTTTATTTTCAAAAAGAAAAAGTAGAGGATTGTTCTAAGTGTTCCAAAAATACAAAAAGAGACCATTCTCTGCCTCGTGTGTGTTAAGTAGCTTTCGCTTCTAGCAAATAGGAGAAACAAATAATGCAATCCCCGCTTGTTTTTCCTTGGAACCAACATTTATTATCTTCCAAGTCTATCGTATTTATTACATCTACAACTAGTATGTAATTTAAATTTCTAGAAAACTTTTAAAGCTTAAACTTGATTGTAACTACGGAAATGAACATTCCAACTGGAGCTTTTGTTGATCTAGTTGTATTAGCTAGGGAGAGGGAGAGAGAGGAGGAGGAAGAATAAAGAAAAAAAAACATGGGAAGAGGGAGAGAAGGAAGAAAAAGAAAAGATAAAATTATATTTAAAAAATTTTCTACTGAGTCACAAAATAATTGACTGGGAATTTTTGTTCAACAAAACAAATAGCTGGACCAAAATCTCAAATAGAGTGATAGTTTATGTACCACTTTTGATAATAAAAAAAAAGTTTTAAGTACTTAAGTGGGGAAAGCACTATGGTTTAGGGGATAAATTTTCATTTAAGCCTTTTATAATTTATTAATTTGAGTGATTTATATGTTAATTTTTGTACCATAATTGTATTTAAAGCTTTACATCTCCATCTATCTATGTTATATGTTATATTTAAAGGGCCGACTGAATTAGTGACGTTCATCAAGTGAAATCAAACTCAGCAGAGCAATTAACAAAAATCATTTATTTTATTAATATAAGGGTATTTTTTTATTTTAAATTATATAAAATCTAGAAAAAAAGGTTGTAGTTCTTAGTATTCAAACCCAAAAATCCATAGTTTTTAATATATTAACTTTATCATTTCAATAGAAGTTTTATTTGACTTCTATATAATTTTTTACCACATTGTGGGTGCGATATATAATTAATATTAAGTCCTTTTACAGAGCTTAATGTTACGAGTCAATCAAATACTAACTCAATTAGGTTATAATGATGAAAATAATTTATATTATTTTAAGAATATTTGAATAATAAAGGTATCTTCTATATTTGATCTAAACTTTTGAAAATTCATAATTGATCGTCCCAAAATAATTCATTTTCAAACTTAAATTTTATCCATAAGAAATACTAAGCTTGTATTCATTATGGTATATTTTTTAATTGCTTTTCTATAATGGATAAGAGTGGGGCAAACCAAATCACTACTTTTCGTCAGGGATACTGACCGGGAGTTATGGTGAAGCCGGTTCCAAATGAACCACTTTTTTTCCTGGAACAGCAATTTGGGGCGGACTAGTAGTGGGAGAGTTGGTCAAACACAAAGCTGGAAATTGGAATATTTGAATTTGTTAGTATTGGACATTGTTTAAAGTAAAAGAAAGTAGATTTTGGGTTAACTAACCTTTTGCCTACAAAATCTAGCATTAAGCATTTCAATTAGGGGAAAAGTTTTCCTTGTTCTTTCTTGCGTGTATGTTAAGGGATGTATTTGCTTACTTTGTCTGTGGGCCTCCATCTATAATTTTACCCATCCATCACCATCAACGGGTTAAATAATAAATTCTTTACCACCTCATCAATATTAATTCTTGAGTAAAAATAAAATATTTTTTCTTACTAAATTTATGTATCTATATTTCTCTGGATTGAGTTAGTGTCACAGGTTAATCGAGTGTCAATTCGGTTAATAAATTATTAATATCATTTTATTAAATGATTACTATTAATATTTTTATTATTTTTTTACATACTTTTATGTAATTTTTAAATAAAAGAACTAAATTTAACATGTCTATGTATTGAACCCATATTTAATGGGTTACACAACAAATTTTTTTATCACCACTCGAATACCATGTTTGGTTGGGGGGAATGGAATAGCATTCCCTCCTTATTCATTGAATAGTAAATCATTCCTTTGTTTAGTTGAATGTAATACTCATTCAATGAAATCACTATTACTTCCCTATTATTTGTCTTCCCATAACAGTTATTATTTGGTATCACCAAAGAATGACTATTCCTTGCAACATTGAATAAAAATAAATTTAATTTCTAGATTAGTCCTTTAAAACTTTGACTTAAAAAATATAAAAATAAAATATTTGAAATATTTTAATATAATTTAATATAAAATATTTAATTTCAAAATATAATTTAAAATAAAATATTTTAAATATTTTAATATAATTTAAAATAAAAATAATTATATTAAAATATGATTAAATTATTTATTATTTATTATTAAATTATTTTTAATAATAATCCTATTAAAATTTAATAACAATAACAATAATCATCTCTCTAAAAAATTCTACTTAGGGCAATCTAGTTATTTCAATTTTTTCTTTATGCTATTACAACATCATTTCATTTAACTAAACAGTTAAATTACTGATTACAACTCTATTTCATTACAACTTTTTTCCATTACAACGAACTAAAGGTAGTGTTAAATGCACTACACAATGTTTTGACTTGCTATAGAAAAATGACAATATCATGATAAATAATTGAAGTTAGTGAAAAACATATCAATATTAAAATTATATTTTAAAAAAAAATTTAATATTGAGTTAACTTGAGACACCAATACAATCAATGATATTATCTATATACACAAATTTGATAAGATACAAATTTTTATGTTAAAAGTTATTTTCTTTTATGCTTTCTTAAGAATTAATAGTCTTGATATAACTTATTTGTCTATTTCAATTTATTTTACTCACAAGTTAAACTATTTTTTTCATTTTAATTTCGTATATATTGCATGTGTATTGTTGTTGTTGTTGTTGTTGTTATTATTATTTGTTTTAAGTCTTATGTTTCATTATTTATTATATGTTATTTTTAAATACACACCTATGTTTTAAATATGTAATTTCCACAAGTACACATGTGTGATAAGATTTATGGTATTTATTAAATACTTATCAATACTATTAATAAAATCCCTAACTAAGTTGGTGTCACCAGTCAGTCGAGCACCAACTTAATTAGAGAAGTTATGAAAATGTTCTCTCATACAAGGGTATTTTAGTCTCTTTTTTTAAGAAAAACCAATAAAAATACGCATATGGTGGTTTTAAACTCACACCCATTACATTAGTAAAATCTTAAATTTATCATTCAATCAAAGCTTCATTTTGTTATGTTTTATACATTTTTATTTTAATATGCACAATTTATTATCTCCATCAACTGTATATCTATATTCTGACTAAGTTGGTATCACAAGTCAACTAGGCACCAACTCCGTTAGAAAATTACAAGAATGTCCTTTCATCATAGATTTGGTAATATTCAAACCCACACCAATGATATTAGTAAAATATTTAATTAACCACTCAACTAAAACTTTCTTTTGATACTTTTATATATTTTAGTTTTATCATGTACATTCTATTACTTTCATCAGTTGTATATATTAATAATAATGTATTTGATTGAATTGATTTCACAAGATAACTCTATACCAACTCAAGATTAATGACAATACTATGATAAATAATTTAATCTTTTTTTTTTCATTTTAATGACATACATATTTCATTTGTTCTTATTAATTAATTTCAAACCATAAATTTCATTATTTATTATATTATTTTTAAACACATATTTATATTTTAAATTTATAATTTTTACATGTATACATATATGATATGATTTTTAATATTAATAAAATTTTAAATATTCGTATAAATGTTATGTTATAATTTTTTTGAAGGTGACTTTTACTTTGACCTAAATTGAAACTCATATGAATTTTAAATTTATGAGTTTTGATTAGATTTATTTATTTCAAATCATTCAGAAAATTTATTCCATTAATTTATCAGATATTCGCATCACTTTTGATTTTGAACACTTATTTTTCATTTTAAATTTATTTATCTGAAATTGTTTAAAAATTTTATTAAATTATCTCATGAAAATTTAAGAGAAATATAAAGTTGTGCATGTGTCATGAAAATTTTATTAAACAATCGAAGGTATTGTCCCCGTGTCAGGTTTTTGTCCCTGCCCCCTGTAGAGAGATGTGTATGGTTTATCGAGGGGCACCTCGGTTGGTAGAGTCCAGTAATTGCAAGACTAGGGATAAGTGTTGTAGGCCAATTTTGGGCCTGTGTATATTAAGATTACATGGGCCCATTTATAACCCAATCCCTAAACCCCTGACCCATTTACTTTATAAATGACCCGGGCCCAAATACATTACATCAAACCCCAAGACCCAAACATCTAACCTAAACCCGGTTGACCCCCTAAAACCTAAACCAACCACTACCCAAACCAAAACCCATTTACCCACTAGCCCAATAACTACCCAATACCCTAACCCTAAATCAGCTCCCACTTGCCTCCCCACTTGCCTTCTGTCGACTCAGCCTCTGCCAACGCCATTCCCTGACGCCACCTGCCCTATGGCCACTTCCATCGGCCATCAACCCACCTGCAAGGTCAAGTAAACACGCAAACAGACAGTGAAAAAATAGGCTATAAAAGCCGAATGTAAAAACTGATAAATGGGGGATTTTTGCTATCAATAAAAGGAGGATTTTTTATTTTTTGCATCAATACTAGTGGATAAAATACAAAAACAATTCCAAAACACCAAAACAGTGCAATATCATTGAATCAGATCAAACCCTAAGGTGAATCTACTATTTTTTATTTCTATTTTTTGTTCATTTTTCGAATCTTTTTTTTCTTTCCTATCTAAATACATAAATAGAAATAAAAATAACATTTTAAAACATTAAAAAAAAGAGTTTTTTACCTTTTTCGGCCACCGTGTACGGTCGCTGGCCCTGCGACGATCGGCCGGTGACCGGCCCCCTGGCCGGGAACCCTTCCCTCCTCCCTTCTCTCTTCTTTCTCTCTTCTTTTTTTCCCTTCTCCTCACCAAATGATTTTTTTTTGTCAACTTTAGGCCTTATATAGCCCACCAAAACGACGTCGTTTTGGGGGCTGCCCTTTAACCCCAAAACGACGTCGTTTTGAGCCTATCCGACCCGACCCGATCCAAACCCGCTCAGGATCCGCGTGTTTTTGATGGAGAGGTTATTTGTGCGTTTAACCCCTCCACTTTTTAATATGTTGTAATTAAATCTTTCATGTTTTTCTAATTTGGCCCTAAAGCTTTAGCGCTGTAACACCCCAAACCCGGCCTGGAAGTTTGGCTCGAACTTGGCGTGTCACATTGAAGTGTTTTTCGAAAACCATGTTTCCATTAAAAAAACCCTTCTTAATAATTAAAAACTTATACCCTTTTTAAACCTTGTTAGAAAACCTCAGCTGAATAACATTCTTAACAACTTTGTAAAAATCTTGGTAGTTGCGGAAACTTACTTTAAAAACAATTGCGATTACGTGATGTTTTGAATAACAGTAGTTGCTTTGGAAAACCGTGTTCTAATACTAGCAATTATAAGAACAATAAATAAAATTCCAAATTTGAAATCCAGAAAATTACAACGGCTTTACTACAACCCACATAAAATAATTTAAAGGTAATAATCAAAACTATAACATAAACAGTGTGTGTGGCTTCCTTCGAGCCCCTAGCAACCCCGATCCATCTAAGGCTGGAAATTACCTGAAAGGTTAATAAACGGGGTGAGTTTACGAAAACTCAGTGTGAAATCTCCTACTATAAAAAGGAACAGTCAGTCATCTAAAAGAATTAAAAGTCTGGCCCCAGCCTTACTTACAATTTCAGTACCAATCGGGTCTTAGCCCATTACAACAGACAGTACCAGATGGACCTTAGCCCATTACAGAATAAGAAACATTATCAGAATTAGAACCAAAATGAGAATCAGAATCAGAATCAGTAACAGAATCAGAATCAATATTAGTAACAGAATCAGAATCAGAATCAGAATTAGGTGACAGAATTAGAATCAGAATCAGTAACAGAATCAGAATCAGAATCAGTATTAGTAACAGAATCAGAATCAGAATCAGAATTACGTGACAGAATCAGAATCAGAATGTGAATGCAATCCCAACCCAATCCAGCCGTATACACCCCCGTACTAACCTTACACCATGTGGGGAGACAACTCGACCCACCCATCCGCTACACACCACAAAATTTGCAGCATGGCTGCCAGAACAGATATCGTGACAGAGTCACCAGATAAAGATATTGTGGCAGAGCCACCAGAATCAGATAATGTGGCAAACCCACCTAACAGAATACGTGGCACAAAGCCATAGATAACTGTAATAACTTCGGCACATAGCCATCAGTGACGGTAATATAACTGGCGCACAGCCTTTGGTAAATATGATCAACACAGAGTCGTCAACAAATATGTTAGGCACATAGCTACAGGTAAATACGTTTGGCACGAAGCCATAGTCAAGATGGCACAAAGCCATATTTAGGTTGGCACAGAGCCATTAATAACGGTCTATAATCGGCACGAAGCCCACAACAACGACACACAGCCTTCGGTAGCTTGATCGGCACTTAGCCACCGATCGGTCAACAGATATTGTGACAGAGTCACCAAATACAGATATTGTGGCAGAGCCACCAGAATAGATATTTGTGGCATAGCCACCAGAACGCTTCCTCAGTACAAAATCCCAACCCATGCAACATGTCATGTATGCAGAATGTCATGCCCATATTTGAATCAAACAATCACAGTCAAGTCATTCATATCACCAACATATATTCACAATCAAATCCGTCAAACACACAGTCCAAGTCAGTCACTTGCCCACAAGGGCAAAACAGTCAATTAACACCCTAGGGGCAAAATGGTAATTTTACCCCACAAGGGTATCTCGGTAATTCTACCCTACAGAGGTATTTCGGTATTTCTACCCTACAAGGGTATTTCGATAATTCTACCCTACAGGGGTATTTTGGTAATTCTATCCTATAAGGGTATTTCAGTAATTCTACCCTATAGGGGTATTTCGAAAATTCTACCCTACAGGGGTATTTCAGTAATTTCACAATCAAGGGTAAAATGGCAATTCTATAAATCGAGGGTAAAACGATAATTTTGTAAACTGAGGGTAAACCGGTAATTTTGTAAATCAATGGTAAAATAGTAATTTTACAAATCGAGGGTAAAATGATAATTCTGTAAATCGAGGGTAAAATAGTAATTCTGTAAACTGAGGGTAAAACGGTAATTCTGTAAATTGAGGGTAAAATAGTAATTCTGTAAACTGAGGGTAAAACGGTAATTCTATAAATCGAGGGTAAAATGGTAATTTTACAAATCGAGGGTAAAATGATAATTCTATAAATTGAGGGTAAAACAGTAATTCTATAAACTGAGGGTAAAACGGTAATTCTGTAAATCGAGGGTAAAACGGTAATTCTGTAAATCGAGGGTAAAACGGTAATTTTAAAAATCGAGGGTAAAACGGTAATTCTGTAAATCGAGGGTAAAACGGTAATTTTGTAAACTGAGGGTAAAACGGTAATTTTATAAATCGAGGGTAAAACGGTAATTTTAAAAATCGAGGGTAAAACAGTAATTCTGTAAATCGAGGGTAAAACGGTAATTCTGTAAATCGGGAGTACTTTGGTAATTTTACAAGTCGATGGCATTTCAGTAATTGGTAAACTAAAGTATTCTAAACATGGATAACAATACGAATGGGCCTAAAGCCTATTCTCGGCCCAAATGGGCCCACACGCTCGTGTGGCCCTTTTAGCCCAAACCTAGCCACAGATATGCGATTCACCTAGCCTAGTCTAATATTTACTACACAATCAAACAACTTATCCAATTGGGCCCGTAGGCCTATTGGGCCCACATGGCCCCTTTCGGCCCATTGCGGCCCGAAGTAGCCATCCAACAACAAGAGTAGTGATAAATACACACCTGATTGGAGACTGGAGTTAATCCACGCTCCGAGCACTCTTAGCCGACACCCAACCCAAACGAGCACGCCATAAAGCGAAAGGGATCAGCCAAGAAAGGTACCTTTACTCTCCTCATGGTTCTCTCTATTTAAAGCCAGCTTCCCATCCACTCTTATGTTAGCTTCCCGATATGGGATCCCTCCAACATCAGAGTTTAAATTCAACACCAACTCTTGCCGCCCCCTGTTAGCAAAATAAATGCTCTTTGCTTGCTATGGGATTCGAACCCATGCCTCCCCTCAAATGCTCCACACGCCACTTGCCACTAAGCCATAAGGTTTTTGTGTCACAATTTCTCCAACAATATTCTTAAGGCCTACCTACTACACCCAGGGTTTGATTCACCTTAAACCAAATTTTTTGCTAGAGTCCAGGTTTAAACCCAGGACTTCTCCAACACTTCTCAACACACTTAACCACTAAAACAAGCATTCATTAACGAAATTTGCATGCACAACAGAATATTATAAGCTGCCTTCAACCGCTCCCATGCTCAAGGCCCAAAACTTCTAGGCCCAAATTCAGGGTGTTACAAGCGCTTTTCAATTCAGTCCCCACTGATGTGCTGTGTTTTAGTGGGAAGGAACATTTTGCTGTTTTAGTCCTCCTAAGTTATGCGCGCATGACATTTTGATCCTTTTTTCTTTATTTCTTTTTAAATTCACTCCTAAACTTCATTTTATGTTCGATTTAGTCCCTTATGTGTTAGTATACTTTTATTTTTCAAATTATTTGGTCCTTATTTTCTGTTATTTATTATTATTAGTTATAATCTATACAGTTATTTTTTTTATTTATTACATGTATAGTATAGGATCTTTTATATATGTATATGTACTTAGTATACTTAGGTATTATATTATATATATCTTTTTATATGTTATATATACTTTTAATATTATATATTAAATATATCATAAATATTTTTAATGTTGTATTATTATGTTTTAATATTATATTATGTATATATTTTCATATTATATTATGTACATATATTTTCTAATATTTTTTATATATATTATCGTGTATATATTTAGATATTATTAGTTATATATTTTTATATCCTATTTCGTGTATATACTTTAGTATCATAGTTATATATTTTTATACTATCTTATATATATATTTTCATGCATATATTTTCTTTTACATATCGTGTACACACACCTTTAATATATCATAGATATATGTTTATACCCTATTAGTTAGTTTTATATACTAATTCATATGTATATTTCTCATGCTAATTCACATACTTTTTATATATATAATCCTTACTATTGTTATTAATACTATTATATATTTCATTATATATATGTATATGTATATGTAGTAGTTTTCATTATTTCATTTCAATATTTTGTATTATTTGTTTCTTTTTTCTTTTATAATATTATTGGTGTATATATTTCCTATGTGCATACATTTTTCAATATTTATTTTATATATATGTAAATATTATATATATATTAGCATTACAAGTTATATTTTTACTATTCTATATATATTTCAAATACTATATATAATATATTTTTAACATTATTACTACCTATATATATATATGTTATTTGGTGTACATACATTTGTTTATTATTACTGTAACGCCCCAATTTTCGGGAATTCTGTGAATGTTGGCATAGGTTTAATTATGTTAGTGGGCCTCTAGAAGGCCCAAGCTTAAGATAGAACCCAGCAATTTTAGTTAATTTTTGTTCCATAAGAAAAAGGGGGTGAAATTATGAAATAGGACCTATGTGAAAATGTTTGAAAATGCTATAGGCTAAATTGAAGTGGCCAAATAAATAGGAGTGCAAAATAGGAGGATTTGCATGACAAACCTCCCATTTTACATGAAGTGGCCAGCCACATGTTGTTGTAGACAATATGAGCACTTGATATCCATAATTCATGGTACAAATTGATAATAGGTTAGGTAAATGTTCCATGATAATGGATTAAGTAAATATTCCATGATAATGGGTTAGGTAAATGTTCCATGATAATGGCTTAGGAAAATGTTCCATGACGGGCATTTCATGTCTTTTGTATTAAAGAATTAAATGGATGAAATATGAAATTTTATTAAAAGAAAAAGGGGTGAAAAGAACAAAGTTTTGTCCATCTTTGTTCATCATAGCCGAAAGTTAGAGAAGAGAAAGGAGAGGAGAAAGCTCTTGAATGTTTGGTCACTTGGGGAAGAAAATTGAAGGTAAGTTCATGGTAGTTTGCTTCTATCTTGATGTTCATGAGTTCTTCTTGATTCTACCTTAACTCTTGAAGCATATTTTGGTTTTTGGTTGTATTGTAAGCATTTGGTCATGAATTAAAATAAAGGAAATGGTTGTTGTTTCATGTTCTTTTGATGAAAAATGGAAGATAGGTGAAGTTGAGCCAAACAAATGAACATGCATGTGCCTTAGATGCTAAAGGGAAAAATCGGCTAACATGTTGTGCTTTAAAATGATGAAATGGAGATTATACTTAAGTAAAATCATAGATATGTGATGATTGATTGGTGATATACATGTTTAAATAACATGCATGCAAGTTATGTGTGAAAGAGTGAATTTGGTAATAAATCTGCTTGGGACAGCAGCAGTAACGTGACTTTGGAAAATCACCGTAAATTGTGGGAGATGAATTAGAAGCTGAATAAATTATGTAATTAAAGCTTGTTGAGTATAGTTTCAAATGAAATAAACGAGAACATATTTTGAAATCTGTACAATGAGAAATTTGATTCGTAATGAAGAGTGGTCAGATTAGTCAAACAGTGAAACATGCGAAACTTTGAGAGAAATCTGGTATTGATTGGACAAACCAAAAATTCTGAAAATTTTATGGATATAAGATATATGAGTCTATTTTCAGGAAAAATTAACGACACTTGATTTGGAGTTTCGTAGCTCCAGTTATAAATGATTTAGTGACTGTTGCTCAGGAAGACAGCTTGCAGTGAAATTATGATTATGTGGTAAACATAGAGAAAAATTTGTTAATGAGTTGCTTATTGATTTCTTATAAGCTTACTATGATCTGTAGGTGTGGTTGGCCGAATATTGCAAGGGGCTAATACGTAGTTTGTATTTGAATAGTTAGATTAACGTGTTAGTAATCCAATTGTAGGCGGTTCGTGTGTGGATCTCGTCAGCATATCGTCGCAAATAGGTGTGTAACTAACACCCTCTTTCTTAGTCTGGATCGGCAAAAGTCGAAAAGCCGAAATGCTGAAAACCGGTATTTTGTAGATTTGCGAGTGTGCGAATGCTCGTGAGGTAAATCGATTAATGTTTTTAGTAAGCTGCAAAATTTGGACTGCAAAGTGCATGATTTCTGTGCCCTCGATATTTTTGGGCTTAATGGGCCAAAATTGGAATGATGGGCCAACGGGCCCAATTCGGTAAGAACCCTCGGTACGTGATTCTGTTAGTACGTGAAAAGGAGGAATATGCATGAAAAACCCTAAAATAGATAAATTACTGAAATACCTTTAAAAGTGAAAAATTTACAGTTTTACCCCTAGCAGATAAATTACCGAAATACCCCTAGGGTTGAATTGACCTAAATGCATGTTTGACTGTTGTTATTTACTGCATGCCATGTTGTTATTATCTGATGCATGGGATTGAGATATTGATGGAGGAAGTACTGAAAGTGGCTTGTCTACGTACTGGAGGCTTTGCCTCAATTTACTGTTAACTGAGTAGCAAGGCTGCAACTGTGGAGTGTTGGGCTGGGTGGGTTGAGCTATTCCCCACATGGAGTGTAGGGCTGGTACGGGTGGAGTGTAGTGGTTGGTGGGTTAAGTAGTCTCCCCAAAAGGGCTTGCATATGTTATTGATGTTGGATGTATTTTGAAATAGGCCTATGGGCCATACTGTTATCTGAATAAGGGGCTAAGGCCCAGTTTATTGTAATCTGAAAAGGCCTCTGGTCCAGTACCACTGTTACCTGAATGGGCTTAGGCCCAATAGACTTGAGCTGACTTGGACTTTGAATGGGTTTTCCTTACACACTGAGTTTCCCCAAACTCACCCCTTTTATTTTCATCCACACAGGAAATCCCCAACCATAGTGGGCTTGGAGCTGTGAGGGAATTCGGAGTGGCCACCCGTTCTGAAAGTTTGGTTTTCTTCTGGTGAACTGGACATCCTATTATTTACGTTGAGGTTTGGGTTTTAAATGTAATAAGGCCGCTTAATTATTTTTGATGGTTTTAATATGTATTACTAAGATAGGTATTACTTATTTTAACTGTTGAAATTGGATAGCTTTAGGGCGCGTTTTCAAAAAAAAAACAACAATTGATTTCAAAATAACTCGACAACAAGCAAAGCTTTCGCAATGAAAGTATTTTCTAAAATTAATCACTTTTCCTAAAAATGACTTAATCAAATCGGTTTCCTAGAAATATACATGACGTTAAGGTGCGGCAATGGCGGTGTGCTTGTCTAGGATTGGATCCGAAGGGAGCTTGGTACTTAAGTAGTCCGATAGACTCACCTCCTCTTTTCCGGTTTCCTACCTGGTGCACAGCTTCCATTCACTTTAACCTATAATGAAATTATCTTTTAAAACACTAAGTAGGTTTTTCTGGATCAATAATATAAAATGTTTTGAACGCTTCGATGTGGCATGTCGGATCCAGCCATAACGTCTGAGCCGGGTTTGGGGTGTTACAATTATTATTAGTATATTTTCTATGTTATTAATATTCCTAATATATATTGTATATGTTTATTTATATTATGCATATATATATTTAGTATGTATATATTTAGTATTATTATGTCTATATTTTTCATTCCTATTGTCACTTATTTATATATATATCAATATTAGTATTTTTTAATATTATGTTTGCGTCACTTCATTTATTTTATATATATTTATGATTTTATTTCGTGTTTAATGCTATCACTATCATGTTTAATACTATATATATTGTGTTTATTCCAAATACTATATGTTGTATGTAATTTTTTTTGTATAACTATATTATACGTATATATATACGTATATTATGAACATGTTTTTAATAATATTATGTTTATATATATATGTTTGTATACTTATATAATGTTATAAATAGTTGTTTTTTTATATTATTATTTTTAATATGTGTAAGTTACGTAAATATATCAATACCTTATTATGTATACATTTTTATTTATATATAAATATCTTTTTAATATTATATCTTTATATATGACATGTATATATTTCTAATACTATATTACGTTTTCATATATATTATGTATATACATTTTTCATATTATATTATATGCTTATCCTTTTAATACCATTATGTATATAGTTTTTTTTTATTTGTTACTATTAAGCATACATATGAGTAGCATCATTAATATTTTTAATATCATATTTTCATAACTATATTAACTATTGTTATTTTCACACTTAATCCTCATATTACGTAAAATACAGCATTCATCTTTATCGTTTCTAATATTATTGTTATATTTATTATTTGCTTCAATATGTTTCTAGTTCTTTTATTTATTTTTATTTCATGTCAATTTGTTCTGCATTACTTAAAAAATCTTACTCTTGTCTTCTAATTAATTTTAATAAATAAGGCAATGTACCTATATAAACATTAAGTCATCGATTTCATCGCTATGTTGGGTGAACATCAATTGGCTTGTATTAAAATGGTATGACCTTCTCAAAAATCAAAAGAATTGATAATTCTCGTATTTCAACTAGATCACGACTAAGTGTTACATTGAACTCGTATTTTTGAAAATCAAGACAACACGTGTTTTACAAGATACTAATTTTGGGCGTCGCGAGGGTGCTAATACCTTCCTCGCGCGTAACCGACTCCCGAACCCTAATTTTTCTCTGGATTTTGACGTAGACTTAAACTCGGCCTCCTTTTTATTTTAAAAATAAATTTATTAGGTGTCCGATCACACCTTTAAAAAGGATCGGTGGCGACTCCCTCTTTTATTACAAAATCAAATGTCAGTTTTCAATGTTTTCAATAAATCGCCAGAATTTGCGACCAGACCAAGCGAAAATTTTTACGTCGCTACAATAAGTATTAGTATTAGACGTGTGAATAATTGCGAAGGTACCTAGGCACGTCGTAGCTTGAACCACCAACCTAGGCCTTATATAGGACTTATAAGTAGATGTAGTAGCACTTGAGGTCTCCACCAATTGAGGTGCCTCCATCCGTAAATCGTACACAGCTCTTTGTAGAGGACAAAAACAAAATCTTAACACATGAATAATACCTTCAATTGTTAAGGACAACATTGACTATCTAACGAATAAAACTTCAAAAATTTCTCCCGAAAAAATCATATATATGTTACGTAAATAATTCTTTATGGATGTGGTATACGCTAGAAATTGCAATACTTGTTTTTGTTAGTAAACTTTTCATAATTGTTTGGGGCGAAAGGGAAAAAAAGAAGTTTTACAATTATAAAAATTCCAAACACACAAAAGTCAAAATCAAAGGTGTAAATTGTAGCAGTAGCAATTTCATCGTGATGAAGTGTCTTCACCTTTTTGGGCAAAGAGTTAAATTGTGAAAATGAAAAGGGGGAGGAGTTCACAAAGCGTGCAGAAGTTGGTTGTTGCATAATTGTTCCCCAATCAAACAAAATTAGCTCCCAAATTTCAAGGATATTTTTCTAATTTTCATTTGTTGGGTGAAGATGAATTACAAAACATTACTCCACACATATTTAACACAATTATTCTATTTTTATCTGCAATTTTCTTGATTAAGACTTAGAAAGTTATTTTAGTTGCGGCCGCCTCATACACCTGTAGTTGAATGGGGGAACCAAAGCAATGGCGTGGAAAAAGTTGTAGTTCCACACTCTAATGATTAAGAGTGTTCACCGCTTCAAATATGATTTAGGTTCAAACTGTGCTAGTCATATTTATTGTTCAGACTTCGACCTATTATTGTAATTCACAAAAAAAAAATATAATATATAATATAATAGAAAACAAACAACATAGCTAGTTTTGTAAATTTCAAAATATTTCTTTTTTCAATTATATTTAAAATTAAATTTTAAATATGATATTCTTCCCATTAATGATATTAATTACAAATTTTGAAGAATGCTGAAATTAGACTCAATCCTTAATACATTATTGATTCCTAATACTCTACTTTGAATTGTAATTTACTACTAAGCGGATTAATTACTATGAATACATTTCCTACTTATAATGTCAACAATTTGTTTCATATTAAACCTTCTTTGCTACGTGCCTCTCATGTGGTCAAAATTTCTTTTTCTTTTTTTTTTTAGGTAGATTAATGTCATATACATCAAATAAAACATATCTACTTTTTCATGCCAATGTAAAAGGTAATAGAAAATTCCTTAATATTGATTACAATAGTTAAGATAAAATTTACGGGAAATAAAATTTGTATTCAAAGTTCATCATTTTCCCTTCCATTTTATGTATGAAGGCCTATAAATAGATTTTTTGTACAAATAATTATAAACTAAATCACTGACAGTTTAAGGGTTCTTTTTTTAACCTTATTTTTCTTTTTAAACTTTTTTTTTCTTAATTTTACTTTATATCTTTTAGTTTTATTTTGCATAATTTATTTAAATATTATTTATTCTATAATCCTTTACATTAAGGTTATGATTCACAAATAAATTTGAAGAATGAATTTAAGAAGAAAGTGATCAAATAACAATATTATGAGGCTGAGATACAGCGAATAGCTTAAAATTAATGAAAAAAATGTTTGAAGAGTTTGAAATAAGTAAAAACATGATGAAGATTTATCAAGAAATGGATTCAACCAATCAATAAATTGAAGAATATATAATATTATAATTAAAATATACAATTCACTCGTGAATTGAAAAAAATAATAAAAATAAAGATTGGAGGAGATACGGTGTATGTGAAGTTGGGGAAATGAGAGGTTGTTGATGAATATGATGATGCCAAGAATATGCAAGCTGATTCAAGGATTCACAATCCTATATCTGACTGATTATGTGATTATTTTTTTAATATGAATTATATCATCCCTTCATTACTCTTAAATTGGATCCACACTCGTGAATGTTTCAAAATCCTTCCATATTTTGTGGATTTATTTAAGCAACAAAAAAAGTTTTGTATAAAACTATTGCTTGTGTTACAATAAATTATTCAAATCTTGAATTTAGGGATGAAAACCTAAGGGAGAGAATTTGAATATTTATACCTTTATTTCATTTATTTTTAAAGATAATATTTAAGTTCAAATACCTATAAAATGAGGTTGGAAGTTCGATTTTCACTCATGGGAATAGAGCATATTTTTTATCAGTAATTTATTTCTTCAAAAAACACTAGTCACTACTACCAGTGAGAGATACCTTGATTTCAACAAAAATTTTAAATATTTAATAGATAATATTGTTTAATTTGGATTTAGGTGTAGACACTAATATTTGGATTTAGTGTGAATGATGAATAAATTCATATTTAATTTAAAGTAGTTGTAGATATACAAATTTAGATTTAAAAAAAATTGCACGAATAAAAAAAAAAGAATTTACATGAGTAAATGTCATTCCTATTTAAATCATATTTAATAATTAAAGGGATTGTTTTTAATATAGAAAATAGTAAAGTGTTTTTTTTTAAAAATATGCAAATAGAATTAAGAGAGTTTAAATTGAGTATTAACACACGTATTCTTTTATTTGTTGAATATCTATTTAATGGTAAATCTTGAAGTTCTGACGAAATCTTAGGGTGTGAATGGTAAAATGTAAAATTTTGAAATTAAATTCATTTGTTTGAGCCAGGAATTTTACGTCCCCAATAGTGCTAAGATTTAGTAATATAGGGATAATCTCGTTTATCACCTCGTAAGATTTCCAAAATAATGTTGATGTTTTGTCAATTATACCCCTTTTCTATAAATTTAATTAAATCCATTAAGATTTCTTTTCCAAATGGAATAACTTCAATTATATTATATTAATATTTATATAGTTAAAATGTGTCATAACTTCTTCTACTATTCACAAATCTGAAATTTAATCCATATACTTTTATTTAAAGGAATTTAGTTTTTATACTTTTCAAATTTCAAATCCAGTTATTAACATTATTTTTTTTTGTTAAATCTGTTGGTGTGATATTTTGAAATTTAAAAAAAATCAGTTAATATCCATGTAATTGAAAAAAGGTGTTATAATGAACCCAAATTTAACAATATTAATAATTAGACTTTAATTTTAAAAGTAGAGAGGCTAAAATCTTGGAAATAAAGTATATAAACTAAATTCTAAATTCATGAAAAGTACAAGGACATATGACATATTTTATCCTATCTATTATTTTTTGATTTGATCGGTTTTTATTATTCACCTTTTAATGTCTAGTTTCATTTTTAAATTAAGAATATGCATACTTATCATAATTTTTTCAAATTTAATTTTTTTGAAAAAATTAAATTTTAATATTTTGAGAAATTGTAAATTTTAAAAATTCGTCAATGGTGAATGAAATAATTTACAAACTAATATTGTTTAAAATTGTTAATTATAAGGAAAAACAAACAATAATTTCTAAACAAGGACAATTTAGTACAAAAAAAAAGATAATCTTACATTTTCTCAACTAAACAATAAAATTTATATAGCTGTCAAATGAAATAAATAGGGTAATGCAATATACCCGGAAACGTGTTATATAATGTAATCCTATTATCAGAGTTAATTTTACATTTTGTAAAGCAAATATCCCCTAAAAAATTTATGAATTTGACAAATTCACCCTTTTGTAGTTTCCAAATATATATTAATTATATTTAAACCTAACTAATTTATTAATAACAAATTTGAAATATAATAGTGAGCCTCCCTACAGGGTCACATTCTATAACAACATTTTACAATACCAACCAAATTCACAATGGACATCTATCTATTTTTTTCCTCCTTTCTTTTTCTGACATGAGAACATATGGGTAAATTTCAATTCCAATCCCTCTGCTTTTTAGACTATAAGAATAGTTAAATTTTAATTTGATCCCTATATTTCACTCAAATTTGAGACTTAATCTATATACTTTATTTTTGACATAATTTGATATCTTAACTTTTATAACGTCATTATCCAGTCTAAATATTTTATTCTAATTAAAATGATGATGTGAATTTTAAAGAATTGTTAGCACCGTTAAATTTATTTACTAAATTTAGGTTTGTTACATGGTTGTCAAGTTTATTTTTATTTTCAAAATACCACATTAATACAAAAGCATTTTAACAGTGTTAACAAATGGACCTAAATTTTTAAATTTGAAAAATAGAGGAGCTAAATTCCTAAAAATGAAAGTATGGAGATTAAAATCCAAATATATGAATAGTTCAAAAACTTTGAGTAAAATATAACTTTTAAATTTTTACACTATAATTTAGTCAAAAAATAAATAATTAAACCAACATGAAGCGAGGGTGGAAACCATACTGGTTTTATAAGAAATAATTGTATAAAAATGTGATTCCACGTCATCCTTATCCTTTGTACAGGCCAATTTTGGACCCAATACAACAAAACATTAACCCAACCTCAACCCATTTACATCAGACCCAATAACCCCCCAAACCTTAACCCAAAGCAAACCCATTCCCAATGCATTACCCAAATCAGTAAGCCCATTAACCAAACCCTACCCAATCAGCTACCCGGAGCCCAATGTTACCCACAAGCCCGTTTGCAATATTCAGCCCCAACCCACCTAAACCCAAATCTACCTATAACCTAAACACTCAACCCCAAGCCCAGAAGCCCAATTTTAGACATTAGGGTTTTAGTTTCTGAAACCCTAAACCTGTCTAGCGCTGCAACCACCCTCACTTGTTTCTGCCCCCAACAACCCCACCCATCGGTCACGTCTGCCACCTGCTCCGCCGTTTGCCCATTCCCTACAAGACCAGAAAGGAGACAAGACAACAAATATTAAACAAACTTTTGTAAAGGCTATAAAAGCCGATTTGGCTTTCTGTAAAAGGGGTTCGGCAAAAATCCAATGAAATATACAAAAATCCATTCAAATTTTAGCAGAGAATCACTTCCATTGATATTTAAATGCAACAACATCCTCAAATCAAACAAAAAATATACTAGAAATTGAAGAATCAAAAGGGCAAAGAAAAAACCTAAGGTAAAATTTCTTTGTTTAGCTACTGTTTCGTTTTTATATGCATAAATATTTAAAAATATTGAAAATATATATAATAATAAAAAGCAAAAAAAAAGAAGAAAAATTTGATTTTTTTACCTTTCCAGCCACCGTAGGCGCCGGCGAGGCTCTGGTGACCGGACCCCTGGCCGGAGTCCCACCGAAAATCGCCCCGTGCTCCCCTCTCCCTCTTTTTTTTTTCTTTTCCCTCTCCAAATGTTTTTTTTCAGATTTTTAGGCTATTTATAGCCTACCAAAATGACACCGTTTTGGTGCCCAAACTTAGACTAAAAAACGACGTCGTTTTACTTAGCCCGACCCGATTCGACCCGAACCCGCTTTAGGATCCGCGTGTTTTCTAAACTGAAGGGCTATTTGCGCAATTGGCCCTTCCGCTTTTTAAACGTTTTACAATCAAGTTTTTATATTTTAATTTGGCCCCAGAATTTTTCCTGTTTTTCAATTTAGTCCCCCCGTGCACGTTGCGTTTTGTATAAATGGGAATATTATGCTCTTGGTCCCTCTGAGTCACATGCGCGTTGCAGTTCGGCCCCGTGGCTTATTTTATTTCAATTTTCGCCCCAAAGTTTTTTTTGTGCTCGATTTAGTCCTTTTGTTAGTTTATTGTTTATTTTCAAACTATTTTGTTATTATTTTTATTATATATTATTATAAATTATAGTCTATATAGTCATTTTATTTATTTATTACACATATAGTATAGTATCTTTTATATATGTATATGAACTTAGTATACTTAGTATTATATTATATATATTTTTATATGTTATATATATACTTTTAATATTGTATTTTATATATATCATATATTTTTAATGTTGTATTATTATATTTTAATATTATACTACATATATATTTTCATATTACATTATATACATATATTTTATATATATTATCATGTATATATTTTGATATTACTAGTTATATATTACTTATATATTTTCATGTATATATTTTATACTGTCCCATAAACACATTTATGTAGTGTTGTTAATATTTTTATGTTATTAGCATTTCTAATATGTATGGTATATGTTCATTGTCATATATTATATATATCTATATACTTTCAATATTATTAGTTATTTCTTATATACTATTCCATGCACATATATTCATATTATCTTATGTATATATATTCTTAAATACTCTTACATGTATATGTATATTTTTAATACCATACTATACATATATTATTGCATAATTAATACACATGTTTTATTAGACATATATATATACACTTTTTATTTGTATTATTTCCGTATATCATATTATTCATTTTTATACTTATTATTTTCATTATTGTCACTTATATATTATTATTATTTGGTGTACATACATCTTTTATTATTATTATTAGTATATAAATATATTTTCTATGTTTATAGTATCCCTAATATATATTGTATGTGTTCATTTATATTATGTATACATGTATCTAGTATGTATATATTTTTATCTTTATTACTATTGTTGTTAATTTTTAGCATATGTTTTATGTGTGCATGAATATATATCTCTAGTATATGTATATAGGTATATATCTATGTAGTATCGTAATAGGTTTCTATTATTATTCCCAATGTGTATATAATATGTAAATATTTTAGTACTATAATACATATATATGCTTTCATGGTGTATTTGCATTACGTATACGTATCTTTTTAATATTATATCTTCATATACGTCATATATATATATTTCAAGCTATATTACATTTTACATTTTATCTTATAAATACATGTATATATATATTATTTTTAACTATCTTATGCACATTATTTTTAACTTTACATTATGTATGTATCTCTCATATCATTAGTTGTATATATTTTCATGTTACCTTATGTACAAATTATCTTATGTTATTATTACTAAGTGTATTTTGTATTTGTTCATGATTTGTCTTTATTTTTATTTCTTTTGTAAATATCATTATTATTGTTTTTCGAATGTTCTAGTATCCCATGTTAACATTTTTCATTAATAATGTTATTGTTTGCATCTTTGATTTATTTTCAATTCTTACTTCATAAATATTTTTGATGTTTTAATTAATAATCGAGGCAACATATCGACTTAACATTAAGTCATAAATTTCATCGCTATGTTGGATGAAATTTGTCGGCTCGTGTTAAAACGGTATATCCTTCTCAAAAAACCGACAAAAAATTAAAATTTCTCGTCTTTTCAATTGAATCACGATTAGAACTTAAATTGAACTCGTATTTTTGAAAATCAAGACAACACATGTTTAAAAGATACCAATTTTGGGCGTCGCGAGGGTGCTAATACCTTCCTCGCGCGTAACCGATTCCCGAACCCTAATTTGTCTCTGGAATTTGACGTGGACCTAAACTTATCCTTCATTTTGTTTTAAAAATAAAGGAATCTAATGGGTGTCTGATCACACCCTAAAAAAAGATCGGTGGCGACTCCCGGTTTATTTTAAAATCAAATTTCAATTTTCAAGTTTCTTAATAAATCGCCACAATTAGCGATCAAGTAAATTTTTACGTCGCTACAGCTGTCGACTCCGCTGGAGAACAGTTTTTGAGAGTCGAATCGAATAAAACACGTGTTGTCAAAATTTTCAAAGTTTCTTGTTCAAATTAATATTTAGTCGTGATCCTAAAATTGTGTTTTTGAAAAATCATGCATTTGCATCGTGTTGTATATATTCTTCTAACTTGTTTTGTTTGGTTGTTTTAAAGCTTTAAATTTTTATGGTTTTAGTTTTGATTTAATTTTTAAATAAAACGTAAAGGTTTGTGAGTTTCTCCCCACACACCGTGCACGTGCATTCTTGCATAACATGAGCTCTATACCCGGGCTCCGTCCGTTTAAGTGAAAGTAAATGCTACGCCTTCGTGAGTTAACTCGTCCCTCCGTACAAGCTAGTGAATACTTTCGGGTTACATATGACTTATGCTTTCGTGAGTTAACTTGTCCCTCCACATAGGCATAAGTAAATGTAATCCCTCGAATTGAACTCGTGAGCCTGTGATGGGCTACGACCGAGGCTTCGTACTAGTCTTAGTAGACGATGGTACGAACGATTCGAGTACCTGTCTAGAATTGAAACCGCATATAGTGAACCGTACGAGCCACCTAATTAGAGCCATGCCGAACCTCTGTCCGTTTATAGTCACCAAAATAAGTACACGGGGAAAATGCCTTTTGCCTTTCATTTTGTTTACATTTACACTGTTTATGCAAAAAAATTGAATCGGGTAGTTTAATTTGTTTCTCAAATTATATTTGTTGTGATTACTAACCAAGTTTGTTTGTTTTATCTTTATTTTTCATCATGCATCATAGGCATCATATTAGGAAGGTGTTGACTAGAGATTGGTTGCCAAAAACGGGTTTCTGATGGAGGAGTCAATTACGCAAGTAACTGAGAAGAATGCTGTGGTTCGGGACTGGTCTCTAAAAACTCAGAAAGAAAAGGGGGATAGTCTAGTGGAAGGATGTGTTGCCAATTTGCCCTAGCATATAACTGTGAATGTTCGCCAGAATAACATTGAAGATTTGGTTCGGGTCTGGAATCAGTGGGACTCAGACACTAGGGGTATCTTTACCGAGAGATATGGAGGTATAGCTCACCTGATCACCATCCGTGTAGACAAACAGTTGATTCAAGCCATGGTTCGATTCTGGGACCCAGCTTATCAGTGTTTCACCTTCAATCAAGAAGACATGACTCCAACCATAGAAGAGTATGCTGCTTTACTCCGTATCGACAATGTACAATTCGGCAAAATATATGTGAAAGAGCTTAAGCCGATGACCTTCAAGAAAAAGTTAGTGAGATTGACAGACATGACTGACGCATGGGTCGAAAAACAGATAAAGAAGAAGAATGAAACCATTTGCATTCCATGGTCTTCCCTACGAGAATTGGTTTTGAACCATCCCGACATGTTGAAGAGAGTGAATCTATTTGCTTTGGCCATTTACGGTTTGATCATTTTCCCGAAAGTCCTTAGACACATAGAAGTTGCGGTGGTAGATTTCTTCGAAAGATTAAAGTAAGGAATTAACCCTGTCCCGACTATCTTAGCCGAGACTTTCAGATCCTTAAACAATTATAGCAATGTGGGGAAGGGACGCTTTATCGGATGCGCGCAGTTACTAAATGTCTGGATTTTGAGTCACTTCTGGAAAGTAGAGCGCACACCGTTCCATATGTTTTAAAAACCATTTGCCCCGTTGGAAGCTTATCTCAAGAAAGAATGGCCAAAGGAAGTCACTGAACAGCATTAGGTCTCAGTTTTTCAGAACCTTCGCGCCGAGGATATAACGTGGAGAGCACCGTGGATCCGCCCTTCGGTTCTATTATACAAGGTTAAAAATCAAGATTGGGTACCACTACTCAGATTATGGGGAGGAGTTGGATATGCCTCACTATTAGTCCAAAGGCAATTTTCTTCGTAACAATTCATACCCGCCACTGGAGGATTAGCACAGTCCGAGTTTGATTTTGTGGGAGAAGGGTATATGAAGAGGGGCCGAGACACTGCAAAGTCTTGGCAGAAAATTCATCTGATGGAATTGGCTCTATATGCTGATACCCTCACCCAAGATTACGACATATGGAGAAAACAACGGGTGTATAGTCAGCAAATCTCGTCAATAAACTATACCGTCCAGAATCCTTTCTCGGAGGAAATGCCGTCTGAGCTAGAAATGGCAAGACAAAAATTTGGACGAGAAAAGGCCAAGATGTCTCGGGACCTTAGTGCTCTTCAAGAGGAAAACTACCAATTGAAAATCGACGTTCAGATTGAAAGATCTAGAACCGAGAAAGTGCAAAAAGAGGCTAAAGTCGTAAGAAATGACTTAAGAGATCTTCATCTAGAAAATAAGAAGTTAAGAAGCACAATAAAGAATAGTGGGCTGGACAAGTCGTCGGCAGAATGGAAGGAAGAAATAAGCAACATTAAAGGCGGAATGGAATTTTGGAAAGGAAAAGCGAAGAAAGAGGAGGAAAAGGCTGCGCGGGCTATGATAGAATTGAGGAAGAAGAACACTGAATATGAAGTTGTATCTGCCGAGGTAATGACTTGTCGATCTAAACGTCAAGAACTAAAAGAAAGGATAAGAGAGTTAGAAGATATGCTGCAAGATCGTCAACAACAGCTAGATACTCTCTTGAAGGCTTTGGAAGAAAAAGATAGTCAGTATGATAGAGACGTTCGTGCTTACGAAGAGGGCCTCCAAGAAAAAGAAATGCAACTTAGCTATTTGATCAATGAAGTTCGTGGGGTAGCCATGCACGTGGTACAATTATCGGAAGAAGCTGAAATTCTTATTTGCCAATTCCTTCCAAGTCGAAGATCAAACATATTAGAGTTCTTAGCACGAGTAAAGAAATACGGCGATATAGTTAGGAAGTTTGTGTAATGGTTGAATCGAAAATGGAAAAATGTTTTGTAATGAACTCTTTTGATGAATGAAATGCCTAAATAGGGGCTATCTTGAAATCAACACCCATTTCTTGCATATCTCTCATGATTGACATTCATTTATGCAGTCATTCATTGCATATATCTATCCCATAATCATTCACTAAGGTTAGAATCATATAATTCGCAGTCACAACACTTCAAATCTGGAATCACGCCATTCGTATAGAACGCGTCGACAAGCTAGGGCAATGGAGGCTGAGTTCAATGAAAGAATCGAAAGAATAGAAAGAGTCCAAAAGGAATTACAAGAACAACTGGCTAAGTCACAGCAAGAGACTTAATAGTGAGATCTCGAGAAGAATCACTCGAACAAAGGGACCAAATGGCCAAGATGAAAGAGATGATGTCAGCTTTAGTTAAAGGAAAGGGACCCATGCAGAGTCCTGACGTCGAGGAACCTCGATCAAGAGTGAATCATAGTCAAGATCCGCTTTATCCCCTAAGATTCACTCCGTCGCATGCCCACGCAACAGAAAGAGGGTACACCCAAAGAGAACCCACAGACCTGGAGCAACGGGCGGTGCCACCTGCTCACATAGGGCAAGGAGTATTTGTATCAAACCCGGAGGCTAGTCCTGTTGATCCACTCGTTCCAGATTTGGACGATCCAGTAGAAATGGCCAAGTTGAAAACCGTTGATCACGAGGATCAAGAGAAGTATAGGAGCTTAGAGGAAAGACTCAAAGCAATAGAGGGTACTGAAGCCTTCTCTGCACTAAGTGCCAAAGAGCTCAGTTTGGTGCCCGATCTGGTTCTGCCTCCGAAGTTCAAGGTGTCTGATTTCGAAAAATACGATGGCACGAGATGTCCAAAGGTGCATCTTGTCATGTTTTGCCGAAAAATGACTGGTTACGTGAATGAAGACAAGCTACTCATACATTGTTTTCAGGATAGTCTAGTAGGATCGGCTCTTCGGTGGTACAACTAGCTTAGTAGGGAAAAGATCTGATCTTGGAAGGACTTGGCATCAGCATTCTGTGAGCAATACAAGCATGTATCAGATATGGTGCCAGACCGGATGACTTTGCAAATGATGGAGAAAAAGCGTCAGAAACTTTTAGACAGTATGCGCAGAGATGGAGGGACGTCTCGGCCCAAGTAGAACCCCCACTAACAAAAACGGAGATAACCGTTCTCTTCATCAACACTTTGAAAGCACCATTTTATGACAAATTAGTGGGAAGTGCCACAAAAGACTTTGCGGATATTGTAATATCCGGTGAGCTTATAGAGAATGCCGTCAAGAGCGGTAGAATGGAAGGTCAAGAAAGTTCAAGAAGGGCAGCGCCCATGAAGAAGAAAGAACCTGAAGCCCATATGGTGGGAATGGGAAGCTGTTATGCCCCTAATCCATATCCAAACCAACCCCGACCTCGAAATTGTCATCCTTCGAATTTCTATTATCCTCTTCAGACCTCTTATTACCAAGCACCACCTCCTTCCTACCCTGTATACGCCATGAACAACTAAAGGCCCGTCACTACATTCCCATAAAACACTCTACCCGCTCAAAGCCAACCCAGAAATGAACCAAGACCAACAAGGCCCAATCCCGAGAAACAGTAATTCACCCCGATTCCTATGTCGTATGGGGAACTGTATCCAAAACTCCTAGAGAAGTAGTTAATATCTCCCCATTACATGGCACCCCTTAAACCTCCATACCTGAAATGGTACGACCCAAATGCTAGTTGTCCATACCATGCCGGGAACCAGGGGCACTCTACGGAAAACTGTCTAGCCTTCAAAAGGAGAGTTCAAAGGCTCATCGATGTGGGTATTCTGCGATTTGATGGCACTGGCGGTACATCCGGGAACCCATTCCCAAACCACGCTGAAGAGAATGTAAGCACAGTGGGAGAGGAGGACAAATGACAAAGTAGAAGATGGGTTTTTGAAATAAGAACACCTCTGCAGAAAATCTGGGAGGTACTAGCTAAAAAGGGTTGCTCTGTCATCTTAACAGAATATTCAAAGGAAGAAATGAAAAAGGTCAAGGTTTTTGCGGTTTCTATGGAATCATAGGGCACGACATTCAGTCATGTGAGGAATTTAAAAGGGTACTTCAAAACATGATGGATAATAAAGAGATTGAGATCTTTTATAAAGGCGAAGAGGCCGATAGAGGAGAAATATGCGCCTCTGACCATCAATTGTCAGGTTTTTCGTATAGTGCCGACCGACCGTTAATAATTTATTACGACGCAAAGGAGCCGGTGAAACCAAAATTGATAATCGAGGTACCATCTCCTTTCCCCTACAAGGACAATAAAACAGTACCATGGAAATACGACGTCAAGATCGTCACACCGGAAAATGAAAAACCCAAGGCCATGACTGGAAGTGTTGGGGAAGTAGGTCATTTTACTCGTAGTGGAAGATGTTATTCGAAAGAGGTCGAACCAGTGAAGAAGAACAGTGACTTGAAACAGAAAGGAAAAGCACCAATGCGTGTGACCGAAGATGAGCATGAAATTGTGCCTGAGCAAGAAGCTAAAAAGCCTGTGGACGAGGAGGAAGCACAGGAGTTTTTAAAATTTATTAAGCACAGTGAGTACAACGTGGTGGAACAATTGAGTAAGCAGCCAGCATGAATTTCGGTATTATCTCTGCTGCTAAATTCAGAACCGCACCGGAACGCCTTGTTAAAGGTGTTGAATCAAGCTTACGTGGCAAACAATATATCCGTTGAAAAACTAGATAGGTAGGTGAACAACTTGAATGCGGATAATTTCATTTCTTTTAGTGATGATGAAATACCGCCCAATGGTAGAGGCTCAGTGAAAGCATTGCATATCACAACCCGTTGTAAGGGCTATATAATACCGAACGTGCTCATCGACAATGGATCGGCACTCAATGCCATGCCTTTGGCCACACTTTCTGGGATTCCGATGGATTTGTCCTATTTAAGGCCCTGTCATTTTACAGTAAGGGCATTCGATGGAACAAGACGAAAAGTCATAGGAAAAATCGAGATCCCTCTAGAAGTGGATCCCTATATATATGATGTTGAGTTTCAAGTCATGGACATTACACCATTATACAATTGTCTCTTGGGAAGACCTTGGATCCATTCTGCTGGAGCAGTCCCATCATCCCTCCATCAAAAGGTGAAATTCATCATGGATGGCTGTTTGGTCACCGTCGAGGGAGAAGAAGATATTGTAGCATCTATTTCTACCGACGCACCATACATTGAAGTGAGTAAAGATGCTTTAGAATGTTCTTTCTGATCCCTTGAATTTGTCAATGCCACATTTGTCGCTGAGGGAAACAGAATTCCCGCGCTAAAATTGTTAAGAAATACCAGGATGGGTGTCAAACTGACTGTAGGAAGGGGAGCTCGAGCGAGAAAAGGTTTAGGGAGATATCTGCAAGGAATAGTCAGGGCTCTAAAGCTAGTGCACCACAAGGCCCGATATGGTTTGGGGTTCCAGTCGGACATGCATCAAAGAAGAAAACAGTGGAAGAAGGATCAGGAGAGAATGATTGCGAGAACTTTGGGCCGAGAAGTAGAATGGGAGGCCATAACATACCCTCCTTTGTCAAAAACATTTACATCTGCGAGAATGATATACCCCGGACAGGATAATATACAAAGCACGCTGTTATTAATTGAAAGGGGTCTTCAGAATGTTAGTATAAATGTCATTGACAAAGGAAGTGAGGCTATTAAAGATGTTTCAACGATACGCCCTTGTCCTCCTGGTTTCATGTTGAACAATTGGACGCCGAGGACCTTCTTGTAGTTTATAAGTCTTCAGGGTAATGCTCAAACATTAACCCTCTATTGTGTCCTTAGATATAATAGAATTCTTTTGTAAGAGCTTGCATTCGCTCTTTATCATTTAAATGAATATAAATGAAGATGCATTTTGTGACGAACTAATTTCATAATCATCTCCTCATTTCATAGCCTATCTGTACATTTGCCTCATACCATGCCATAACATTTCGTTTGTTGGTTCCAATACTTGGATGCCCCTCTATAGTTTCTTTTTCTATTCAACTTTCAGGTGCTCGGATATCAACAGCATGAACAAACCCGTTACGAGTCCTGAAATCGATTTTGAGAAGGCTGTTTGTTTAGGAGAATTTGAAGTCGAAGAAAATGCTGAAGACTATGTCTCGTCTCCTGACTTGCTAAGAATGGTGGAACAAGAGGATAAATAGATTTTGCCTCATCAAGAATCTGTTGAAACAATAAATTTGGGAACTGAAGGAAAGAAGCAAGAAGTGAAAATTGCGACTTCTATTTTAGAGGAACCATGCATAATTTGATTGCTTTGCTCTGCGAGTACAAAGATGTATTCGCCTGGTCATATCAAGACATGTCAGGATTGGATGAAGATGTAGTGGTCCATAAGCTCCCATTAAAGCCAGAATGCAAACCCGTTCAACAAAAGTTAAGACGGATGAGACCCGAAATGTTGTTGAAAATAAAAGAGGAAGTCAAGAAACAATTTGATGCTGGCTTCCTACAAGCATCCAAATATCCAGAATGGGTGGCTAACATAGTCCTGGTACCAAAGAAAGACGGCAAAGTACGAATGTGCGTAGATTATCGTGACCTGAATCGAGCAAGTCCCAAAGATAATTTTCCCTTACCATACATTGATACGTTGGTGGATAACACAGCAAAGCACTCTTTGTTTTCGTTCATGGATGGATTCTCGGGGTATAATCAGACCAAGATGGCCCCTGAGGATATGGAGAAAACTACTTTCGTAACAATGTGGGGAACATTTTGCTAAAAGGTGATGCCATTTGGGTTAAAGAATGCTGGGGCAACATATCAGAGGGCTATGGTAACATTATTCCATGACATGATGCATAAAGAAATAGAGGTCTACGTCGATGATATGATTGCTAAGTCCCGAGGGGAAGAAGAGCATGTAGCGAACCTGAAAAAGTTGTTCGACAGACTGAGAAAATTCCAGCTAAAGCTCAATCCGGCCAAATGTACATTTGGGGCTACCTAGAAAATTGCTTGGCTTCATTGTCAGCGAGAGAGGCATTGAAGTTGATCCAGATAAAATAAAAGCCATTAAAGAGTTACCACCCCCACGCACGCAAAAGAAAGTCAGAGGATTTTTAAGGAGATTAAATTACATCGCCCAATTTATCGCTCAACTTATCAACCAATGCGACCCAATCTTTCGACTCCTTCGAAAACATAATCTCGGAGAATAGAACGAGGAGTGCCAAGTATCTTTTGACAAGATAAAACAGTATTTGTCTAATCCTCCAGTGCTAGTACCACCAATGCCGGGAAGACCATTGATATTGTATTTGACTATGTTCGAGAATTCAATGGGTTGCGTACTGGGGCAACATGACGAGTCAGGAAAGAAAGAAAAGGCGATCTACTACCTCAGCAAAAAGTTTATTGAATATGAGGCAAAGTATTCGTCCATAGAAAAATACTGTTGCGCTCTGGTTTGGGTAGCTCGGAGACTCAGGTAATATATGCTGTATCATACGACATGGCTAATTTCAAAGTTGGACCCAATAAAGTACATGACGGAATCACCCACACTCTCAGGAAGAATGGTACGATGGCAGATCTTACTATCAGAATATGACATCGTCTATGTGAGCCAAAAGTCGATAAAAGGGAGTGCAATAGCTGACTTCTTAGCAACTCGAATAACGGAGGAATACGAGCCATTGAAATTTGATTTCCCAGATGAAGACTTAATGTGCATTACAGAAAAAGAATGTGAGTCATCAAAAGAAAAGTCATGGAAGATGAGCTTTGATGGTGCATCGAATGCATTGGGGCATGGGATTGGAGCAGTCTTAGTATCACCAGAAGGGAACCATTATCCGTTCACTGCCAGGCTGAATTTCTTCTGTACCAATAACATAGCGGAATATGAAGCCTGTATCATGGGACTTCGTGCAGCAATTGAACGAAACATCCAAACTTTAGAGGTATACGGAGACTCAGCATTGGTGATTTATCAGATCTATGGAGATTGGGAAGTGAGGGATTCAAAATTAGTCAAATACAGTGATCTCGTGGCAGGGTTGATTAAAGAATTCAAAGAAATAACTTTTAATTACTTCCCACGAGAAGAAAACCAGTTAGCTGATGCCCTGGCCACTTTGGCTTCAATGTTTAAAGCAAACAAAGAAACAAAAATAATGCCTCTTCAAATGAGCATATATGAAGTCCCTGCACATTGTTTCAGCATTGAGAAAGAGCCAGATGGTCAGCCATGGTTCCATGATATCTTAGAATACATCAAGAATCAAAGGTATCCCGAGCAAGCAAATGTGAACGACAGAAGAACAATCAGAAGAATGGCAGCGGGATTTATTCTTGATGGGGACATCCTATACAAAAGAGGAAAAGATCAGGTGCTCTTGAGATGTGTGGATGCTGTTGAAGCCAGAAAAATACTTGAAGATATCCATGAAGGAATTTGTGGGACACACGCTAATGGTTTCACTATGGCCAGGAAGATTATGAGACTCGGTTATTACTGGCTGACGATGGAAAGTGATTGCATTAGTTTTGCACGGAAATGCCACAAATGTCAAATTTATGGTGATAAAATTCATGTAGCTCCTTCGCCCCTTCATGTCATGACTTCTCCGTGGCCTTTTTCTATGTGGGGCATGGATGTTATAGGGCCAATCTCTCCAAAAGCTTCTAATGGACACCGGTTCATTTTTGTGGTCATTGATTACTTCACAAAATGGATAGAAGCCGCTTCGTTTGCCAATGTGATGAAGACTGCAGTTTGTAGGTTTTTGAAAAAGGAAATCATTTGTCGATATGGTTTGCCTGAAAGAATCATTTCAGATAACGCCATGAATCTGAACAACAAGATGATGAAGGAGTGTGTGAACAATTCCAAATAAAGCATCATAACTCATCACCTTATCACCCGAAAATGAACGGAGTTGTTGAAGAGGCCAACAAGAATATTAAGAGGATTATTGGGAAAATGACCGAGACATATAAAGACTGGCACGAGAAACTACCATTTGCTTTGTATGCATATCGTACATCTGTGCGAACATCTACGGGAGCAACTCCTTTCTCTCTGGTCTATGGCATGGAAGCTGTGCTACCCATCGAAGTTGAGATCCCCTCTCTACGAGTCTTAATGGAATCAAAACTAGAAGAATTAGAATGGGTTCGAGCTCAATATGACCAGTTAAACCTTATTGAAGAAAAACGTATGAAGGCAATCTGCCATGGACAGATGTACCAGAAGAGAATGATCGTAGCCCATGATAAGAAAGTACGGCCAAGAGAATTCCACGAAGGAGAACTCGTGCTGAGAAAGATTCTCCCAATACAAAAAGACTTCCGAGGAAAGTGGACACCAAATTGGGAAGGACCATACGTCGTAAAGAAGGCATTCTCGGGTGGAGCTTTGATTCTCACCGAGATGGATGAGAAGGAGTTACCGAATCCAGTGAACTCAGATGCTGTAAAAAAATATTATGCTTGAAAAAGGAAACCAAGATGAAAACCCGAAAAGGGCATCTTTAAAAAAAAAGGGGTCAAGGTGAAAACCCAAAAAGGGCGTCTTGATTAAACACAAAAGATTAGGATGAAAACCTGAAAAGGCATTCTAATGAAGCAAACCCGGGCTTAAAGAACAAGGCGTTTCGAACAGTGCGTCAAACAACGAGACTACAGATTTGAGGCATTTATGAAAGCTCGAAATCTTCTACGTAAGAAGCCATGCTCGAAAAGATTCTAGATGAAGGAACGAGGAAGAGTTCATGTGTTGAATATCTAGAGCATTTGTATCCGTTGAATGCGATCCTTTCTCTATTTATGACACTTTTTACTATTCGTAGTTAACTTTCTTTGTTTGTTACTGTTGAAATAAATGAATGTGAGGTATCATTTTTGCCCCTACCTAACCATTTTCATGCATCTCATTATGTGTTTATTTACATGATAAATAGTGAAATGACATACTCTAAACAAAAGAAATGTTAAGCATTATCTGGATGAAAATTTGACAAATACAAGAGCCTCAAAGCAAGGACAAAGTTCAATCAGGGGAAAAAGAGTGATATCTAAGAAACGTCGATTACTCGCGAAGCTTGAAGACGGGTACAAAGCTTGAAGAGAAAGTCAAGAGTCAAAGCAATGAACGCAGATCATCAAAAATTCATGACGAAAAAGGGGCATACGACAAACATGCCTAAGGCGCATTACATAATCATGTAGGCATAAAGGCATTTAAGACAAACATGTGCATATCATGATAACATCATGCATGACATATACAGGTACTCCAGCAGAGCAAGAAGATATGATAATAGCTGCATTGAATCAAAAGAAAAAACGGCTGAGTTCTACCAATGACAGGTTTTGGTATTTTGATATTTTAATTCATGTTTTCGAAAATAAACTCATATTGCGAGAGGTGAGTTGAGCCTTTTAATTTCTATTTTTAATTTATACTTTTCAAAAATCAACTCATATTGCGAGAGGTGAGTTGAGCCTCGGGGCACGCTAAGGTAATTTTAATTTCTGTTTTTCAAAAAAAAAATCAACTCACATTGCGAGAAATGAGTTGAACCTCGGTTCACATACTGAGGTATTTCCAATTTCTGTTCTTTCAATTTATGTTTAAAAAAAAATCAACTTATATTGCGAGAGGTGAGTTGAGCCTTGGGGCACGCTGAGGTAATTTCAATTTCTGTTTTCCAAAAAAATCAACTCATATTGCGAGAGATGAGTTGAACCTTGGTTCACACGCTGAGGTATTTTCAGTTTCTGTTCTTTCAATTTCTGTTTTAATTCATGTTTTCAAAAATCAACTCATATTGCGAGAGGTGAGTTAAGCCTCAGGACACGCTGAGGTAATTTCAATTTCTGTTTCTGCTTTTCAAAAATCAACTCATATTGCGAGAGGTGAGTTGAGCCTCAGGACACGCTGAGGTATTTTCAATTTCTGTTCTTCCAATTTCTGTTTTAATTCATGTTTTCAAAAATCAACTCATATTGCAAGAGGTGAGTTGAGCCTCGGGGCACGCTGAGGTAATTTCAATTTCTGTTTTTCAAAAATCAACTCACATTGCGAGAAGTGAGTTGAGCCTTTTAATTTCGGTTTTTCAAAAAGTCAACTCATATTGCGAGAGGTGAGTTGAGCCTTTTAATTTCTATTTTTCAAAAAGTCAACTCATATTGCGAGAAGTGAGTTGAGCCTTTTAATTTCTATTTTTCAAAAATCAACTCATATTGCGAGAGGTGAGTTGAGTCTTTTAATATCTATTTTTAAAGAGTCAATTCATATTGCGAGAAATGAGTTGAGCTCAAGATCACATGCCGAGCAAGAATAAAGATTGAAGCTGATGAAAGACACCATTTGGCCTCCTTGAAGTTGCAGTAAAGTAGGTCAAAGTTGCAAGTCTCGTCCCCCTGAAGTTGCAGTGGAGCTGATCGAAGATATCAAAGTTGCCTTTTCAGAGTTACAGAAGAGAAGATCACAAACCCTATCTCACTGAAGCGATAGAAGAAGAGATTGAAGCTGTAGACCTCATCTTTCTGAAGCTACATGGAAGCAGATCAAAGCCACAAATCTCATATCTTTGAAGTTACATTGAAGTAGATTGAAGCTACAAGGCATATATCAGAAGATGCAATGGACCAAAGCTACAAGATATGATGGACTGGAAGAAGACTATTTGAACAAGAAGAGCACCAATGAAGTCAAGACTCAGCAAGACTAGCAAAAATTAGCCTTTCATTATGTCTTTGCTCCATTCCCGTTGCACGACAATGAGTAAAGAGGGACAGCTGTACAGACCAATTTTGGACCCAATACAACAAAACATTAACCCAACCTCAACCCATTTACATCAGACCCAATAACCCCCCAAACCTTAACCCAAATCAAACCCATTCCCAATGCATTACCCAAATCATTAAGCCCATTATCCAAACCCTACCCAATCAGCTACCCGGAGGCCAATGTTACCCACAAGCCCGTTTGCAATATTCAGCCCCAACCCAAAAAAAAATCAGTTAATATCCATGTAATTGAAAAAAGGTGTTATAATGAACCCAAATTTAACAATATTAATAATTAGACTTTAATTTTAAAAGTAGAGAGGCTAAAATCTTGGAAATAAAGTATATAAACTAAATTCTAAATTCATGAAAAGTACAAGGACATATGACATATTTTATCCTATCTATTATTTTTTGATTTGATCGGTTTTTATTATTCACCTTTTAATGTCTAGTTTCATTTTTAAATTAAGAATATGCATACTTATCATAATTTTTTCAAATTTAATTTTTTCAAAAAATTAAATTTTAATATTTTGAGAAATTGTAAATTTTAAAAATTCGTCAATGGTGAATGAAATAATTTACAAGCTAATATTGTTTAAAATTGTTAATTATAAGGAAAAACAAACAATAATTTCTAAACAAGGACAATTTAGTACAAAAAAAAAAGATAATCTTACATTTTCTCAACTAAACAATAAAATTTATATAGCTGTCAAATGAAATAAATAGGGTAATGCAATATACCCGGAAACGTGTTATATAATGTAATCCTATTATCAGAGTTAATTTTACATTTTGTAAAGCAAATGTCCCTAAAAAATTTATGAATTTGACAAATTCACCCTTTTGTAGTTTCCAAATATATATTAATTATATTTAAACCTAACTAATTTATTAATAACAAATTTGAAATATAATAGTGAGCCTCCCTACAGGGTCACATTCTATAACAACATTTTACAATACCAACCAAATTCACAATGGACATCTGTCTATTTTTTTCCTCCTTTCTTTTCTGACATGAGAACATATGGGTAAATTTCAATTCCAATCCCTCTGCTTTTTAGACTATAAGAATAGTTAAATTTTAATTTGATCCCTATATTTCACTCAAATTTGAGACTTAATCTATATACTTTATTTTTGACATAATTTGATATCTTAACTTTTATAACGTCATTATCTAGTCTAAATATTTTATTCTAATTAAAATGATGATGTGAATTTTAAAGAATTGTTAGCACCGTTAAATTTATTTACTAAATTTAGGTTTTTTTCATGGTTGTCAAGTTTATTTTTATTTTCAAAATACCACATTAATACAAAAGCATTTTAACAGTGTTAACAAATAGACCTAAATTTTTAAATTTGAAAAATAGAGGAGCTAAATTCCTAAAAATGAAAGTATGGAGATTAAAATCCAAATATATGAATAGTTCAAAAACTTTGAGTAAAATATAACTTTTAAATTTTTACACTATAATTTAGTCAAAAAATAAATAATTAAACCAACATGAAGCGAGGGTGGAAACCATACTGGTTTTATAAGAAATAATTGTATAAAACTGTGATTCCACGTCATCCTTATCCTTTGTACAGGCCAATTTTGGACCCAATACAACAAAACATTAACCCAACCTCAACCCATTTACATCAGACCCAATAACCCCCCAAACCTTAACCCAAATCAAACCCATTCCCAATACATTACCCAAATCAGTAAGCCCATTATCCAAACCCTACCCAATCAGCTACCCGGAGCCCAATGTTACCCACAAGCCCGTTTGCAATATTCAGCCCCAACCCACCTAAACCCAAATCTACCTATAACCTAAACACTCAACCCTAAGCCCAGAAGCCCAATTTTAGACATTAGGGTTTCAGTTTCTGAAACCCTAAACCTGCCTAGCGCTGCAACCACCCTCACTTGTTTCTGCCCCCAACAACCCCACCCATCGGCCACGTCTGCCACCTGCTCCGCCGTTTGCCCATTCCCTACAAGACCAGAAAGGAGACAAGACAACAAATATTAAACAAAATTTTGTAAAGGCTATAAAAGCCGATTTGGCTTTCTGTAAAAGGGGTTCGGCAAAAATCCAATGAAATATACAAAAATCCATTCAAATTTTTAGCAGAGAATCACTTCCATTGATATTTAAATGCAACAACATCCTCAAATCAAACAAAAAATATACTAGAAATTGAAGAATCAAAAGGGCAAAGAAAAAACCTAAGGTAAAATTTCTTTGTTTAGCTACTGTTTCATTTTTATATACATAAATATTTAAAAATATTGAAAATATATATTATAATAATAAAAAGCAAAAAAAAAGAAGAAAAATTTGATTTTTTTACCTTTTCGGCCACCGTAGGCGCCGGCGAGGCTCTGGTGACCGGACCCTTGGCCGGAGTCCCACCGAAAATCGCCCCATGCTCCCCTCTCCCTCTTTTTTTTTCTTTTCCCTCTCCAAATGTTTTTTTTTCAGATTTTTAGGCTATTTATAGCCTACCAAAGCGACACCGTTTTGGTGCCCAAACTTAGACTAAAAAACGACGTCGTTTTACTTGGCCCGACCCGATTCGACCCGAACCCGCTTTAGGATCCGCGTGTTTTCTAAACTGAAGGGCTATTTGCGCAATTGGCCCTTCCGCTTTTTAAACATTTTACAATCAAGTTTTTATATTTTAATTTGGCCCCAAAATTTTTCCTGTTTTTCAATTTAGTCCCCCCGTGCACATTGCGTTTTGTATAAATGGGAATATTGTGCTCTTGGTCCCTCTGAGTCACATGCGCGTTGCAGTTCGGCCCCGTGGCTTATTTTATTTCAATTTTCGCCCCAAAGTTTTATTTTGTGCTCGATTTAGTCCTTTTGTTAGTTTATTGTTTATTTTCAAACTATTTTGTTATTATTTTTTATTATATATTATTATAAATTATAGTCTATATAGTCATTTTATTTATTTATTACACATATAGTATAGTATCTTTTATATATGTATATGAACTTAGTATACTTAGTATTATATTATATATATATTTTTATATGTTATATATATACTTTTAATATTGTATTTTATATATATCATATATTTTTAATGTTGTATTATTATATTTTAATATTATACTACATATATATTTTCATATTACATTATATACATATATTTTTATATATATATTATCATGTATATATTTTGATATTACTAGTTATATATTACTTATATATTTTCATGTATATATTTTATACTGTCCCATAAACACATTTATGTAGTGTTGTTAATATTTTTATGTTATTAGCATTTCTAATATGTATGGTATATGTTCATTGTCATATATTATATATATCTATATACTTTCAATATTATTAGTTATTTCTTATATACTATTCCATGCACATATTTTCATATTATCTTATGTATATATATTCTTAAATACTCTTACATGTATATGTATATTTTTAATACCATACTATACATATATTATTGCATAATTAATACACATGTTTTATTATACATATATATACACTTTTTATTTGTATTATTTCCGTATATCATATTATTCATTTTTATACTTATCATTTTCATTATTGTCACTTATATATTATTATTATTTGGTGTACATACATCTTTTATTATTATTATTAGTATATAAATATATTTTCTATGTTTATAGTATCCCTAATATATATTGTATGTGTTCATTTATATTATGTATACATGTACCTAGTATGTATATATTTTTATCTTTATTACTATTGTTGTTAATTTTTAGCATATGTTTTATGTGTGCATGAATATATATCTCTAGTATATGTGATACGGGGTTGCGCGCGGACCAAGATCGAGTTGCCAAGTCACGAGAAACTCCTACGAAAACCCTAAACAATTAGATCTGAAACGAAACAGAAAATTAAAAGATTAGATTTTTGAATTTTCAGATCTGAAATAAAATCCCCAAATCAGCAAAGAATCAAATTGAGAATAGAAATAAGTGTTAGGGTTCTTGAAACCCTCAAGGAGATTGTGATTCTGCCCAATTGAACACCAAGATAGTTTTCCCCAAATTTCGACAATCTAATTTCACCCAAAAAGAGTATGGAAAAACCCTAGAAATTGGGGATTTTTGGGCTGATTCCTTAAGATAGAAAAAGGCTGAAAACACAATAAGAACAGAAAATAGATTAGATAATGATTCAGCACAAGTAGAAATAAAGAAAGAATTGACAGTAAGAAATTAAAAGATAAGTCCTAAGAAGCCTTGAAATCTCGAAAGATCTCACAACTCCCTTCAAACGGCTCTAATCTCCCCTCCAAAGAATATCAATGGCAAGAAGAAGGTTGAAGATGGCTCCCACAATCAAAAAGATTGTTAAAACAACTTCTAAAGAAAACTCAAGAGAAAATCCTTGAAGAACTCAAAGAGAATTTTCACTCAAATCAAATCTGAAATTTTCAATGTAATTGTAATGTAGGGTGGCTGGCCAAGCCATATAAATAGGCCTTTCAAATGTTTTCCTAATTTAATTAGAACACTAAAACTAAAACTAAAAAAAACTCCTAATTATTTTAATATGGAAATTCGGCCAAGGGTCTTTTATTTGGGACTCTTGGACTGAATATAAAAATTTAAACTAAATAAAATAAATAAATAAAAATAAAACTTTACAACTTGGGCCACTTTGACAATTTGGCCTGATTTTCAACTAAGTATGGGTGGATTTCTTGATTGGGCTTGGAATCTTCTTATTGGGCCTTGCCCTCAAGAATTTGGGCTTGTGATCCATCTCCTACCGAAATTGAATCGTTGATGCTCGTAATGGAGATCCAATGCGCTTTGGCTGCAAGATTTGGTGTCTTGGACCAAGATTCCCAATATTTGAAATCTTGATTTTCCCTTTCTTTTGTGTACGCATCTAAGGCCTTACTAACAAACTCCTGGATGGTCCCATTTAGTTTGGAACGCATTTGTCGGGCCTTTGATCTCGTATCATTCCCCCCTTCCTCAAAAAGATTCGACCTCGAATCTGAAAAATCAAATGGGGACAAGTCAGCCACATTAAAAGTAGAACTTACATTGTACTCACCCGGTAGATCAATTTTATAGGCATTATCGTTGATCCTCTCGAGTACTTGGAAAGGCCCATCGCCCCTTGGGTCCAACTTGGTCTTTCTTCTTGCAGGAAATCGTTCTTTCCTCATATGGACCCAAACCCAATCTCCGGGTTCTAGGACAACCCGTTTGCGCCCCTTGTTTGCTTTGTTGGTATTGGCATCATATGTTTTGGCTATTCGTTGCCTAGCCTGCTCATGTAAGGATTTCACCAACTCAGCTTTCTGTTCACCATCTAAATTAACAATGTGTTCAAGTGGTAATGGCGCAAGATCAAGTACTGTTAGTGGGTTAAAACCATAAACAAGTTCAAATGGAGAATAACCAGTTGTAGAATGAATAGATCTATTATATGCGAATTCAACAAACGGTAGGCATTCTTCCCAATTTCTAATGTTCTTTCCCACAACAGATCGTAATAAAGTCCCTAAGATCCGATTAACTACTTCGGTTTGGCCATCAGTTTGGGGGTGACATGTAGTGGAATAAAGTAATTTAGTACCAAGCTTACCCCACAATACCTTCCAAAAGTGGCTAAGAAATTTGACATCTCTGTCAGAAACAATTGTTTTAGGGATGCCATGAAGTCTTACCACCTCTTTAAAGAATAAGTCTGCTACATGTGTAGCATCATCTGTTTTGTGACAAGAAATAAAATGTGCCATCTTTGAGAACCTGTCAACAACAACAAATATACTATCTCTTCCTTTCTTATTTCGAGGCAAACCTAGAATAAAGTCCATGGATAAATCTACCCAAGGTGAAGTAGGAATCGGTAAAGGAGTGTAAAGGCCATGAGGCATTACCTTAGATTTTGCTTGTTTGCATGTAATGCACTTGGAACATACCTTTTCGACATCCTTTTTCATATGTGGCCAATGGAAGTGTTCTTGCAAGATATCCAGTGTTTTGGCCACTCCAAAATGTCCCATTAAACCTCCACTATGGGCCTCATGAATCAATAAGTCTCTCATGGAACACTTTGGTATGCATAACCTGTTCATACGAAAAAGAAAGCCATCTACAAGATAAAATTTATCGAAAGCAGTATGTCCACAATTCTTATAGATATGGCCGAAATTAGCATCATCATCATATAGTTCCTTAATATGTTCGAACCCTAAGACTTTAGCATTCAATGTAGTTATTAAAGTATATCGTCTAGACAAAGCATCTGCAACTACATTATCTTTACCTGTTTTATATTGTATCACATAAGGGAATGTTTCAATGAATTCTACCCATCGAACATGTCTTTTACTCAACTTACCTTGTCCCTTTAACCATTTAAGAGATTCGTGATCTGTGTGTATGACAAACTCATTAGGCAGCAAATAATGTTGCCATACTTGAAGTGCACGAACTAATGCTAATAGTTCTTTGTCATAAGTCGAGTAGTTTAACTGTGCACCATTCAATTTCTCACTAAAATAAGCAATAGGTTGCTTATCTTGCATTAAAACAGCGCCAATTCCAATTCCTGAAGCATCACACTCAAGTTCAAAAGTTTTAGCAAAATCAGGTAATTTAAGCAAAGGAGCAGAACATAACTTAGCTTTTAGAGTTTGAAAGGCCTTTTCTTGGGTTTCACCCCATTTGAAACCGACTGATTTCTTTATAACTTCAGTCAATGGGGCAGCAATAGTAGAGAAATCTTTCACAAATCGTCTATAAAAACTGGCTAAACCATGGAAAGATCTCACCTCAGTTACCGATTTAGGAGTCGGCCACTCCTTAATTGCCTTAACTTTGTCCTCGTCGACATGAATACCTTGAGCACTAACTATGAAACCTAAGAATATTAGTTTATCACAACAGAATGTGCATTTATCAAGGTTGGCAAATAATCTTTCAGTTCGTAGAATATCCAAAACGGTTCGAACATGGAAAACATGATCATCTAATGACTTTGAGTAAATTAAAATATCATCAAAGTAAACTACTACAAATTTACCCAAATGTAGCCTCAAAACATGATTCATTAATCTCATAAATGTACTAGGTGCATTAGTAAGGCCGAAAGGCATAACTAACCATTCATACAATCCAAATTTTGTTTTAAAGGCTGTTTTCCATTCATCCCCTTCCCTCATTCGAATTTGATGATAACCGCTTTTTAAATCAATTTTTGTAAATATTATTGAATCATGTAATTCATCAAGCATATCATCAAGTCTAGGGATTGGGTGTCGATACTTTACCGTTATCTTGTTGATTGGGCGACAATCAACACACATACGAAACGTACCATCTTTCTTTGGCACCAATAAGACAGGAACAGCACAAGGACTTAGGCTCTCACGAATGTACCCTTTGTCTAGTAATTCCTCCACTTGCCTTTGCAATTCCTTTGTCTCCTCGGGATTGCATCTATAGGCTGGTCGATTTGGGATTGAAGCTCCGGGTACTAAGTCAATTTGATGTTCTATCCCTCGTAAAGGTGGTAAACCTTTAGGGGCCTCACTAAAAACATCCTCATAATCCTGCAAAAGAGATTGAAACACACTAGGCAAATTTTCGTTAATGTTAGATAAAGATAAATAACTTTGCCTAAACCTCACAAGGATACAAGGCTGTTTATTAAGTAGGGCTCTCTTCACATCTTTTTTTGTTGCCAAAAGATTTTTTTCGCTCATTTTACCACTAGAGGATTCACTCACCTTTGGGCTTTTTAAATTTTGACTTTTTCCACTACTATTAGCCTCTTTTCTCTCTGTCTTTTGTACTTGCTCTTTCTCCCTTACCCCCTCACAAAATTTTATCATCCTCAATTGATCTTTATATACATCAGTAGGATTTAAAGGAGCAAAAGTGAATTTCTTGCCTTTAAATACAAGGGAGTATCGATTAAGTTTACCTTGGTGTGTAACATCGCGATCAAATTGCCAAGGTCGTCCAAGGAGCAAGTGTGCCGCATGCATGGGGACTACATCACACCATATGTCATCCTCATAATTGCCGAGTTTAAAAGTGACCAAGGACTGTTTCGTAACTTTAACTTCGGAACATTCATTAAGCCACTGAAGGTGATATGGCTTAGGGTGTTTGGTACAAGGCAACTTTAAAGAATCCACCAAATAACTACTCACTACATTCGAGCAACTCCCACTATCATTAATGAGTGAACATAAGTTACCTTTAATAAAACACCGAGAATGGAAAATATTGGTCCTTTGGCTCTCATCATCTTTCATCTGAATGTTAAGGGTTCGACGAACTACAAGGCATTGAAAATTAGCAAAGTCCCCTTCCTTTGGTGGTTCGACCAACTCGTCGCCATTATCACTGTCATCCACAAGTTCTGGCATATCTGGATCTGTATTATCAGAGTCGGAAGTGTACTCACCGTTATCTTTTAGAAGAAGTAATCTCGTGTTAGGGCATTCTCTACTATAATGACCACGCCCTTTGCACTTAAAGCATTCAATCTCACGAGTCCTCTTCGCACTCGAATCACCTAAATTGGGCTGCTTAGACGGTGTTTGCGTTTTTGCAGGAGCCCCTTTTTTCCAATCTGATTGTTTACTTCCATTACTCAAAGAAGACTTGTTAGTAACAAAATGTGGTTTTGAACTCTTAAAATCAGAATTGGAATTGTTACCTCAATAATATTGTGAAGTAGAGAAGGACCCAAACCTTTGTTCCTTTAATTGTTGCTCGATCTCAATGGCTTTGTGAACTGCTTCTTCCAAATCAATGTAAGTTTGTAGCCTCAATGTATTAGCTATCGGCCTGTTCAAACCATCAATGAATCGAACCATAGTTGTTTCTTCATCTTCCTCCACATTAGCTCTCTGAATGAGCATCTCCATCTCTTTAAAATATTCATCCACCGTCCTACTACCTTGGATAAGTCTTCTCAACTTTGTTTTAATTTCTCTATAGTAGTGAGGTGGAATAAACCTTTTACGCATAATCTGTTTCAACTCATCCCATGTCGAAATCTCACCTTCATAATTCCGATGGCGGTTTACCCCAAGTTGAGTCCACCAACTTAATGCATAATCAGAAAATTCCAGTGTTGCTAACGCTACCTTTTCATCATCCGGACATTTATAATACCGAAACATAAGTTCAATCTTAGATTCCCATTCACAATAAGCGTCAGGATCATTCTTACCACGAAATTGGGGAATTGTGAATTTCGGTTTTGCCAAAGAAGGTTGCCCACGATCATGAAAATCATCATCCATTCTAGTGACACGTCGAGGGCCGCGCCTTTGGGGTTGGTTATCCCTATCTTCTTTGATTGGATGAGGTTCTTGATTCAATCGCACCTCATTGATAGTAGCAGTCAACGCTCGAAGTGCAGCAGCCTGTTCGTCCAACTGTTGTTGGAATTTTTTAAATATGTCACTAGTATTATCACCTGTAGACATTTTTTTTAAAACCTGCAAAACACTCAACACTCAAAAATAAAAGTTATCAAACCTCACCGTTAATCACTCAAAAAGAAAAAATCAAATTCTCAATAAGGTCGAATTTAATCTTGTGAGTTCTTTATCAGAGTTTATATCAACCAATTAGAGAGTGTGAACCAAACTACCAAAGAATCCTAATTTGCACTAGGATGCCAAAAACTGACAAGACACCAATTGATTCGTGTTGCACCGAGGAAGAAGTTGTGCACACGTTTAAATCCTACTAACATAAGAAACAAGAAGGTGTTAGATAACGTAAAGGAAGAATAAAGGGAAACAAATGAAAACCTACAGCTAAGAATCAATAAAAATTGCTGAAAATAGAAAACCCGAAAAACTGCGGAGTAACTTGACAACTTCGTTCGAGGTGTTCCCGATCTCCAAAAATCACTAAATTAAATCTGGAGTGTCCTTATATATTGAATTTTTGATCTGGAAATTTTGGGCACCAAATTCAAACTGCTGAATCTTTTTTTTAAATTTTTATTGAATTTCGTCTTTTTTGATTTTTTTGACTTTTTGACTGATTTTTTTGCGGGAATAATTTTTTTATATTCAATCACAGTGCCAAAAACATGTATGTAAAATTTCAGATCAATCGGACAACGTTTACCCACTCAAATGAATTTTTTTGAACAATTTTTTTGGGTAAAATTGCTGTTTATGCTTTAAAAAATAGAGATCAGTTTAGAAATCAACCAAGAACACCCAAAACGCCCAAAATCTGATACCAAATGATACGGGGTTGCGCGCGGACCAAGATCGAGTTGCCAAGTCACGAGAAACTCCTACGAAAACCCTAAACAATTAGATCTGAAACGAAACAGAAAATTAAAAGATTAGATTTTTGAATTTTCAGATCTGAAATAAAATCCCCAAATCAGCAAAGAATCAAATTGAGAATAGAAATAAGTGTTAGGTTTCTTGAAACCCTCAAGGAGATTGTGATTCTGCCCAATTGAACACCAAGATAGTTTTCCCCAAATTTCGACAATCTAATTTCACCCAAAAAGAGTATGGAAAAACCCTAGAAATTGGGGATTTTTGGGCTGATTCCTTAAGATAGAAAAAGGCTGAAAACACAATAAGAACAGAAAATAGATTAGATAATGATTCAGCACAAGTAGAAATAAAGAAAGAATTGACAGTAAGAAATTAAAAGATAAGTCCTAAGAAGCCTTGAAATCTCGAAAGATCTCACAACTCCCTTCAAACGGCTCTAATCTCCCCTCCAAAGAATATCAATGGCAAGAAGAAGGTTGAAGATGGCTCCCACAATCAAAAAGATTGTTAAAACAACTTCTAAAGAAAACTCAAGAGAAAATCCTTGAAGAACTCAAAGAGAATTTTCACTCAAATCAAATCTGAAATTTTCAATGTAATTGTAATGTAGGGTGGCTGGCCAAGCCATATAAATAGGCCTTTCAAATGTTTTCCTAATTTAATTAGAACACTAAAACTAAAACTAAAAAAAACTCCTAATTATTTTAATATGGAAATTCGGCCAAGGGTCTTTTATTTGGGACTCTTGGACTGAATATAAAAATTTAAACTAAATAAAATAAATAAATAAAAATAAAACTTTACAACTTGGGCCACTTTGACAATTTGGCCTGATTTTCAACTAAGTATGGGTGGATTTCTTGATTGGGCTTGGAATCTTCTTATTGGGCCTTGCCCTCAAGAATTTGGGCTTGTGATCCATCTCCTACCGAAATTGAATCGTTGATGCTCGTAATGGAGATCCAATGCGCTTTGGCTGCAAGATTTGGTGTCTTGGACCAAGATTCCCAATATTTGAAATCTTGATTTTCCCTTTCTTTTGTGTACGCATCTAAGGCCTTACTAACAAACTCCTGGATGGTCCCATTTAGTTTGGAACGCATTTGTCGGGCCTTTGATCTCGTATCAATATGTATATAGGTATATATCTATGTAGTATCGTAATAGGTTTCTATTATTATTCCCAATGTGTATATACTATGTAAATATTTTAGTACTATAATACATATATATGCTTTCATGGTGTATTTGCATTACGTATACGTATCTTTTTAATATTATATCTTCATATACGTCATATATATATTTTTCAAGCTATATTACATTTTACATTTTATCTTATAAATACATGTATATATATTATTTTTAACTATCTTATGCACATTATTTTTAACTTTACATTATGTATGTATCTCTCATATCATTAGTTGTATATATTTTCATGTTACCTTATGTATAAATTATCTTATGTTATTATTACTAAGTGTATTTTGTATTTGTTCATGATTTGTCTTTATTTTTATTTCTTTTGTAAATATCATTATTATTGTTTTTCGAATGTTCTAGTATCCCATGTTAACATTTTTCATTAATAATGTTATTGTTTGCATCTTTGATTTATTTTCAATTCTTACTTCATAAATATTTTTGATGTTTTAATTAATAATCGAGGCAACATATCGATTTAACATTAAGTCATAAATTTCATCGCTATGTTGGATGGAATTTTTCGGCTCGTGTTAAAACGGTATATCCTTCTCAAAAAACCGACAAAAAATTAAAATTTCTCGTCGTTTCAATCGGATCACGATTAGAACTTAAATTGAACTCGTATTTTTGAAAATCAAGACAACACATGTTTAAAAGATACCAATTTTGGGCGTCGCGAGGGTGCTAATACCTTCTGTAGAAGCCTAAATTGCTCGGGACCATTTACACTTTAACCCACAAAACCCAAATACATTACAACCTAACCACTACCCCATACCCAACCAACATCATCAAACCCAAGCCCACCTAAAATAAAACCCAAACCCTTACAAACCCATCAGACCCATTTACAACCTACCCTTAGCCCAACACTAACCCAAAACCCAATTATCCCCTAACCCAACTAACCTAACCCATAACACCAGCCCAAACCCGAATGGCCCACTAAACCTAACCCTAGCCCCCCACTTGCATCTGACCAGCGCCGAACCCCACCTGCCCTCTGACAGCACTGCAACACCGGCCACCAACCGGTCATGTCTCCACCACTCGCCCATCCCCTGCAATCAGACAAGACAGAAACTAATAGAAAATAGATTTGTAAAGGCTATAAAAGCCATGAAAAAATGTAAAAGGGAGCTTCTTCTTCGGCAGTTCAAAGAAAATAAGAAATACATCCAATTTTTTTTAGCAAAGACATACCACCTTCATCAGTATCTAAACACAAGGACCTCACCAAATCGAACAAAAGAGATCAAAGATATCAAAATCAAAAAGAGAATACCTAAAGGTGATTTTATCTTCGTTATTATTTTACTCTTATTTTTATTTTTATTTTATTTTTTTCCCTTTTTCGAATCTATTAATCTATATATATATACATCATAATAAAAAATATAATAAAAATATATATACAAAACAAATATTAAAGAAAAAAATTACCTTTTCCGGCCACCGCGTGTGGTGGTCGGCGCCGGTGACGGACGGCGGCCGACGGTCGGCCGGTGACCGGCCCCTGGCCGGATTCCCCTTCCCCCCTCCCTTCTCTCTCCCTTCTCTCTCCCCTCTCTCTTCTTTTTTTCTTTCCCTCTCACCAAATGATTTTTTTTTGGTTATTTTAAGCCTTATATAGCCCTCCAAAACGACGTCGTTTTGGGGGCTACACTTAAGCCCCAAAACGACGTCGTTTTGGCCATGCCCGACCCATCTGACCCGACCCGCCAGGAGGACCTGCGTGTTTTGTTTGAATGGGTTATTTATGTGCGCGGTCCTTCCGCTTTTTCAAGGTTTTGCAATTAAGTCATTTTTTCTGTTTTCAATTTGGCCCCATAATTTTTTGCGCTTTTCGATTTAGTCCCCGCTAATGTGCTACGTTTTAATGAGAAGGAATAATTGCTGTTTCGATCCCCCTATGTTTTGTGAGCGCTCAAATAAGCCTTTTTCTCTTTATTTCCTTTCACATTTGCCCCAAAACTTTGTTATTAGTTCAATTTTAGTCCTTTTTTATTTGTTTTTGTTTCTTTATTAAATATTACATTTTTTTTGTATTTCAATATTATTATTATTATTATTATTATTATTATTATTATTATTGTACATTAGTGTATATCTTCATGTATGTATATATATATGTAGTAATGTTTTTATTACTTTATTTTAATATTTTTATTATAATAGCTTTTGTATTTCAATATTATTATTATTATTATCATCATTAACATTACTATATATTCTTATTAGATGTATATATATATTACTGTTTTTAATGACTTTATTTTAATATCATTTTATTATATTTACTTTTTTGTATTGTATGACATGGTTATTATTATTATATTTATTAGTGTATGCCTCTTACCCCGTATATATTTTTAGTATGTATTAATAGTCAATTTTTTTAATATATATTATATGAATAATTTATATATAATATTATGTATATATTTTAATATTATCAGTTATATATCTTTATACTATATTATTTCTAATACTATCTTGTATTCCTCTGGCACCATTATTAGTTACATATATATGTATGTATTTATGAAGCGTATAAATAGTATTTTTATATATTATTATCAGTTCTAAATATATGTATATATTGTATGTATTTTATATATATTATGTATATATTTTTAATATCTTTTATTTCTTATACTAGTCCATGTATGTACCTTATATCATCTTATGTATATATTCTTAAATACTATCATATATATGTGTTTTTAGTACCTTATTGTATATATTATTATTATTAACTATTATTATTGCTAGTATTGTTATTATTATTGTTATATTAGTGTATATTTTATATACGTATATATATATAGGTAACAATGTTTTTATTACTTTATTTTAAAATTTTCTAATACTATTATTATATTATTAATATTTATTATTCCCCTTTTTGTATATGTTATTCATACTATCATTATTATATTATTACCACTATTATATTTATTATATTAGTATTATTATTGCTATCATTATCAATATTAGTATTATTGTGTGTTTTCATTATATATATATCGTTTATATTTATAATGTTATTTTAATATTGTGTTTACTATATATTTACCCTTTTCACATTTTATTTTATTTTTAATATTATTAAGTTATATTTTTATATTCTTTTATTATTATTATTATTATTATTATTAATTTATATATACAAATATATTTCTGTACATATCATTATTTTACATTATTGTTGTAAATATTATATATATATATATTCTATGTACGTCTCCTAATATTTCTTATATCGTAGATATTATCATTATTATTACATGTTTTTATCATATGCATATATACCTGTATTTTTATGTACATATTATTATTATTATTACCAAATATATCATTTTTCCTTATTTTATTATTAGTACATGATTTGTTTTTATTTTCCCTTTTCTGTAAATATCATTGTTATTGTCATTCTAATATTCTGATATTCCGTGTCAATATTTTTCATTAATTATATCATTGTTTGTATCGATTATCCATTTATGATTTCTTGTTTTTAGAAATATTTTTCATGTTTTTAATTAATTTCAATACATAAGGCAACGTATCGGTTTAACACTAGTCGTTGATTTCATCGCTATGTTGGGTGAATCATATCGGCTCGTGTTGAATACGGAACGCCCTTCAAACAAATCAAAATTTAAAATCTCTCGTCTTTTCAATCGGATCACGATTAAATCTTATGTTGAACTCGTATTTTGAAAACCAAGACAACGCATGTTTAACAAGATACCAATTTTGGGCGTCGCGAGGGTGCTAATATCTTCCTCGCGCGTAACCGACTCCCGGACCCTACTTTGCTCTGATTTTAGCGTAGACCTAAACTCAGCCTCCTTTTGTTTTAAAAATAAACTTATTAGGTGTCCGATCACACCTATAAAAAGGATCGGTGGCGACTCCTCTCTTTATTTTGAAATCAAACTTCAGTTTTCAAGTTTTCAATAAACAGCCACAATTAGCGACCGAAAGCAAATTTTTACGTCGCTACACCTTCCTGGCGCGTAACCGACTCCCGAACCCTAATTTGTCTCTGGAATTTGACGTGGACCTAAACTTATCCTTCATTTTGTTTTAAAAATAAAGGAATCTAATGGGTGTCCGATCACACCCTAAAAAAAGATCGGTGGCGACTTCCTGTTTATTTTAAAATCAACTTTCAATTTCCAAGTTTCTTAATAAATCGCCACAATTAGCGGTCAAGTAAATTTTTACGTCGCTACATCCTTTTCCAATGAGAGAATAACAAATCAGATTTTTTCTCCTTATTTTTAATATTTTTAGTTGGATTTGAATTTTATCATGAGGAAAAAGCTAAAAATTAGGAGGAAAAATCTGATTTGTCATTCTCTCATTGAGAAAGGATAAGAATGACGTGGAATCACAGTTCCATACAATTCTTTCTCCTGATTTTATTAAATGAAAATGCAACTATATTTTTATATTTTATTATAATAAAAATTAAATTAAAAATAAATATAATCTAAATCTTAAATAATATTATAGGTGTATGGCGACTATTTTTTTATTATAAATAAAATCTTAATAGATAAATTAAGTTATTACATAGAAGAATAACTATAACAAAAAGAAAACCCAATTTAATTAAAAAATAACTATAGTTTGCTAAACTAATCATAAGGATATTTGAATTTATTATTATTTTTAATTGAATTTAAAAATAAATTTGTTTTAAGAAATAATTATATTTTTTAACTACCAAAATAACTGTTTATCTATCATTTTTAATTAAAAATAAATTTATTTTAAAAAACTATCCATATTTTTTTAATAACTATTTTTTAACTACCAAAAATAACTCTAATTTTTTAATAGTTTTATTATTTTTCACATTATTTTTTTATTTGATATGTGTGATAAATTTAGTAAAATAATTTGACCTAATATAATATTCCAATTTGACCTTACAGTACATTGCATGAGCGTTTTTATCGATATTATAATGGGATAAATCTAAACCTATATATTGACTACAGTTTAATGTGTAATTGTATATATAAACTTTGATTTTGTACAATTTTATACATAAAATTTTGATTTGATCCAGTTCTTGTAAATTACTAACACAATTATATATATTGCCATTTTATGTTTATATATTGCATATATAAATAATTATATTTATTCAATATAAAAATAAATTGATGTCTTTATTTCTTTAAATGTGTATGATTAAATCAAAATTAAAGTTTCAAATATACATTTGAACCACAATTAGAGTTTCACGTGTATAATTGCACCAAATTAAAGTTCATGCATAATTTTGAGATTTATCCCTATTATTATTTAAATATTTAATTAAAGTTTCACAAATTAACTTGACACCAATTTAGTCAAAAAAGTACTAAAAATTTTAAATTTTAAACAATTAATAAATATTATTATAGGTAGTTTTTTTTATTATCTTTTCACACTTTTATATAAAATCTATAAATAAATAAAAACACAATTAAAACCAAGAAAAAATATAAATATAATGGAATTTGAACTTAAAACGTAAAAAATCTCAAATAATTAATTTTATCAATTAAATCAAAATGTTATTATAATATTATATACATTTTTTGAATAAAATTTATTTTTCACTCTTATCACATGTGATCTTTAATCTAATCTTTTTAGTTAAAAATTTGCTTTGAAGATGAGGAGAGTTTTTTTTTTTAATTAGAAAATGTATTCAAACTTCAAGGAAGTTTGATAAAAATTCCACTTAGTTTGGCTTGGAAAATATTCACTTGCAACTTATCAAGTTTGATGAAAAATACATTAATTCATTAAGGTAGCATTTGGTATAATAGAAAGTGATAATTCTTTTGAAAATTTAATGAGTTAGAAAGTGATTTCAACGTTTGGTATCTCAAATTATTTTTACTTTCTTTAAAATTTAACTTTCCATTGAGAATTACTTTATCATAAATATGATAATATATGTGATTCCTACAAGAAAATAGGAGAAATTTACTTTCTCATATAGGTTTAAAAGTTAAAAATAGTATTAAAGACAAAATTAACCTTATTTTATTTTGGTTTAGAAGATTAATCTATTAAATGTAAATAAATAAAAAAAATTATTACCTCCTTTTCACTACCAACTCTTTTATTATTTCAACTGATTCTTCAAAAATAAGGTTTTTGTTTGTAATTTTATTTTCGATATGCATATTTAATCACCTACATAGATATTGTTTTCACATTATATTTTTATTTTCTATTATTTTCCTCTCTTCCCCTTTTGATATATTTATTGAAATTTCAATTGCATTATAATATTCATTTCAAAACAAGCATTATATATTCAAGATTTTATATGCGCATTATTATATTTGAAAAAAAATACATGTAATGTAACGACTCAAAAGTCAATAGAACCGGAAACAGTGGTTTTAAAGTTTTGTTTTTCAATGATAGAGTCAGTGAATATTATTTATCAATATTTACGAAGGTATCATAATATTATATTGAAGCTTGGTCTAATAATTTTAGTTATTTGGGAAGTTAGACAAGATACAAGTGTATCGATTCCAGAGTCAGTGGTTTTGGAAATTAAGGTACCGGGACCTTGTTTTCATAAACCGGAACTGTAAATATTTTTATTAAATATTTACGGAGTTATATTATAAGTGGGTTGAATTTTAGTTGAGTAATTTAATTGAATTAGTGCTTAATTATGGTATAAAGATTAAATCGTAAAAATATTAAAAGTAAAATTTTTAAGGAATCTTTAATTAAAACATGACTAAGTGTTTTAAGAAGCAATTAAACCATTACATTAATAATATAGGACGGTAAGGAATATCTATTGATGGTTAATGTTATAAGATTTTTAACTTAATTTTAAAACTAAAGTTAAAAATAAAACAAAAGGATAAAACTTAGGTGAGTGGAGAGAAAGAGAAAAAAAAAACATATTCTCTTCTTCTTCATGCAAACTGAATGGGAATTAAGGAGAAGGAGGTTTCAGCCATTAAAGTAAAATTTTGAAGCTTAATTTGGTCTTTTTCTTGTAATTTTTATGTTTTTAAAATCTTGGGAATTTAAGCTAGTTGACCCATGTTGTATTTCTTCGTTACTCTTAAATTTTTTGGATGTTACCATTATTGAGTAATTGAAGTTTTAGGGACCAATTCGATAGATTTAAGTTTAGTATTGAAAAAGGACTAAATTGTAAAGTTAATTGATGTTTTTGTGCAATAATGCGCATATAAAATATGAAAATTTAAATTGGAAAATTTTCAAAATTTGTGGTAGAAATGAAAAAAAAACAAGAAGTTAAATTAGGCCTAAAGTGAAATCGGCATAAAAATGGGTGATTAATTTTGAAAGTTACTATAGTACTAGTTTTAGGGGCTAAATTGAATCAATATGAAAGTTGTATAAAATAGTAATTGAATGTGAAAATGACTATGAATTGATAATTTTTATCTTTACGTTAATCCATAGCTAAATTTGACCCAGAATTCTCGAAAAAGAAAGGAAAAGACAAAGCCATCGACGATTAGCTCGGAGTTTACGGTTTGTATTTCTATAACCCAAACTTTTTCAATTGTTGCATTTATGAACTGTGTTGCATGGTAATAACATAAGGTAAGTTGGAAATAATAAAACGAATTGAATTAAATCGATTTGAATTAGATGTTTATGATAAGGACTAAATTGAATAGTTTTGAAAGTATGATATATTGTTACAATTGTGCAATTGAATTGAACTGTGATGAGTTATACTGTCACATATGTGAATTCATGATTGGTTAATGAAATTATGTTGTGAAATTGAGAAATTTTTTATTATAAATTCAGATGAAAACAAATATTAAAGCTTGATAATTCAAGGAATGTGAAATGGTAGTGTAATGTTATATATTAGTACTTTTGTTGAATGGTTAAATGAAGCTATGGAGAAGTGGAAATTTACATGTTAAATTTGCATACCATCCATCACTTCTAATTCAAGCATTTGAATGTAATATATTATGTTTTAAAATTTGGATTATTGAAATACCGCTGAGTTATATTTAATGTGCGGTTTTGTTTTCCGTGCATAGGTTAGGTACTTTACAATTTGATCGTCGACTCAGCATCTAACGGAAATCCCGAACTTAAGTATTAGTGATGTGTTTATTATGGTCTTGGTATGTACCTAGAATATTTAATAATTATAATGAACATTGAGTATTTTGTTGGCATTTTGGAAACTATGTAGATAAATGTATATATATGTGTGTGATGGCATTGATCATGATAATGGTATTTTGTGGAGTAGTTGAATGTATGGTTGATAGATCAAATGGTGATAAGGTAATATGCCATGGAATAGATAAGTAAAAGTGATACATATGCCTATGCTATGCTTGAAATGATTTGGTAGCTTTAATGTATAAAGTATTAAGTTGAATTGGAGTCAATTTGAGAAATGTCTTGAAAGACCTTTTGGAGTGTCATGCATATAATGTTTTAGTTGATTTTGGATTGATTAGGTTGAGGTGCCTTATAAGACATATTGGTATGCTCTTGGTTGATGTTTTTTAGGTCTATCATTATAGCTATGGTTACCATTTGAGTTATAGGTGATTTGGGCTGACATGGACAATTTAAAGATTGGTTTTTATCATTTTTGAACTTAAGTACTGATATTTTGGCATTTGGTATCTATATTTTACTTTATGAATAGTTTTAAAACAAATAGAATCATGATTTGGTATCAATATTGAATAAGGTATTGATACAATATCGATACCTAGATATTGATACCAATATTAAAATTTTGAAACTTTACAATTCAATCCTATTTCATGCCTGGACTTCATAATTAGGTCCAAATAAATTGCAAATTACTATAATTTTTTACAAGTAATATAATGATAATTAATTGAGATTTTTTTATTAATAAATTGCATGTATTTGATTTGTATTTGTTTGTACATCCTATTATTCGGGTTCAGCGATCGAACAGGGTAAGGGGGATTACATGTAAGATAAATTTGAAATAAAAATTTAATTAAAATTATAAACTAAAATAATAATTTTAAAAATTATCAATTAAAATATTATTAAATATTTAATCCAAAAATTTATTACTAATAAATTTTATTGTAAAATATCAAATATATGAATATTATTTTTATTTAATGTGAATTTTTAAGTTATCATTACATTTCCAGTAAAGTATTTAGTGAACCAAACGTGATAATGCAACTTTTCAGGGATTTTAATCAATAGTTTCCGATGTATACCAAACGTTGTAAAGTAATTTTCTAGGGATTTTAATCATTATAGTGTTCTAACAATGTTGCCTAACAAATTGGTGGCACCAGACTGAAATGTGATGATCTAAAATAATCAAGGAGCTGATATGTAAATATCTCGTTTTGGTTGGCAACTAAAAAAAGGCTTTAAGGGTGTCGCATACAGTGTGGTGGCACCGAACTTTAAATGGGTCAACTACTTCATAAACCTCCCTTGTTTATTATTTTATTTTATTCTCTTTTAATACCAAAAATTTTATTTATTTTTCAAAAATATTTTTACTTGCTGTTCTGTTATTCAAAACTCACTCTTTTTCCTCTGCTTTTTTGTTGGCTTACAAGGTATAGTATCTCATTTCTCAAATTTACTCAACATAAAAGAAATTTTATTTTTATTTTAATTTCTGTTTGCTTGTAATTTTTTCATATTTTATATATATAATATATATATATCTTAAAAAACTATATTTGTAGTTACTCATTTGATCTCTCTCACCAATCCTACCTTAACTTTATTCTATTTATCTCAATGTTCCTTTTGTCCGGGTTTTCTTTTCTAATCTTTTTCATTTATGACTTTTAATAATTTTTTAATTGATAATGGATGTAGTAGAGCAGATTTTTAATTCAAGCAAATAAAAAGGAAATTACAAATATAGACATTGATGGGATCTTGAAGGAGCTTCCAAGTGATGGTCGTATCACCAAAACCAAAATCGTTTGCACTCTGGGTCTGGCATCGCATTCGATACCCATGATCGAAAAGCTGCTAAGAGCCGACATGAACGTTGCTCAATTTAATTTCTCCCATGGCAACCATGAATATCTCCCGGATACCTTGAACAATCTTGAAAAAAAATATTATTTTATTTATTTTTGGTGTTAAAAGGGAATAATAATAATAATAATAATAGACAAGGGGGTTTATGAAATAATTTACCTATTTAAAGTTTGGTGCCGCCACACTGTCATGCGGCACCCTTAAAGCCTTTTTTTTCAACTGCCAACCAAAATAGGTGCAATTTTCAATTAATGCAATTTTACTTTTGTCTGAAAGTTATAAGTACAATAAAAATTGTAATTACAAGGAATACATTACCCTAAAATTAATCATTAATCATTATAATGTTATGTGATAACGTTTTAGCTTTTACTTTTAAAAGTTATGGGAAAATATTTTACTTTCATCAAGTTAACAATGTTAACAATGGGAAGACATCGGTAGGTTAAGTATGTAATTAGAATATTTTGAAGTTTAGAGACCGATATAAAATGAGGGGATATTAGTGCAATTAACTCATAATATTATAAAGATATAGAAATGAAAAATTATATAATAAGAAAAGTCTACTTGATTTATTTGGTTCCTACTTTAACGCTAGCCAAACAAGGTCATAAATATTCCTTGAAAGAAAAGAAAATTGTTGCTTAATAATCGGTTGAGCGAACCCAAAGAAATTGATGAAACTAGAGATTCTGTTTGTTGCATTAGTTGGACATTTATTATTATTAATTTTGTTTCTTTTTTTCAAAACAAACCAGTTCTCATCAATAATTCTTGTCAAATACAAGTTGTATTTTAGTCATTCAACTTGCATTGTTTTTTCAAATTACTCAAAATAGACGGGAAAGTTAACGCTTACATGGTACCCACATGATAATCCATGTTAGAAATTAATTAATTTTTATACTTTTCTATTACTTTTAATAATTTTTTAATTTTGAAAAATTATTTAATTTTTTGCATCTCATGACAATCTACGTGTATGGCATGTTAGCAAAGTTAACATACATTAACTTTTCCATTCATTTGAAGGTGATTTTACAAACAACAAGTTTAAGGGTTAAAAAATGAAGGACTAAAATGATTTTTTTTGTAAAGTTGGAGGGTCAAATAAATCATTCTTCCTAGTTGTAATGAACCCACAAGTTTCGAGTAGAAATAAAATGTAACAAATAAAAAAGTATTTATAAAAATTAAGTTACAATTTTTTATTCTTCACTTAATTGAAGCTTTTATCCAATAGTCATCTAGACTTGATTTTAAATTAATGCAGATTACATAATTATCAAGACTTTATCTTGAAAATAGGTTTGAAGAAAGTTTTAAGGTCTTCAAGATTTGATATTGAATGATTGAGTCCGCTTTAAAAGTTGTTGAGACTTGATATTGAAAACAAGTTTTATCTCCTTTTATGTTAATGAAATTGGATAGAGAACAACTTTGATTCAATGATTTTTTAGACTTCATCATGGATAAATAATTCCCTTTTTTTTTTGTTAAAGAATAATTCTGCTTTTATTCTTCAAAATAATCTCTTTAAGTTTCAATGTCCAAACTTCTTTTGTGTTGAATTACTCAGAGATGATCTCTATTCTTGTAGAATATACCGTTTTAATTTAAAAATTTTAATTTTAAGTTTATTATCTTTTCATATTTTTTAAAAAAAATTTTTAGATTTTTATTTTTAAGATAAATAGTTAATTAAGTAAAAAAAATTAAAAAAGTTAAATTATCCGTTAAATTTAACTGTTATAAATAAATTATTTATTTATCTTTAAAAAATAGGTAAAAAATAAAGATGCACTACTCTTCGCAATAAACTCTTTATTTTAAGCATTTATTTTCACTTTTGGTGAATTACACTTTTACTCGTTACATTTTTAAATTATATTAAATAATTTACTTTAAATATAATTTAATTATTATACATATATATATACAATTTATAAGGTAAATATAAAATTACGTAATTGTTGCATTAATTTGGTTTCAGGATAGTTATTTTTAAATTTTTTTGACATATATTACTTTAAACATGATCACATATATAATTTTATTATATTTTATAGGAACAAATAATCATATAATTTCCATAATATCAGATGAAAATTTTATTTCCATTAAATTTTTAACAAATTATTATAATATAAAACTTTTGGCAAGCAACTAACAAGTAAAAGGTATGTTGTAACTAAATGAAGATAAATTGGTGCTTAAGTATTTATATTTTTTATATAATATTTAAAATTATTCATAATATTTCCTTAATTTTTAAACATGAAGATAAAATGTACTTGAGCAGGCTTGAACCTATGTCCTCCTGCATTGATAGCAATATCAATATCAATTGATCTAAGACTCAGTCTGTTTAAATATTTATATTTTATATTTGCTTTTATACTATCTGTAACCTCTCAAACCCGGCCTAGATGTTAGACCCGAATTTGGGAGATTACATTTGCCATCAAAATGGCCTAGCAAAATTATCAGAGTTTTAAAAACAGTTAATTAAAATATTTATTTATTTTAGAAGGAAGTTTAGTCTCTTTTCAAAAAAACACAGGAGTTAAAAAAAACAATTAAGTTTAACATATTCATCATAACAGTGTTTACTATTGAAAACTTAGTTGAATATCTGAATTACTTTCTTAACAAAACACATTTATAATTTAGCAGCGAAAAAGTGATATTAACTCAATCTTGATAAAAATCATGTTTCATGCATAATTAAATAAAAATTCATATTCTAATAGCCTAAATTATTTAAATATCATGCATACCTAAATAAAAATCGTAAATTAAGTTCCATGCCACAATAATAATATAGTTTCAAATAACTAGAATTATAAAATAAACAATTTAAAATGCTTTTATATAGAAATCAATATTCCGAGCCGAGCCATCAAAATGTCGTGCCCACGTCCTAACCTTGTGAGTTATCTAAAAAGAAGGAAAAAATAAGGGGGTGGGCTATGAAAGCTCAGTGTGAGGTCAATCACAAGAAAATCGGTGTAAACAGTACACAAAACATACAGAATATCAATTTCAAAGTATAAACTACAATTAATTAATAGTTTAGAAAATCAGTAAATCAGATCAGTTTCATCAACATAATATCTCAATGTTAAAAGGATAAACACAATTTGAATAACAACTCGAACTTTCAGTACTTTAGATTCACTCATTGTCATAATATATTGGTATTCAGAGTAATGCAAATGCTTATAAATGCAATGCATTTTCAATTTATCAGAAAAAGTTCCTACCCCACCACTACACACCATAATAGGAGTTCCCCAAAACTCCTTTACCTTTACGCTACATTGTGGACGAGTCACTCGTTGTGGATAAACCACTAGTAATAAAAAGGGTGGATAAACCACAGGGTTTTTGATAAAATAATTTTGCAGACAAGCTGCCAATAGATTGTGGATGCACAACATGTTCACAGATTGAAGTTGCTAGTGCGGTGTGGATAAACCACTCAAACGGTGCAAACAAAAGTTGTTCATACTTCCTCTATACATATCGCTCCACCCCATGCAATACAATATGGCAAGCTCGAACAGATCAATACAATAGCAATTAATATGCTTATAACAGTTCAAAACAATAGCAAATAATATGCTTATAATAGATCAACTCAGTAGCCAAAAATCATGCTTTTCATTTATTCAGAATAACATTATCATAGGGCATGCTATATGAACATTCATAAACATGTTTCAGTCAATATATTTATTCACGATTCATGCAAGTATATATTAATAAACTAGTAATTCAATCATTCAGGTCATGTCTTCTAGCATTATTCATGTTTCAAGGGCTTAATTGGATAAATAAATCACTAAAAATAATTCGGGAACTAATCATGGACTAATCTGATCAAAACATAAAATTCTGGGCAAAGCTGTAAAATTTATATTGTAAGGTAAATGTTTTGAGAAGGAAATGGATCCCACTAGTTAAAGTTCTGTGGTAAAACCATGGCATCAAGGAGGCTACATGGGAACCAAAAGACACAATCCGTCAACAATACTTTCATCTATTCGAAATAGGTAAATTTCGAGAATGAAATTTTTTTTAAGAAGGGGAGAGTTACCACACCCCGAAATAAAGGGAGTTAATTGAAGTGATTAAATAAGAAATGATCTTAGGCTTGATAGTTAAATGTTAGATTCCCTTCCTAGAGGTCCTAGGTTTAAGTCATTCCCTCCCATTTTAATTTCAACCCAACATTTTTAAATTTGTATGTGTTGCCCTAGGTATTTCAAACCCTAAGTATTTAACCATTTTTTTCCTATTGTGATTGGAATTGCCCTTTTCAAAATTCTAGTGAAATTTCTCTCTATCTTCTTTTTCTTTTCTTTACCTCACCTTGCACCATATTTTTTCATCTTTGTGTTGATGAATCTTTTACTTTCCCGTATTAAGTCGTCCTCATTGAATTGTTCCCTATCGGTGTTTAGAATTGCTATCAATAGCATCTGTAATATTTTCCAAAGGTTAGTAAGTATTTTTCATTTCAATAATTAAGATCTCGTAATTTCGTAATAGTATTATCCCATGCTAATCTTTAGGTTCAATTAGTCAATCTATTTGAAATCTTGCCAAAACTTGATACCAATAATTAATTGTGTTTATTTTTTGTTGAATGACCGAATCTGATGCGAACCTAGTCGCATCATGTTACGACACAACTCGACGTCATCGAGAGTGGCCTAAGCTCGAGGGGCCTAAGTGCAAAATGAAGCTTAATTACAAGCTCATTCTGCTCACAAGCATGCATGGAAATTTTACGCAAGCTGATCAGCTCGATTTTAGCTTATTGAGCTTGATTCAACTTGAATTCTAGCTCATTGAGCTTAATTAAGCTCAACTTAGCTCAATTGCGCTCATTTCTATTTTTCTTCAATGCTTGCGTTTTTAGTTTGCTGGAATAAAATAAGTATGTTAGCTAAATTAGTTAAGTTCAGCTCAAATAAATTAAATTGCATTTTAATGTGTCAAATTCTGGACATGTTAATTGAGTTTAAATGTGTCTTAGTTCATACATAATTATTAGCTAATTTTAATGTGTTAAGTTTAGAACAAATTTATTAGCTGCTGTTATTTAATATGTCCAGCCGAATCTAGTCATTAAATTTGTCTTTGTTGTAGTTGATTTTATGATGTCTTAAGTCGAATTAATGTGTCCTAAAAGGGAAATAATTGCTGAATTTATTTGGTACAGGTACATGCTTGGAACGACATTAAAGAAAGGAGAATGAACTTGGTTAAGTGCAAGAAGCAAAATTAAAGACTAGTAGCTATTTTGAGCTTCTCCAAGTGGCTGTTCTTAGAGTTCAATGGCCAAGATGCTGTTCACATTAAGTCCTATCAGCTCACAATGTTTTCAAACATTGGTGGCTACCCAAATCTATCCTTTCTCACCATAAGGCCGTTTGAATCCAAGAGTTCACACACAAGGTTGTTCGTGTGCCTAAATCCATATTAAGCTTGTTGGAGCTCATTCGGCTACCCAAGGCTGAATTGATTAAGTGAATCAAAGTTCTTTAGCTGCTCAATCATTGAATACTTCAAGCTCAATTCATCAGCTCATTTATTAAGCTGAATTGGAAGACTAAATGGACTGTCTATTGCTGTCTCCTAGGCCTAGAGTTCACTAAAGGACTTGTAAACATTAAGTAACTTAATCCAGCTCATTAGTAGCTAAATTAAGTTGATTGAAGGCTTCTAGAATCTTCCCATTGATGTCTTCCATGCTAGGAAGCTTCAAGGAACCTTCAAGGGACGTTCTAGGAAGGTGCCAAGAAGTTTCAGCTCATTAAGTTGCTGCATGCTGTCCATTAGGCTACCCAAAGTGCCTATTCAGCTAGCCTAGTTTTCTAACTATAAATACTTTGTTATTTCTATGTAATTGAGACTTTTTTTGCTCATTGTTGAATGTTTATAACATTTGTGAGTTTTTCAACTCTCTTATTTCGTTTTAGACTTAGCTTGACTTATCTAGCTTGCTAGTGGTGTCATACTGTTTCTTTCCAAACTTATCACTCATTCCAAGGGTGGCGTTCAACCTAAGCTATACCTTTGGTTCCTACTTTCTTAGGTAACGGGTCAAGGTCCTATCCCATTACCCAACCCACCTTAAGCATCCTATAAGTCTTAGGTCAGCACTCACTATAGTGTTGGTTCATTCTTGACACTTGAGTCCACTTCGTTCCATATCCATCATCCATTTCATTACTTTTGTTTTTCTTGTTAGCCAAACCTTTGCCAAACCATTCTTGACTTAAGCCTATTCCCTCCATCCGTATTAGTCATTTTAAAGTTCTATTATTTCTTTGTTTAACCAAACCTATGCATAGCCTACCTTAAAACTCTTTGAAACCCTTTTTGCTTAAGCCTATACTTAGCTAAACTCAACTAAACTCCAAGTTGAACGATACTCCTCTATTTTACGGTCAGGCACAACAACGACTCGAATCAAGTCACGAGGCGAGATCGCATCAGAATCTAGGTGAATCGGATCAAATTTGATTGCAGAAGGCATCAACCAGACCCGTGGTGAAAGGTGTGTGTCTTTTCCAAGTGAATCAATGGTGACTGTGTGTAGGTTTAAGGCCGCATGGTCTCCCACATGACTACCATAAGGCCATGTGCACCTGTAGATTTTAGGGACTTCATGAACTACATGGACTCATCTTGTTACATAGTCGTGTCCTTCTTGTAGGGTAAAATTATCATTTTTCACATAGCATCAGGCTGTTACATGGCCTGGCCACATAGTCTCAAGCCTCTAATACAGTCTGGCCACATGACCGTATGACCTTTATTTTATAATTTTGCCTATAAATTTTTGAATTATTCAATTTAGTTCATGTATAGTCCTTAAATTGTTTTTAAAGTTTTTATAAACTCGAGTCTCTGATAGTATGTTCATTCAGGAATCTATGATTTAATAACTAAATTGTTACTATTATATTGTATGATATGTGAATGTTACATGCCTTTTGTAATACTAACAAATTATTACTGTTAATATTGTTACCGCTTTACTGAGTACATAGTAAGCATGTCTACTGCTACTGTTGAACTGAATACATGTTAAGCATGCCTATTGATTTTGCATTGTTCTGTTACAAGAATGTCATATTGCATTACATGGGGTGGGATGATATGAATCGAGGAAGAGTGTCAGTTTAATGCTCTTCAAATAGTAGTGGTTTATCCACAACATAGTGGCAATTTATCTGCAAGCTTTTTTTATTTAAAAATACTAGTGGTGTACCCAAAAATATTTTTTACTAGTAGTTTGTCTTCAAATTAGTGATGGTTTCTTCACAACATAGTGTGTAACGGATGTATGAGTTTTGGGAAACTCTTACAATGGTGTGTAGCGGAGTTGGGTAAATCTTTTCTAATAACTGAAATTGCATTGCCATTCATAAGCACGTACACACAAAACTGTGAATTTTGAAATATTATATTGATGTGTTGTCACGTCCTGAAATATAGGGGGTTAATCGCAATGGATAGATAACAATGAATTAGACTTGATGGTTAAGTGCTACTCCTCTATCCTAGATGTCCTAGGTTTGGTTCTCTTTCCTCCAAAAACTTTTTCTTTTATTTTCGGCAATCTAAGGTAAAATCCACATCTAAAATTTATGCAGTCAAGAGTAAAAATTAAACAAGAAATAGGCTTCAGGCCTAATGGTTAAAAGCTAAGCTTCCATCCTTTGTGTTCCTAAGTTCGAGCCACTCCTTCTTTAAGGCATTCATTTTATTTTCGGTAGCAAAGGGTAAATTGCTATGCCGCCCCTAGGGTTTCTAAACCCTATGTATTTAGTCCATCTTTTCCCAATAGACTTGGCATCTTGTTTTGTTTTCAATTCCCATTAGAATTTTAATTTTTTTCTCTCCATTTCTTCCATTTTCCCTTTATTTTCCACTTTTTTCACCATATTTTTCATCTTTTCGCTATTGATTATTTTTCTTTTCTGTATCAAATCAATCCTTATTCAATCACTTTTTTACCGGTTGTTGAATTCATCATCGATAGCATCCGTATTTTTAGCAAAATTTGGTAAGTGTATTCATTCAATGAGTAGAACTCATAATTTCGTAACATCGTTATTCCACGAAGATATTTTGCTTGATTAATCAATCTTTTACGGTTATTACTAAATCATTCCATAATATTGTTAAATCTTGAAACCAACTGCTAATTTGTGTAAATATCTTTTAAATGACCAAATTTAGGTGAATTGAATTAGATTTAATCGTAAGGAACGATGATCTAACCCCCGATGAAAGGTGTGTGTTCTTTACTAAGTGAGTCGAGAAAAACTGTCTGTAGGTTTAGGGACACATGGTCTCCTATATAGGTATGTGGATACAAGGCCACCACACAACCATGTGCCACTGTTACGGTAAGATATTTCGTTTTACACACGGCCAAGAACTTCCTAAAAAACCATAACATGATGAACATAGTAAGATAGTTTTTCAAATCCTCTGCGAAAAGAAACTTCATGCAAAATTAAGTAAACATGAGTTTTGGCTTAAGAAATTCATGTTTCTAGGTCATATGGTATCCACAGAGGGTATCTATGTAGATCTGAAAAAGATAGATGCTATTTTAGAATAGAAACAACCCAAAAAAGTTTTTGAGATCCAAAGTTTCCTTGGTTTAGTCGGGTACTATTGTAAATTTGTTGAAGGGTTCTATCTGATTACTGTTCCTTTAACTAAGTTGTTGAGGAAGAATGCTCCATTTAAATAGACAGATAAACAACAAACTAGCTTTGAAAAGCTAAAGTCTGTGTTGACTCAAGCTTCCTTGTTAATTCAGCCTGAGTCAAGAAAATAATATGTGATGTATAACGACGCATCCTATACTGGCCTTAGACGTGCATCGAGGCATTTGAAACAATATGAGTGCAATTACCTAAGTCATGGCTTGGAGTTGGCAGAAGTGGTATTCGCATTAAAAAATTAGAGGCATTAGCTGTGTGACGAGAAGTGCTATATTTATACGGATTATAAGAGTCTCAAGTATCTTTTCACCCAAAAAGAGTTGAACTTGGGGAAATAGATGTAGATTGAATTGTTAAAAGATAATGACCGTGCGATTGAGTACCACCTCGAAAAAGCCAATATAGTGGCAGATACTCTAAGTAGAAAATAAATGATCATTCTAAGAGTATTGTTTACTAAGTTAAGTCTAGTGGATGATGGAAGCTTAATAGCGGAATTGCAAATGAGGTTAATGAGATTAAGGCTAAAAATTCATTGTTGCTATGGATTAATTAGGTGGAAGACGACAAAACTAAGGATTTTTTGTTTAACGGTGATGGTATTTTGTGTTTCTGAGGGAGATATTGTGTGTCGAATGTTAATATTTTAAAATAGTTCATACTTCGAGAAGTGCATGCTAGCCCTTATGTCATGCATCCTAGAGAAAATAAGATGTATCGAGATCTAAGGGAACTATACTGGTGGCCTAGACTAAAGCAAAAAGTGGCAGATTTCGTAGCTAAGTGTCTAACGTGTCAACAAGTGAAAGTCGAACACCAGTTTCTTTCTGGGATGTTACAAACGATTAAATTACCTTAATAGAAGTGGGAGTGTATGCAGGCCTAAGAAGAAAGAACATTGAGTATAGTGTTAGAGAACAAGTCTTTTTTATGTCTCGATGGAAGAAAGTGTTGAGATTCGGACAAAAAGACAAGTTAAGTCCTAGGTTCATCAAACCTTACAAAATCCTTAAGAGAGTGGGTCTATAGGCATATCAATTAGAATTATCTCCTGAACTAGAGCATATCCATGAAGTCTTCCATGTCTCTATGTTGAGATGATATCTATCTGATCTCTCCCATATTGTTTCAAGCAAAGAGATTGAGGTGAGGCCGAATTTGTTCTTTGAGGAGGAACCTGTGTAAATTTTAGATTGTGAGGTAAAGGTTCTGATAAGGAAACAAATCTCGCTAGTTAAAGTTCTGTGGTAGAACCATAGCACCAAAGAGGCTACGTAAGAACTGGAAGACACGACATGTCAATAGTATCCTTATTTATTTGAAATAAGTAAATTTTGAGAACGAAATTTCTTTTAAGAAGGAGAAAGCTGTCACAGCCCGAAATAAAGGGGGTTAATTGAAGTGATTAAACAAGAAATAAGCTTTAGGCTTGATGGTTAAGTGTTAGCTTTTTTTCCTAGAGGACTTAGGTTTGAGCCTTCCTTCCCTATTTCATTTCTTTTAATTTCGACCCAACTTTGGTAAATTTACATGAGCCGCCCTTAGTGTTTTCAAACCCTAAGTATTTAACCATTCTTTTCCGATTGTGATTGGAATTGCCTTTTTCAAAATTCTAGTGAAATTGTTTTTCATATTCTTTTTCTTTTCTTTTCCTTACATTGCACCATATTTTTTCAACTTTGTGTTGGTAAATATTTTACTTTCCTATATTGAATCATCCACATTCAATTATTCCCTATCATAGTTTAGAATTGCCGTCAATAGCATTCGTAATCTTTGCCAATGTTTCAGTAAGTATTCGTTTCAATAGTTAAGATTTCGTAATTTCGTAATAGCATTATCCCACATTAATATTTAAGTTTGATTAGTCAATTTATTTGAAATCTTGCTAAATCTTGATACCAATCATTAATTGTGTGTATTTATTGTTGAAAGACCGAATCTAGGTGAATCAAATCAAAGTTGATCATGGGAAGCATCAACTGGACCTGCGGTGAAAGGTGTGAGTCTTTTCCAAGTGAATCAATGGTGATATTATGTAGGTTTAGGGCCACACGATCTCCCACATAGGTGTATGGACCACATAGGTGGACCACACGGCCATCACATGACCATGTGCACTTGTAAATTTTAAGGACTTTGTGAAGTACACGACCTTAGCTTATTACATGGTTGTGTCCTTTCTGTAAGGTAAAATTATTATTTTTCACACAGTATTAGATCGTTACACGGTCTAGCTACATGGCTATGTAACCCTTCCGTATGGTCTCCAGCCTTTCACACGACTTGGCTACACATCCATATGACTCCTATTTTATAGTTTTCCCAGAATTTTGTGAATTGTTCAGTTTAGTCCATGTATTGTTTTTAGAGTTTTTGGACACTCAATTGAGTCCCAGTTAGTATGTTCACTTTGGAATATATGATTTAATGACTGATTTGTTACTATTGTATTTTGTGATATGAGAATATTACATGCCTTTTGTCAATGTAATATTGATAAACTGTTACTATTAATACTGCTACCGCTCTACTAAGTACATATTAAGCATGTCTATTGTTTTTGTTGAACTGAATACATGTTAAGCATATCTACTATTTCTACACTATTCTATTACAAGCATGTCATATTGCATTGCATGGGGTGGAATGATATGAATGGAGGAAGAGTGGTTGTTTATAACAGTGGTGGTTCATTCACAACATAGTGGCAGTTTATCTGTAAGGTTTTTTTATCTAAAAATACTGATGGTTTACCCACAAATTTTTTTACTAACAATTTATATACAAATCAGTGCTGGTTTATCCACAACGCAATGTGTAACAGATGGATGAGTTTTGGGAAAGTCTTACTGTGGTGTATAACAGAGTTGGATAAGACCTTTTCTGTTAAACTGAAATCGCATAGCCATTTATAAGCACATTCATACAAAACTGTGAATTTTGAAATATTATACTAATGTGTTGGTATGAGAAACTGATACTCTGAATTGTTATACAATTGTAATTCTTCTAAGAATTTTTATTCCGTATGCTTTGTTTACTATTTTACATCGATTTTCTTGGGATTGGACCCACACTAACCTTATTAAGCTCACTCCCTTTAATATTCATCTTTACGGATACCCCATAAGGTTAAGATGCAGACTCTATATTTGGAAGGTCTCAGCTCAGATTAATGTTTTCATTAAAATTATTGTAGACTTAATATTATAATCTATGTTATTTAAAACTGTATTATTTTATTCAAACTATGGTATGAGACTTTTGTTTTGAGTTTATTTGGCATGCACAACATTGTTGGAAAAATCTGGTTTGAAAACGATTTTCTTGCACAGCGGAAAATTAAAACTTTGAAAATTGACCTGGTTTGTGATATTTATAGCAATAAACCTTAACCGAATACGCACCTGTGTTTTCTGATAAGCAGATCCTTAATGTTTTTCGACTTTCAACCAAATGATCTTCTTCCCTATTCTCGTACCACGAACTGCTTCGAGTGTGGGTTCTGACTAATTGAACCAAAACACGAAACTAGAAAAAGTTCTCTTTTTGGGGTGAAAACAAAAATTCTCTCTTAACAAAAATTCTCTCCTCTTTAAAAGAAACTGGTAAAATTGTTATTCTGGATATATTTAAAAGTTGAGAATAAATTCTCTCTATTTTTCGGCAGAATAACAATCTCTCAAAAGTTGTGTTAATACCTCTACCGGTGCCATCTATTTATAAGAAGAGAAAGTAGAAACCTAGTAGAGTTGTAAAGGTTTATATTAAAAAAAAAACTCTTACTTAAAGTAAGATAGGAATGAAAGACTCACCATTGTATTTCTACTAGGTTGTCGCCCCCTTCATATTATATGAGGGGTTTGGGGCCTCTCTCACATCGAGTCCACTTACGAGTACTTCCTAAACCTTTTTGACTCAGTACTCTGTAATGTGATCCAACCCAATTCAATTTTTCTATGTCCCAAAAAAATTATATATTAAATAATTTTCTCATCCCAACTTTACTCCAGTAAAATTTTGACGATTTTACCCCCGATAAAATTTTAACAATTTTACCCCCGGTAAATATTTAAGAAAATTTGTTCAATATGTCACAACTCAACATGTTCATTATGATTGAATGATTTTATTTTATTAACCAATCTGTTCGAAAAATTACAAATGTATATTGACGAAAATACTACACTTTGGGCATCAGATCCAACAAACATTTAATTTGATTTTAGGATATTGAAATATGGATTTTGAATTAATTACTCATAAAATTCTGGTTTTTCTTCATTGAAACTCTTTTGAATATCACTTCCCGCTCTGATATCATGTAAATGAGTTTTTGAAAAGTAAATAGATTGAAAATCAAGTTTTTCTAAGTGAACTTTAAAATCGATCATTTTAGGAAAATTTTATTTTTTAGTGAAAAGAATATAATACGCTAAGTTTTTCTTTAAAAATAAGCAAATGTTTTAAAACGACTATTTTATGAACTCCGATAGTTCTACTAGGCCATTTCGGTGGCCAATGTAATTTTCCAAATTCGGCCGTAGCGTCTAAGCCGAGTTTTGGAGATTACATACCTTTGTTAGTTTATCAAATAACAATCCATATTTAAGGGATTTTTTTGTACAATTATGATTTTTTTTACAACTATGATTCAAACTCAAACTATTCATTAAAAAATAACACTCAACCAATAGACCACAACTTAATGTTTTTATTATTTTAGTCTAAAATAAATATATAAAATCAACCTTATTATCTCTCATTAAATTAGTGTCTCAAGTTCCATTAAGAAAATAATGTCTCAAGTTAAATGATACCGATTCACATCAACAAATATTAAAGTGATTTTTTTAAAATATATAATGATTATAGAATAGGAAATGTAATATTTTTAACATTAATGCGATGTATGGTTATTAGTGTTAGGGGTGAGAAAAATTCAAGTCGATTCGAAAAACTCGATAAAAAATTTAAATTTTGAATTAAATAGTTTGAGTAATTTGAGTTAATCAAGTTATTCAGATCAACTTGAATAAAAAAATAATTTTTTTGATTTAACTCAAATATGAATTACAATTCGAGTTATCCGAAAATCTGAATAAGAAAAGGCAAACCTACGTTGTTTTGATAAATATTTACCTTTTATAAAGTTGAAAGTTAAAACCATTAAGTTAAAAAACAAAATTATGTCGTTTACTCATTAAGTTAAAAGGCAAAACCATTATATTGTTTATGTAGTTAAATAATCTTATATTTCGTCTACTAGTTAAATTATTAGTCCATGTAAAATGCACCATTGAGTATAAATAATAGGATTTGTTAACTCAACTCGACTTAACTCGAAATTTTTTGACTTGATTCGAAAAAATTCAAATTGAGTTCGGTTGCTAAAATAAGATTTGTTAACTCGACTAACTCAAAAAAAATTTTACTTAATTCGACTTGGGTTCGATTGAATACTCACCACTAATTAGTGTAATAAGATAAGGAAAATGATAATTTAATAGATATGTGTTGAAGTCGTTAGACTTAAAATAAATAATAATTAAAATAAAATTAAACTTAAAATTAGAATAATAAGTAAAAAGTTTTATAAAAAATAATACATTTTAAAAATAAATCACAATTTTTTTTTTGTCATTATAAAAAATAGATCATGAGAATGTCTGAAAATGAGAGATGGTGAAAAAATAAAATCACATAAAATGATAATAAAAAGTATTGTATTTAAAGGTTTATAAAAAGAAATTGTTAAAAGCATCTAAAAATCAAATTTGTTTTAGAATCATATCTAGTAGTGGGTGTCTAAATATGTTATTAAAATGATATGTAAGAGCCATGTGAAGAGAGAGAAAATAGAATACCAATTTGGTATCCTTTTAGTTGAATCTTCTTTGGAGTCAAAATCCCCTCACTTTCTCAAGGCCGTGATTGGCGCACACGTAATTTTAATTTCTTTCTTTCTTTCTTTTTTAAATAACATTTCCTTCACTTAATCCTACTATTTTAATTTAAAAATTTCATTCTAATCATTTAAATCACATGTATTTTTTTTTATCAAAAATTTATCAATGTAGCTGCAACATAAAATAAATATGCTAAATTGATAAATTTTGATAGAAACTACAAATAGCACAATAATTGTACTAGAATTTTTAAATCGGAAAAGTAAGAGGGTTGAATTTTTAACTTTTAAGAGTTAATTGCACTAAACTATTAACTTCATTCTAAATTGGTCCCTAAACTTCAAAATGTTCTAATTACATTCCCAAACTATTCATAATGTCCCACCATTATTGAAATAGTTAATTTAATCTTTCAATGACACATAAATTATTATGTGAAATAATTTAAAATGAAAATTTTAAAGAAAAGTAAAATGTTATTATTGTGTAACTTTTACAATTAAAAACTAAAAATAAAGTAAAACTGAACAAGAAGAGAGTGAACGGTTGTTTCTGTAGAAGTTTCAAAAATCCCAACACCAAGATCTTTACAACATCCATTTTTACAATATTTATTTTCTTAAAAATTTTCATTTTAAGTTATATCACATAAAATCTTACACCTCATTTAATAGTCAAATTAACGATTTTAATAGTTTGAGGATGTAATTAAAATGTTTTAAAGTTTGATGAACAATTTAGAATGAGTCATAGTTTGAGGATGTTTGGAGCAAGTATAATAAATTTTAAAGTATAAGGACTAAATCTAAAATTCTATAAAAGTACAGGGACTAATAGCATATTTTAAGCCAATATTTATTAATGTGGTTAATTAAAAAACACATCATTTAATGCCGCAAATTCAGCAGGAAACTGTGTGACATTCTGCTCCCTTCTCCAACCGTACGCCCGTAATATCTGACGTGGCATTATCCAACAGTTAAAATAGTAAAATTAAACTTATTTAACCCCGGTGAAAATGGAGTGCGGAAGAGAGACAGTTAGTGGCGGTTAGGTGACTTAGGTTATTTGGTTAAAGTAAACCTACCCAGAAAATTCCAACGTTTAATATTTTGGGTATATAATCGGCGTCGTTTTGGTCTTTCTGTTTTGGTGTTCACTTTTTTTTTTTTTTTTTGCTCGTGGCTCTATAAAAGCCGTTTGCTTGGAGCTTGTACTCTGACTCTCCCTGCTTCACCATCTCCTTCTTTCCTTGGATCTCTCTGTCTCTCTCTCAATTTTTCCTCTGTTTGGATAGAGAGAAAGCTTTTAAGTACCGAAGAAGCGGAGAAAACTGCAATGGCGGTTTCCAAGAAATGGTTTTTAGCTTCTTTAGCTGTTCTGTTTTTGTTTCTTGTTGGAGCAATGGCCACTGTACAGACCAACAACGATTCCAGGTCTTTCTCTTTCTTCAACTCAGTTTTCAAGCTTTCTCAGTTTTATTTTAGTAAAAGAAAGACACAGAGAGTCTCCATTGTTTGTTTTCTCTCGGGTTTTCGAATTTGCCTTGCAAAATTGTTGCCTACATACATTATGTCATTTTATGGTGAATTAGAATACAAAAACTATACAGAATTTTCATTGTTTAGATCTTGAAAAATAGTCTCATTCTCAGAAAGAAAAAATAATTTTTCCTTTCTAACGGATCCATTAATATTCCCTCTTCAAAAACTTCACTTAATACGTTGAAAATGAGATTTCAGTGTCCTCTTTTTTTTTCTTCAAAAAAATGCTAACTGAAAATGGAGCATCACTGCAAAATACTAGAAAATTTCAATTTTCATTTATATTATGTTTATATATTTTTACAGCACTGTGGAGATAGAGAAGCTGCAGAACTCAAAAAACTCAACAATGGCAACTAGGTAATGTAGAGCTTAAAACTAGCCTTTTTTTGTATTTATTTTCGTTTTCTTTTTCCAATTCTGATCATCTCAGCCGTTATGTTTAATCTCCGTTTAACCATGAAATAACGATCCCATCCGTTGAGATCCAGATCCTTAGATCTCAACCATTTACTCCGTTACACAATTCAATTCCCGTATGTAGAAAAAGAAAAAGATGGTATAATGAGGAAGGGCATTTTATAAATTCCCGTCGAGGGGTCCACACGGGGTTTCTGTTTCTTCCCCCTTGAAAAACACTTTTGTAACGGTTTTGGAGTACTGTTGGTGGACGACACAGTGAATCCGCTTTAAGCAGTGTGTTTCATAGAATTATTAGTCACCGACGAGAATAAGAAAATTAAAATGAAATATTTAGAATTAATTTTATTTAATTGGAATTTGGGTTGGTGTGATTGGGATTTCAGGTCAGAAGAGGTTAAGGCCTTGAATGAACATGCTGTGGCTGATCCAGAGGCCGTAGCAGCCGAGGTTAAGACCATCATTGACATGTGAGTCTCTATAAACATTTCTTTTGAATTGCTAAATATGTAAATAGAGAATGTAAAAGTTGAAGCAGAAAGATTCCCTTTTTTTGCCAAATTTTCATTTATCATTAACCATAAATCAAATGGATTACAATCTTATATGTTGATGTTGTTTGTTTACTCCCGACTCCACCATTATAGTCAGATCCGTGTCTAACGGGCACGACCCTTTTTAATATTTCTTGCATCACATGACCGTATCATTGTCTTTCCAATCGTACCTCGAAGTACAAATTTTTTATTCAAAGCAATTAAACGCTTTATCAACCTTACTATAATTACAGTTTTATTGCATCACATGACTAATTCTCACTTCTTCATGCACAACCACTCTTTTATTTACCTCATTATTGATTTAAAAGTTGTAATATGAAGGAAGCAGGGTAAATGGTAAGTTGGAGGATTTTTTATTGTTCTTATTCTTGGTGATTGCTGCACACTGGACCAGCTAAATAAGATAAACAAACAAGACTCTTTTGTCTCTTTTCGTTAAAAATGAAAAGAAACAGCATGTCCTAGCCGTTATACCTGGAGTGAATGACCTTAATGTCCTTTCGAAATAACAAAATTCTACATCATGTTTTGTCTGCTTATGCCATCTTTACAAATTGGGATTAATTTAACTCCCACCGACAATAATTTACAAGCCCATCTAGTAGTAAAATCAAAGATGCTAATAATTTTGGTTACTAAGCTGGAATATTTAGACCATATGACAAAAGTCTGCGTAGTAAAATTTAATAAACTGAATGAAAAAAATGGTAGGAATATTCGAAATGCGACGGAAAGGAGGAAGTTGGGGTTCTTCTCGTGCGGAACTGGTAATCCCATTGATGATTGCTGGCGTTGTGACCCCAACTGGCAGAAGAACCGGAAGAGACTTGCTGACTGTGGCATTGGTTTTGGAAGGAATGCAATTGGGGGGCGTGATGGACGCTTCTACGTTGTCACTGACTCTAATGATGATGACCCTGTTAACCCCAAACCTGGGACCTTGCGCCATGCTGTGATCCAGGAACAACCACTTTGGATTGTGTTCAAGAGGGACATGGTTATTAAGTTGAAGCAGGAGTTGCTGGTCAACAGCTTTAAGACCATTGATGGTCGTGGGTGAATGTCCATATTGCTAATGGGGCATGTATCACAATTCAATACGTTACCAATGTCATTGTTCATGGTCTTCATATTCATGACTGTAAGCCCACTGGCAATGCCATGGTTAGAAGCTCACCCACTCACTTCGGGTGGAGGACAATGGCTGATGGTGATGCAATCTCCATCTTTGGGTCAAGCCACGTTTGGGTTGATCACAATTCTCTTTCTAATTGTGCTGATGGTCTTGTTGATGCTGTCATGGGGTCAACTGCCATTACCATCTCCAACAATCACCTCACCCACCACAATGAGGTAATTTTGATGCATGTATTTCTCTTGTACCTCACTTTTTTATCTGTAGCATCCTTATTAACGCTCAAGCTCAACTGCAGGTGATGTTGCTGGGTCACAGTGACTCTTACACAAGGGACAAGCAGATGCAAGTGACCATTGCCTACAACCATTTCGGAGAGGGACTTATCCAGAGAATGCCAAGGTGTAGGCATGGGTATTTCCATGTGGTAAACAATGACTACACTCATTGGGAAATGTATGCTATTGGGGGAAGTGCAAATCCTACCATAAACAGCCAGGGTAACAGATACGCAGCTCCAAGAAACCCGTTTGCAAAGGAGGTATTGTCTTGTGTCATATTTGCTGAATATGTTATGTTTACAATCATCATATCAGATAATATGATTGATTGGTTGGTTTGAGCAGGTGACCAAGAGAGTGGACACAGCTGAAAGCCACTGGAAGAGCTGGAACTGGAGGTCGGAAGGAGATTTGCTGCTGAATGGTGCATATTTCACTCCATCTGGAGCCGGAGCCTCAGCAAGCTATGCCAGGGCCTCAAGCTTGGGAGCCAAGTCCTCCTCCATGGTTGGATCCATGACTTCCAATGCTGGAGCTCTACCCTGCCGAAGAGGCAGGCAATGCTAGATAGTATATCCCCCACCCAATCAATTAAAATGGTTGAAAAGCCAGCCATTTACTAGCTCTTTCCCATCATTCAAAAAGCACTACCAATCAAATATCCATATTCTCTGTAGTCTATCCTCCCCATCTACCAGCATCATCGCATATTCTGATTTTAAGTGTAAATTTATTCATTTTTACACATTGTCATTATTTTGTCCTACCCACTCTACTCATTTTGTTTGTCAATCTGTGCAACCTGCTTCAACTCTAGTGAACTAAAAAATCCATCTTAAGAGCAGGTACGCAAGCGTTGTCCTTGGTTCCCTTTTCCTTTTTTGCCCCCTTTGAAGTTTTCTGGTCTTCCTCAGCCTCCCATCCGCGTCAATCTTGGTCACTACCTACACTTTGGTCTTGTGGGTTTATAGGACTTTTACTGATTTGGTGAACTTTATTTTATTTGTGTCTAGTCATACAAGCAATAGTATGAGCGTCAGAGTTTGGAGTTATTGAAAGACTTTGTTACAGAGATGATGTATAGTCAATAGCAGTGATGTTTACCTTTTACTTTTCTTCGCTTTTTCTTTCTTAATGGAAGCGATCTTTTATACTTTTATTATATGTATGGGTATCCTCTTTCTTTCTTTCTTTCTTTCTTTTCTTTTTCACTTTATGGTTTTGCAATTGTGGTAATTTCCGTTATCAGTATGCCCCTTGTTGTGACGTTGTTCCTCTGCCATCGCCAGCATTAGTGATTCTTTCATGTACTTTGCTGTCACCCACATTACCAAAAGTCATCAATTACTAATATCATGACAGCTTTTGGTCTTTTTATCAAAATGATGCAATTGCTTTAAATGGGTTCAACGACTTTACTGGTTTTCAATTCTAAATCATCACTCCTTCGGAAACCAATAAGTTAATGTTGATATGTAACATAATTCATAGGGATAGCAATTGTTTCTAATTTGTTGATTGGGAAAGGAGGGTGATTCTCCAAAAGCTTTGCAAAACCAAAAGAGAATTTTAAATTAAATGAAGATCGTGCCTGTTAAGCTTCATCACTAAGTTGCTAATATCATACTAAACGGATGATGGTCTGAGTCTGAGGCAGAGAAATGGAAATTATGACAACTGCATTTGCTTGGGCTTGGCCATAAAATAGAATGGAATGCTACCATCTCTCTTTCTATCCCCAACTTGGCAGCTCAATGGATAAAAATAAAATATCACTAATATTATATAAATTAATGCAATCCATAAATTAATTTATAGAGTATAAACCAAGTCATATTAACACTCAATAAGCAAATAAATTTAAACTTTAAATATATAAAATTTTCATGAACCTAAGATATGATAAAAGCAACCCTCAAGCAAATAGCACACAAGTGAGCATGTGCAAAGCAGATGTAAGTGCTACCTCTTGAGGGTATAAATAATTATATAATACTAAGATGATTTTTAAAAATATTAAATATATTTATCTATTTATAAACTCAGTGTAATAGATTCAAATATCTTTTTTAGATAGAAATATGAAGTTTAGGGCAGTGAAGAAGGTGAGACGAAGAGATGAGGATCCCCTTGATGGTGGTGGAGGGAGAGTCGGCCGAGCCTATGTTTTCTAAATATTCTTCCTTTAAAGATGCAGTGACAAATTTGGATAGCATGAGTCATTTTTCGGAGAATGACTGGGAAGAAGAATACTTTGATTTAGATGATAGAGACTTATTAAGGAAGATGGTTGATGGTATGCCAACACTTGACTTCTCGGAAAGACTTTATTCTCTTATCGAGAAGAGTATGTCTAGCACGATTGTATTGAAGCTATTAGGGAAGAGGATAGGGGTTAACACTTTATGGAGCAAGGTGTGATCGTTGTGGAAACCAATTAAGCGTTTCCAGCTTATGGATATAGAGAATGATTATTTTCTTGCAAAATTTGAATAACATGTAGATTATTGTAATGTCCTATCCGATGGGACCTGGGTGATCTACAGGCAGTATCTTACAGTCCAACCATGGACAACCCAATTCTCCTTACTGCAGGAGTTTCCTGAGAATGTTGTTACATGGATTCATGTTCTTAGTCTGTTAGGGGTGTTTTACAAGAGAAGTGTTTTGCGAGCTATTGGAGAGCTAGTAGGAAAAGTTTTCAAGATAGTTTTGCAAACTGATAAAAGGGTTCGGGGACAATTTGCAAAGTTTGGAATACAGTTAAATTACGTAAACCTCTTATTTCCAGGGTCCAAGTAGCCAACAGAATTCATAGAGTTAAGTATGAGTCTCTTCCTATGATTTGTTTTAGCTGCAGCACTTATGGTCACATGAGGGAAAACTGTGCTAAAGTTCATAATGCAGAAAGCATGGAGGAGGAATCGGACATGGCTAATGAGAATCTTGTAAGGATGAAGCAACAACTAGAAATCTCGACTCAAGTGAGAGTTGAAAAGGAGGAGTATGGTGAATGAATGATTGTGGATCGTCAGAATTGTTGACAAAGTTGGAAGATTGAGGGTGGTTCAGAGAATGGATTAAGAAAGATCTCTTTTAGATCTTAGTTTAATACTCTTGTTGAAATTGAGGCAATTAGAAATGAAACTAGAGAAATTGGTGGTGAAATATTTAATTTTGGAAGCAAAGGAATCAAGAAACTAGATCAACTAAAGATATTATGAGAGGAAATCAAGGGAGTGGCTCTAGAAGTAGGAGAAAATGAATGAATAGTGAATAGCTAACTGGGGGACTTGGGCTTAAAATCAATAGAGGCAAGGGCATCAAGAAATGGAATGTTGATGTCAAGGCTTTTAGCTCTAGGCAGGCCATTAGTGGGCCTCAGAATGAAGTAGACTTAAGGAATAAGGGCGCAGGGGTTATAATAGGTGGGTCAGGTAAGGATAATGGATCTAAGAACAATCAAGCTATTTTGGATAAGAGTAAACATATATCTATTACTCTTTTGGAGAATAAAAATCCAAATGTGTTTGCAAGGAATTTTCACAAATCGGGAAATGCTTCACTTATTAAAAATCTTATTTTTCCTTCTATAATTTCTTTTGTTCTAAAAAATCCTTCATGTTCTAATGGTCGAGTCTTCGATATCGGGGAGAGGGGAATGTTGTGTACTCTTCAAATGAAATGATTCCAATCCAAGAGGCAATTTAGAGGATGGTGGATCAATTAGAGATGGATTGGAATGCAGTTAAAATAGGTCGCAGAGTAGTTGCTTGTGAAACTATGGGTTTGGCATATCAATGTCTGACTTTGAAAGGGCATGAAATGCTGGGTCAAGAGGGTGAAGATGCGGTAGCACTCATGGACGAAAATACAGAAGAGTAATAGGTTCATAAGTCTTAGACCTTGTGTTATTTGTCTTATGACGTCGACTTTTTTAGTGTGGAATTGTCAAGGTGTTGGTCACCTGAACTTTGGTAAAATTGTGAAAGAATATTTGCGTGAAGTTAATCCAAAAGTTCTTGTTTTAGTGAAAACTAAGATTAATGGCTTGAAAGCTGACAAAGCTATTAGGAGTATTGGAATTCCATTTTCCCTTAGGGTGGAATCAATAGGCTTTTCTAGTGGGATTTGGGTTCTATAGAAAGAGAAAGTTCGTGTAAGAGTGTTGGTAATAAAAAATAGTTTGTTCATATGAAAATTGCGGTTGATGACAAATCCGATTGGGTTTTGATAACAAATCCAATTGGGTTTACTTTATCATTGTTTATGGTAGCCCTTATAAATTGTTAAGGAGAGATATTTGGGATGGTTTAGGAGGCATTGTGTAGAATATTGAGGAGCCTTGGCTAGTCGTTAGGGATTTCAACGCTTTGCTTAGTGAAGAGGAGAAAAATGGTGGATCAAGAAGGTTCGTTGTTGGGTGCCAGTGTTTTCAGCGGATGTGTTTTGACAGTGAGTTGAAAGATTTGGGTTGTAAAGGTCTGAATTTTACGTGAAATCGTGAGAAGGTTTTTGAACTTCTCGACAAGGCCTTATGTAATGCTTAGTGGGATTTGAAGTATCTAAATACTATGGTTGTCACATCCCGAAAATCGAGCTAGTAGAATAGGGATAGTACATTGAGAATTAGTGAATTGAAAATCGTAATTAAGTTAGAACATTAAAACAATTAGAAATTAATTACATAATATAATAACCCGTTTTTAGTGGTGTCAGAAACAGTGGTTTCGGGACCACAATTCCAACGAGTGACTTATTATTTTAGCATTTATTTAATTTTTACAAGAATATATTAAGGTCGTATCAAAATTTTGTTAAGAAATTTTGATGTTTAAATGGTTAATTAGGTAAAAAGGACTAAATCGTAAAAGGTGTAAAAGTTGAATTCTTTTAGTTAAAAGGAATAAATGGCTATAGAAATGAAAGTAAATGGACTTGAATGGTAATTATACCATTTAATGAGTTAGTGGATAGTTATGGATAAGGTTTTATTGAAATTTTGATTAGTAATAAGGGTAAAATAGTAATTTGGTAAATAAAAGAAAAAGATATCATCTTCCCCATTTCTTCTTTTCTTTGCCCGATTACATCATTAAAGGGAGAGAGCCTCGATTTTGAATTATTCATTGCATAGTATGTTTTTGTGCCCCGCTTTTATTGATTTTTATGTTTTTGAGCTTATTTTAGCTTAATCTAGTTAGCCCAGGGGTTAATTCGTAAAAATGTTAAAGGTTGAGGGACTTTCCATGGATGCTTTTGAATGTGTTTTGATGTTAGTTGATGGATTATTTATCTTTGTTGTAAAATAACCATGTTTTGTTAAGTGATTTTTGATGAATTTTAGAAATAGGGATTAAATTATTAAAAGTATAAATCCATGGGTTTTGTTGTAAAATGTTGGTAATAATGGGTTTTTTCAGGGTCTCTTGTAACATTGGTTGAGTTGGATTTAGGCTAAAATGAGTTATATTTAAGTTGTGAGCTTAAGGACTAAATTGTGAAAAGTCAAAGTATTAGGGGTAATTTTGTAATGTTGCATAAATATGAACTATAGACTAAATTTAATACTATAAGTACTTAATTGAATGAAATTATTTATTTGGATCAAGATAAACCACATTCGGACTTAAATCAAGAAAAAGCGAAAGCTTCGGATTAGTTCTACTTTACTATTACGACCCTAGTTATCGAGGTAAGTTCGTATGAATTATGATCATTTTAATGTTAGCTAAATTAATTATTTGCTATGTTGTTTTAATGTAAAAATATATATAAATGTATCCATGTTATGATAAATTGACAGTTAGCAAGTCCCAGTTGAACCTTAAGAATTCTTAAGATACAAATAACATGTCATTAGGGATTTCATGTTTCGAGTGTTGGTCTTGAATGTCTTATCGATGGCTGAGGTCTTGCATTTGTTGCGGATTCTCCACAGCTCATGTGAGCAGTATCGTGTAGCTTACATTCTAACCCATAGCTCGTGTGAGCATTGATGTAAAAAAAATGTTACGATTATATGGAAAGGCACACTATGTGTGAGCATTCCAGAGTATCTGATGTAATTCTAGATGGTTCAAAGGGTAAGAAAAGGAATAGAATGGTAAGTAAATTAATGGAATGGTTCATGATCTTATGAAAAGGTTGATGAATATGTATTGTATCTTATGAAATCTATTTATGTTACAAATGAACTTATATGTGAGGTTGATGAACCTACTAACTTGTGAGTTTGATGATGTGGTATAGGCTTATACTAAGCTTATGGTATTAGTAATGATTTATGCCTAAACTATGAATTGTATTAATGAAATGGTAAGTTATGTTTAAAGTTTATATGAGCTTACTAAACACTTGTTTCTTTCGTAGTTACTTTCCTTTGTTTTATAGATTATCGAAAGCTTGATTGGTTAGAAACTCATCAGAGACTTATCACACTATCCAACAATCATTTCGGTAGATTTTGTGTATTTTGTCCAAGGTTAATAATGGGATGTATAGGATCTTTGTAATGCATGTGTTGGTATGTTTAAGCTTTTGAGGTTAGTTGGTTTGGTGCACTTTAATGCCTTACCAAGTTATGTCATATTGGTCACTTTTAAGTTCTTGTAAATAAGGTTCTTTTGGTATGTTTTGATGGCTTGCAAATGGTCATGTATGGCAGTTAAGTGAACTAGGTTGTGTGTTTCAAATATGGTCAAATTGCTTTGATTTGATTCTTAATGTTTGATACAATTATAGTGCCTTTGAATGGCTTATTGGTTAGGTGGCTTAGGATGTCTGAAATGATATATTTATGTGTGTTTGAATGATGTTTGAACCCCTTGAATGTGTGCCCAAATGGTTTGAATGATTAGGTATGAGTTGGACTTGTAATGGCTTGATTTTAGCTAAATTTTGGGTTCACACGACCCGGGATACAAGCTGTCACACGGCTGTGTGTCACATGTAAAATTTTAATGTTTCAAGTTAGAGAGTTACACTGCCTAGCACATGGCCTAGCACACGAGTGTGTGTGGCAACTCAGAGAGTTACACGGCCTCTGGCATGGCCGTGTGACCATTCTCAGTGAGTTACACGGGTGAGGACACTGGTGGGACACGTCCGTGTGTCCCTTGTTCAAATGTTACACGGCCTAGCCACACAGTCGTGTGATCCCCGTTTTCTAATTTTTGCAACTTTTTCTCAAAATTCTTGTTTTGTTTCGAATTAGTCACAAATCGCTTGTAAGTTATTTTTAAGGCGTCAAGGGCTTGATTTAGGGACAGAATGCATATGATTGATTGGTTTATAATGAATTTAATTTATTTAATTTTATGATGTTAAATGTTTTTCGATTGTATGGTAATACCCTGTAACCCTAATTCGATGATAGAGATGTGTTAGGGGTGTTACAAATAAAATATTAAAATAAATACAATTAATAATTTTAGGTTAAGGGTTAAAATTAAGTGTTGGAAAATTAATTTGGTTAAAACGGATTTTAAAAATAAAATCGGGTTTGAAAATAATTGAGAAAAATGTGTTTTAATTAAACTAAGGACTAATTTGAAAAACAAGGGAAAAGTGGAAGTTTTTAAGAGACAATTTCCCCTGAATTTTTAAAAAAAAATCTGCTCATCTTCCTCATTCTTTAAAACCCCTACATCCCTTCCCTCCCATTTAGCTTCTCATTCAAAAAAATTTCCAAATTCAAATATGATATTTTCTCTCAAAACTAACTCATCATTGGTGATTTTCTATCTATCCAAACACCTCAACACCTTCCAATTTTAAAGAAAAATCATTAAATCCTTAACAAATTCGTAATTGTTCTCCTCGCGTTTAACTCCGAATTTGATCAACAACATGTTTTCTTCAAATTAAGGTAACATCTTGACTTATTATGATTAGATTAAGGTTGTTGTTTTTCTAATTCGGAATTTAATAGAGTGTGTTGAGAGTTTTTAAGATTTAAAACTTTTTAATCAAATTTCGGTTCAACAAAGGTGAAATTTAAAATAATGAGTACACTTATTGTTTTTGATTGATTTTTAATCTATTTTTAACTAAATAAAAGTTATTTGAAATCAATTTGATAGATCGGTATCCAATTTTAATGACTTTCGAATTTCCGCTTTTGCATGTTCATACAAGCTTGATTTTTTCGAAAAAATTAGATCGGTGAAATTGGATGAAATTGATGGTTTGAATATGTAATTAGATAATATTTAGGAATATTAGAGTTAAAATTAAGGCTTAGAGATAAATTTTGAGTGGTTAAACACCTATTTCGACAAAACTAGTTAAATTTTCGGTATGAGAAAAATAAGCTTACAGTGGTGATTTTTCTGCTATCCTTTTTTGAGTTTAAGGCTGTTAATAATGATTGTATATTTTATTTAACTTTCATGCAAAGTTTTGGATTCATTGGGAGGTTTCACGAACAATGCGAAACGGTAATAAAAGGTTGTTTGACATTGTTGTGTAAGAGGTATTGACTAAGGTGAGTGGTTTGACATACAACATTTAAACTCCAATACACAGACTAAGATAACATATGCGAATCCTCACTTATGGTATGCGAACCTTGACTTCTTCCCTATTCAAATTCTTGCAATTTTGGTTGAACCGTTGAGTATATTCATTGAGCGGTTTTAATGGTGCAAAATGCATGAATTTATAATATATATATGGGATTTGTTTTATATACAATATAAATATATTGGGTGTTATATATATAATATATATAAATGTGGGGAGTTGGTAATATATATGCGTGAGATTAGAGCCATATAATATATGCGAGTGGGGTTTGTTGGTGTTAAACATATACATACATATGTGTGTTTTGGTGCTATATAAGTAATGTATGTGTTATATATATTTGTATATGTGGGTTGTAATATATATACACGTGGGTGAGTATACGTATATTATATATATGCATGGTTCAGTATATATATAATTACGGGAATTGTTTTATATAATATATAAATTTCTCAGAATTTCAATGTATGCCTAAAATTTGAAGTGATAAGGTTATTAAATAAATATGTACATATATAATATACGAATTGTAATATTTATGAATGAATATATGAATAAATAATATAATGTGGACTCTTATAACATGCAAATTTGATCGATAATGCATATTTATGCATACACGAATTTGTAAGTGAATTATCAGATTTATGATATAGCAAGTCAATTATATTTGTATATTGTGTTATATTGTGAACAATGTTAACTTGGCGAATTATATTATTATGGCAAACTGTGTTAATTTGGTAATCTGTATTAATATGGCGAACTACATTAATTTTCCAGACTAAGTATTGTGAGATTTTGAGTTGCATTGCATGCAAGCTAAGGTATTGTATGCCCTATGCTAAATAAAATATGCGAACAATGATTTATGTGAGCTATGTCATAAAATTCGGAAAATCATTTCGGTGGCTAATGTGACGTTCGAAATTTGGGTCGGACCGTCCCAAATGAATTTAGGGCATTATAATGGTGTTTCATATGCCGAGACTTAAATTAGATCATCGGTGGATATCAATAACTTTTGGTAGTAATTTAAGAGTGTCCTCGCCTCGACCCTTCCAGTTTTTTAGTGGTTGGCTACTCCATAAAGAATTCAGTTCTATGGTTAACGAGAACTGGACAAGTGGAGGTTCTTTGGCGAAGTTAGTTTTGAATTTTTCCGAGGCAATAAGAAAGTGGAATAAAGAAGTGTAAGGGAATGTTGTGTATAAGAAAATAAAGCTAATGAATAGAATTGATGGCATTGAGCGAGCTTTAGAAAAGTTTTGATCTGCTAAACTTATTAAGATTGAGAAAGGCATACAGACTGAACTAAAAAGTATCCTGGACGGGGAGGAGAGCCTTTGGAGACAAAAATCCTAAAGGGATTGGCTTCAATTAGGGGACTAGAACACGAATTTTTCATTGTAAAGCCAATTCTCGAAGGCGGATGAATGAGATCAAGGCTTTGAAGCGTTCTAATGGTAAATGGTGTTACAATGAAGAAACTTTAAGGACAGAAGCTATTTTATGCTTTCAAAATCTCTATACATTGGAGGCGCATGCATCGGGATTGTTTTCTGTTCAAATGAAATTTCCTTTTATTGAGACGTCTTTGTTGAATTGTATTGTGAGGAATCTCACCAGTAAAGAAGTTCGGGATGCCTTGCTTGAGATGGCGCCGCTCAAAGCTTCGGGAGCGGATGGGCTACATGCGCAGTTCTATCAAAGCCAGTGGAGTATACTTGGTGAATCACTTGTATCCATAGTCCTAAAGGTTTTTGAGGGAGGTAGCGTCGATCCTTTTCTTAACAGGACTTTGATAATGCTTATCTCTAAAGTGAGGTCGGAGCTTATCTCTCAATTTAGGTCGATTAGCCTATGTACAGTTCCATATAAGGTTCTTTCAAAGATGTTGGTGAACTGACTAAATCCTGTTATGCCAATCCCGGTTGATGCTAATCAAACTAGTTTTGTGGGGGTTCATACTATAATGGATAATGTTGGGTAGCAGTGAAAATCGATATAGAGAACGCGTATGATAGATTACGATGGGATTTTATTGAGGAAACACTTGTTGATGTGCAGTTGCCTGCAAATTTAGTCAGAATTATAATGAGTTAGGTGACCTCTATGTCGATGTAGATCCAATAGAATGGTTGCTTCACAGATGAGTTCATTCCTTCTAGAGGGGTAAGATAGGGCGATCCCATCTCTCTATACTTATTTAACCATGGAGAAGCTAGGACATGCGATAAATATGTATGTTTCTGACCGCAAATGGAAACCTATTCGGTTAAGAAGAGGTGGTCCTCCCATTTCTCATCTGTTTTTTTTTTTTTTTTGCAGACGACCTTATATTATTTGGGGAAGCGAATAAGGATACAACCGACTTCATGGAATCTGTGTTGAAGCAGTTTTGTAATTTGTCGGGCCATAAAGTGAATGCTGGGAAGTCTAAAATTTATTTCTCGACAAATACAGAGGAATCAGTTAAGGGGACGATTAATGAGCAATTGTGGTTTCAAGACGTAGATGATCTCGACAATTATTTGTAGTGCCTCTATTCCATCATAGAGTCAAGAAGAGAACATTCTAGTTTGTTATTGATAAGGTTCAGATCAAAAGAAGTTAAATGGATGTGATGCTAGATTATTGTCCTTGGCCGAGGGGGTGACATTAGCTAAATCAGTCTTATTAACTATACCGGGTTACTTTATGCAATCTGCCATGATTCTCGTGGGAGTTTGTGAGAAGATCGAGCAGATGATGCGAAATTTCGTTTAGGGTTCAACTAGCAATAATAGGAAAATACACTTGGTGAATTGGGATACCTAGTGTCAACCTATGAAAGAATGGGGCCTTGGCCTCAAGAGATTAGTTCCATAAAATCATTATTTTCTTATGAAGTTGGCTTTGCAAATAACGACTAATATGGATGCACTCTAGGTATGTATACTGAGAAGTAAATACAAGGTTAATGAAATATGTCATATATCTATTCGTCGTAGTTGTGCTTCTTACGTTTGGCGGTCATTATCGAAAATATGAGGGCAATTTCGGGATAACATCGTTTGGAGTTTGGGGAATGGGGAATGGGGAATCAGCAGATTTAATCAATGGCGGTGGAGTACCTTACGAATAAGTTTGGAGAAGGTAACTTGTCTTTGGTCCGGAAGATTTATGCGGTTAAGAGGTGCTTTCAAATGGTGAAGTTTCAGCTTATTCGAAGAGAGGGGAATGTGGTTGTTGATTGGATAGGTATAACTTGTCTGAAAGGGGAATGTGGTTGTTAATTGGATAGCTAGAATTTGTCCGAGAGGAAAATCCGAACTTTCGACTATTGATTTTCCTACTTTTCATGTTAGGAAGCTTTTGTTAGAAAATACATTGGGTAATTCCTTTGTAAAGGCTAATTAAAGGCACTTAGTTGCCTTCTTTAATATATATATATATTTAAAATATTTAATCCTTTATATAGAATCATTTTAAAAAATATTTATAAAATAGTATTTAGGGTGCTCTTTTTATTTTACTTTTTAACTATAGAAGTAATAAAGAATACTTGGTTTTTAGAATTAAAAGTGTTTTTCCACTCAAACGCAAAAGTTATGATTTAGGTGATTTTGGTTTTTGTGTTTGGAAGTAAATTTTTTTAAAAAACTCTTATTTATATTAACTCTTTAGAAAGTATATAAAAATAGATTAATTCATATATATTATTATATCAAATTATTTAAACATGTAATGTATGATCGAATATAATTCTAAAATCATATATTATCTGAGATTATTTCAACTATAATTTTTTATATAAAATAAGAATGTTTGAAAAGGGAACAATTCATTTTACATTAAAGTAAAATGAGGAAATATTTTGACTTCTTTTAAGGAGTAGGAAACATGTGAAACTCAACCTCTTTTGTTTCTCTACAAAATTCGACCCAGTCTAATATGGACCATTACAGAGTTCTTCTATCTCAATGAGTCACCGGAAAACATATGAATTCGTCACTCACCTCCTCAAGTAAAAGGCATGCGCATATCTCCACCAAATAATTACAAAGTTAATGTTTCTATGGTATATGATTTTGATTAGTATAATAATAAATTTAGTCCTTCAAGTTTATATATTTTGTTAATTTGACCTTAAGTTAACAAAGTTATTCAATAACATTTGTGTAAAACGTTAAGGTTGAATTTTTTAGAATTAAGGTTAAAATGATAAAATATGTAAAGTTAAATTTATTATTATATTAATCAAAATTGTGTACATTTGATGAAAGATATTAATATCATAATTAATTATTATTAGTTGTTGATAGGTGAGAGAAATTTTTTAATTTCAAAATTGAGATTGAACGATATATCTAAAACACATAAGTGGGAACGAAGATGAGAAAAAGGTTATACGTGTTGAAAGAGGCAACCATGTGAGCATCGGATCTTAGCCTTATGAGGCCTTTCAAAAGTAGGTAGGCAGCCCACTTCATGTTGTGTTCACATGTACATGATATGTTAAGGTTGTTTCAAACCCTTTTTGGATTAGCAAATCAACTGATAGAAACTTCAGTATTGGATTCTTTGTAAATTTAGCTTCAACACTGTGGTTTCGTATGAACAACATTATAATTTAAAAAAAAACATAATTTTGTAATTTTTTTTGGCATTAAAATATGACATGTTATAAGACTGTGGGTGACAAAAATATGTTACGCCTCACAATTTTTTTTAAAAAAATAGTATACATAAAAATGTCAAGTTATTGGTGGCTTTATTTATTTTTGGAGTGGAAGTTTTTGACAACACATTAACTATTAACTATTATTAGGCGAAGGGCAATTTAATTCCTTTAAAATAAATGTGGACAATTAGTCTTTTACATCATTCAAAAAGGTCAATTGTAGAAGGAACCCAATATAAACACAGTTGTGAAAAATATTAATTTTAAAATTTCAAAAAATAATAAATACTGAACAACTTACAAAAATATTTTTAAAAATTAGGAATTTCTTTAATATTTAAACAACTTTTTAATTTCTTTTTTTTGTAATTTTACTATTATTATTTTATAATTTTTAAAATGTAGAATATTATAGATTTTTAATGTTCTAAAATTCACTTGTGCCTTTAAATTCATAGTTGAATTTTTTTTCTTCTTTTTGGTCACGTTGACTTTTATTAACGAAATTAATTAACATCTCTTAAATTTTCCTTATTTTTTCAATTTCAAATACAATAGCAACTAAATAACCTCCCTTATTTTGATAGATTTATCTTATTGTTTAGTAACTTAAATAATTAATCACTTTTTAATAATACATTAATTAAATTACTCTATTTATTTTGAGAGCGAGTAATCTGCTCTAACCTTATAATACATGGATCTCTTTGATATTTAATCCACAAAATATTATTAAAATAATAATAAAAGAAATAAACATCCTCATCATAATATTTATTAATTATTTTAATTGGCTTTTAATCTTTTCTTAATTGGATTTTTGTTTGATTTGTTGGGGAATATAGACATCACATATATAATAAGATTAACTAAATATCATTATTTACTATTATAAATGTTAGCCCAAATTAAAAGTTATCTAATTTGGTTAAAACTTATTAGGCTTCAGTTATTAAATAAAGTATGACCAAGTATATGTAGATTCTCTGGTAACTAATTTCTTATTAATGATGGGTTGATTAGAAATTAAGATTAATGTGCAAAAGTTATGTATTAGGGTCATAGTCTCCAAATTACACATACCTAATTTTTCTGACATTCCATCTTCAAAAAAGAAAGAGACACATTCTCTAAATTACTTGTGGTTAATTTGGAATAACAAAGCCACAAGACTAAAAGATTTCAAGATATTAATGGATTCAGGTACACTTCCGCATTTAGTTTTATTATTGATGATTTTATTTGAAAGATTCTAGTTTATTAAGTTTCCTGTTAATTTTTCAAATCTAACAAGTGGTATCAAAGCCTCGTCATGTCCAATAATTGGTATGGAGTATGCCTCACATTTTGGTCAAATTAGGACACAAACAAAGAGTGACATCGCAATGAGGAGGAACTCTTCATCCCGATGTCACAACGAGAAGAAGGTCGTGTCCTAACGACGTGGCAACGTGTCATGCAATTTTCTCGATTTTTTTCTTCCAATTAAACTCTAATTGTTTGTCTCAATCAAACTCTGATTAGTATAGATTACTTTAATATTATTTGACATACGAATTTAGCCTATAAATAGGCCCCTTTTCCACAATAGAAAAATCACCCCGCTACACATTTAGGTATTATCTTTTACAAGCTTTCAGAGAATTTTATGTTTACGTTTTAAAGGTTCTTACTTTGGGTTTTGGGGTTTAGTTTTATCTCCATCTTTTGTACTCTTCGTTTTTGTCGTTATAGTGAAATTATTTTTGCTCGTGGTTTTTTAAACTCTTTGTAGGAGTTTTTCTAATTAACATGTCTGTGTTCATTCTTCTTTACTTTTACTATTTCATTGCATATATAGGTCAATCCCCACCAAAATGGTATTAGAACTAGTTCAATTTCAACATTCAACACGTTTAGAGATGACAGCAACAAGGTTTGATATTGATAAGTTCGATGGCATCACAAATTTCAATCTGTGTCAAGTTCGGACAATGCCAATTCTGATTCAGGGCAATTTTGAGAAGGTACTTATAGAGAAGACGACTACAAACATGGATAAATTAGAATAAGATAGGTTATATAAAAAGGCTCTATCCATGATTCAATTAAGTCTAAAAAATAATGTGGCATGAGGTTTTGATGGAGAAAATAACATTCACTTTATGGAAAATGTTAGGATCCCTTTACGTGACAAAGTTTCTGGCTAATCAATTGGTGTTGAAACAACGTTTATACACGTTCCGCATGGACTAAAGTGAGCACCTTAGAGGTCACATCAATCAATTTATAACTCTTTTTATTTATTTAAAAAAATGTTAAGGTTTAGATTACGATGAAGATCAGATTATGCTATTGTTGTGCTTATTACCCCATTCATACAAGTCTTTCAGGGAAACCCTGATTTATGGCAAAGATGATCTCTCGTTCGAGGATGTGAAGGTCATTTGTTGAGAAAAGACAAACTCGACAATGAGTTTGGATCAAATAGCAAGTAAGATAGGTAATCCACGATTTTGGTAGCATCAAGGAAACAAGATAAGAGATGTCACTATTGTAAGAAGTTAGGTCGTGTCAAGGTAGATTGTTATAAACTATGAAATAAAAATGCTGTCGAGAGCAATGAGGAAAATTTAACTAGTGCTAATTTGGCCAATGTCAAGGGTGATGATTTCTTATTGGTGTCAACAAGCGAAAACCCTGAACTTATGTCCGAGTGGATCCTGGATTTAGGGTGTTCTTTCCGCATGTGTCCCAACAAGGATTGATTCCCCACATATAATCCAGTTGAAGGTGGAGTTTTGTGCACGGAGAATGGTTCACCCGGTAAGGTAATCAATATTGGCACTATTCAGATCAAGATACATGACGGGACAATCAGGACACTGTCACATGTCAGGCATGTGCCTGACTTTAAGAAAAATTTCATCTCCTTGGGAAATTTAGACTCACAGGGTTGTAGAATTAACATCGAGTCAAGCGGCATTAAGGTATCCCGTAGGGCTTTCATTTTGATGAAAGGTAAAAAGATTGACAATCTTTATATTCTAAAAGGATCAATGGTGATCGGTGAAATAGGATGTCCCCCATCTGTTAAGGAGTCAAAGTCGACTCGTTTGAAGCATAGACGATTTGCTCATAGGAGGGAAAAATGTATGACTGTTTCATATAAGAGAGGTTCTATTTGGGACGCAAGTTTTGAAAATATAGGGCGCTGTGTTTGTGGAAATCAGGCACCAAGTCAGTTTTGATTTGGCAGTGCACAAGTTGAAAAATAGAATTCTTTTAGCTTCTAAGCACAACTTTGACTTAATTAATATCCTGTATAGTACGAGATAGGCCCGTGATGGGCTTTGAAAACAAAGGCATTGTGGAAATATGAGTTAAGGTGGAGATTTGTGGAGTATGTCTCGCATTTCGGTCGAATTAGGATACAAATAGAGAGTGATGTCGCAATGAGGAGGAGCTCCTCTATAACAGACTGTTTTCAATGAAATTGAAATAGTAGTTTCGGGACTACAAATCTAAAGTCAAAAAATTTATTTTATTATTATTTTATTGTTTACAACATGATAGAAATTCTGTATAAAAATTTTGTTAAGAAATTTTACCGTTTACATGCTTAATTTGATAAAAAGGACTAAATCGCGTAAAGTGTAAAAGTTGTGTTCTAATAGCTAAAGGTATTAAATAACTATAGAAATTTAAAGTGGAGGTCCTTATATGGTAATTATATGATTATATTTGATAGTGGATGGTAATGGTTTGGCATTATTGAAATTTTGGTTAGTTTTTAAGGTTAAATAAGTAAATAACTAATAAAGGTTAATAATTAAATAAACAAAATAAAACATTCATCTTTATTTTTGTTTCTTCAACTTAATAACTAAGTAAAAAGGGAAAAACCATGAAAGCTTCATTCATCCATCTTTAATCTTTCAATTAGGTATGCATTTTTGTCCCATTTTTAATGATTTCTATGTTTCCAAGATTGTTGTAGCTTAATCTAGCTAGCCCGGGGACTAATTTGCAAAATTTTTAAACTATTAAGGTTTTTTCATTGATGATCATGCTTGAGTTTTGAAGTTTGATAATAGAAAATGAATGGTTGTTGTTAGATAAACAATGTTTACAAATAAATTTTTAGTGAAATTGTCAAATAGGGAATAAATTGAAAAATAAAAAATATTATGTGGTGAAATTGTAGAAGAAATGAAATATAGGGCCTATTAGGGACTATATTGATATTTTTCTATGATGGGTTGTGATGGAATTTCGTAAATTTCCATTTTTATGAGATAATGACTAAATTGTAAAGAATTAAAAATACAAGGCAAAATAGTAATTTTACCAAAATTACAAGTAGGACTAAATTGAATGTGAAATTTATTGAATTGGGTTAAATTTATCTATATAGATCCTGTCAGACCTCGTACGGAGTTAGATCGAGGCAAAGAGAAAATTTCAAATTAGTCGTCTCTGTATCACATACCCTCGTCGAGGTAAGTTCATGTAATTAAATGTGTAATTATATGCTTTGATTGAATTAGATGTATGTTATTTGCATTATAATTATATTTGACTATCGATTGCATATCCGACAACGTATGACAATTACCGAGCCCTGTTTGAACCTTAGGAATTTGTAGATACAAATGACATGTCATTAGGGTTACCGATTTTAGCTCTTATGAGCTTATCGTTACTCAGCTCGTATGAGATTACCATTATTCAGCTCGGAGGAGTTTACCGTTTACAGCTCGTATGAGCATATGTATACAGGAATTGACAGATTACATTTCAGTACACCTCGTGTGTACTACCTCGTATCCAATGATATTCTAAGTGGTTCAACAAGCATTGTTTTGTTACGAGATTACATGAGTTCAATACGAACTACCATAGGTATTTACATAAGATATATGAAAATGATTTGTACATGATATATAGGTACATGATTTGGAAATTATATATTCATGGAAGTTTGATTGTTGTTGAGCTCATACATGTTTCTAGATATTTATATGAATTACATGACTAACATGGTTGATGAGGATATGTGTCTAGGCTTTTGGCCAAATTGAGTTTGGATATGCCTTGTTTGCTTACCTTAAATATGACTAAATGGTAAGTTAATTTCTTTATTATACGAACTTACTAAGCTTAGATGCTTATTCTATGTTATTTTTTCGTGTCTTATAGTGATTCAGAAGCTTGTTCGGATTGGAAGCTTGTCGGAGCTATATTACATTATCCATCGGCTCTTTTGGTATTTTTGGTTATAATGGCATGTATAGGTTATTTTGGCTAAGGATAGCCTACATGTTTTATTATGTTTTTAGCCATTTGAATTGGCTTGGGTTTTAGTATATTTTGCTATGTATATAAATGGCCTTACCATGTGATGTGTGGTTTGGTATGGTTAGCATGTAAATTGATTTATGTTTGATGGATGAAAATTAAATAGTAGTTGAATATGCATATGAGTATGTACTACAATTTGGAGTGATTTAGTGCTTGTTGTGGAAAGCACATTTGTATATTGATGTTAGTTTTTGAATGGGTTGTATGGGTGTTTTTAGTGCACAAGTTACAAGTGACTTATATGACAATTTGATGCTAGAGATCAAGTACATAAATGGTACTAAATGGTATGTTTTGATTAATGATTTACATGGTAAGTTTTGGTACAAATATGCATATAAGTTAGTTAAACAATTGGATATATTGAATGTTTAGAGTTACATGTTATAGGTTATCATTTGAGATGCCTAAGGGCTTATTTGTTGTATGTGGTGATATTACATGTTTTAAATTTGATTTTGGCTGGTTTTGGATGCCTATTTATGACTTGTTAATATGCAAATTGTTGTGTTTAGGTTGGTACCAATTTGGGTGAGAAATGTGGCTTATAAAATGACTTAATTTCGTTCTCACGGGTCTGTGTCTCAGCTTTGTGTCCCCTGTATATTTTTAAGAGCACAAGTCAGTATGCTCACACAGCCTTGCACACGGGCGTGTGTCTTGGCCGTGTTGCACAAGTCAGTGAATTACACGGGCACGGACGCGAGCTGGGACACAGCTGTGTGTCCCTATTTCGAATGCCCACACAGTCTAAGACACGGGCATGTCTCTTAGCCGTGTGAGTCACACGTCGAGCTAAGACTCAATGTCTATACCAGTCGAGCTAAGACTCAATCAACACGTGGCATTATTCAATCATGACTCAATTTGTTAAGTAAATATGAATATCTATTTTATTATATCGTTAAGGTTTAAATAAATATACAAAAAAAATAAGTCAAAGAATAACTTTTTCAGTTTTTTATGGCACCATTACGAAATTTTATTTTAGGTTATTTCAGAAACTATGGTGTGATAAAAAAATTTAATTTTGGCCTTTGGCTATTATGGATTTTTTTAAAAAAATTTGAATGTTGGTATGTTTATATATATATATTAAAATAACTCAATTGAAACAATAAGTCGTCAAAGTGACCTCTTTTGAAATTATTTTGTTCTAAAATATAAAAGGTTGTGTGCATGTAATTTAAGCCATGCTAACATTGATTGACCCAAAGAAAAATTAATATTTAATAAAAATACATGTGCAACTATGGTAATAAACATGTGACGATTATTCAGTTTTACATGTGGGTAAAAAATTGACCCAAAGAAAGACTTATTGTTTGACATGTTTTTAATGTCAGTGTTTGATTACTACAACAATATAACACTTACAAGTTACTATTTTTATCCAGAGATGAAATATTAATGAAGTGTCTGTTATCTTGAGATGAGGTTTGCCTGTATTCAAATTATTATTATTTAAATTTGAAGTCTTATGTGATCTTGTTTTATTTGATTCAACTATTATTACACATGCCAACATCACAACCATTATTAACTCGATTCCTATGTTCAATGGCCTGAACTTTAAATCATGGCAAGAGAATCTTATGAATGTTCTCGAAGTCATGGATCTTGACCTTGCGTTAAGGACTGATTCTCTTTTACCGCTTGCAAATGAGAATATCTCTAATCAAAGGAGGGAGAGGTCAAATCTCATTTGTATGATGATCATGAAGAATACCATTCCAAAAATATTTAGGGACACTATGTTCCATAAGATTACAGTAAAACATCAATAAATGAATATTCGCTAAATTAATAATCTCGGTTAAATAATAATTTTTTCGATCTCGACTTGGACCAAGGGGATAAAATAATAACCTCGTTAAATGCATAAGATAATAATTTTTAGAAAAATCCTTAAGGGCCCAATGAAAATAATAAAAATTTACTAAATATACTATACATAAAACTAAAGTGCTTTCTAGACAACTCTTATTTTTTTTTTCAATTTTATTCTTTGCTAAAATATGCATATATAGTTAATTTCTTCTTCTTTGTATGTGAATCAAATACAATTTCATCTTTAAATTTTAGAAGGGCATAAACCAAATCTAGTATATTCTTCTCGTGTTGCATTAAATAATCTTTCAAGGTATCCACAGCTAGAAAAACCTTTTTTGGAGAAACATGTGGTAAAACACTACTGTCATTTGGATCTTGCTCATCATTAGCTAGCACATCCATTACTCCTTGAATAATTTTTCATCTGTAGGTGACTCCATCAAAGATTCATTTTCACTTGGATAATTCAAAATCAGCTCAGCATCCATGACATTTCTATAGTGTAAATAAGAAATTACTTCTTTTAATTTATGAATGCCTTCAACATCACCAATTTCTTGCTCGCGAAGTATATCCTCCTCGAATCAAATTTTGCAATGTCGAAAAAAATTTGCAATAGTTGTCGACTTCACATCAATATTCCAAGCAGCATTAATAAAATGGATTGTATCCAATACATTAATCTTTTCAGGATTTATTTTTCTTTTCTCATAACCTTCCAAGATGCTAGAATAAAAGTGACACCAATAATAAATCTTAACTGCTCTAATAGTTCCAACATTACATGGTTGAATTTTTTATGTTGAATTTGAAGGCAAAAAGAATAATTCAATGTTTTTCAAGCCTTCAATAACTTTGGGATGGGTTGGGCAATTGTCTACAATAAGCAACACCTTTCTTCCAGTCATTCTAGTATCAAACCAGTGAACAAAATCTTGAAAAAGTAATCCAGCCATCCATGCTTTTTTATTGGCTCGATAATGATGGTTAAGATTATCAATATTCACATGTTTAAAGCATCTAAGATTAGCAAACTTACCAATAACCCAAAGAGGCACTTTATCTGAACCATCCCCATTGTAATAAACCACAACAGTAAGTCTTTCCTTGTACTTTTTTCGTCCTTCTAATTGCTTTGTAGCCAGTGAATGATTTGCTTGCAAACGATAAAATAAGCCTATTTCATCCACATTATAGATATCTTTTCAATAAAAAATTTCCAATTTAGCTCTTATTTGAGGTAAAGCATCTTCAACATTCTTCATAACAATTGAACCACTTTCACCAAATCTTCTATAAGACTTAATCCCATGTCTTGCCTTGAACCGTTCTTGTAACACCCCTCACCCGTATTCAACGCTGGAATAAGGTTACAGAGCATTACCGAACTTATACCATATTTTACACATACATTTCACATACAATTAATAAATCATATACATTCCATTCACAACCAAACATTTAATCCCTAATACGAGCTTATGATGCCCTAAACATGCATTGAGAGTGGTTTGGGACTAAACCGATAACTTGGGAAACTTTTTGAACACTTAGAAAATTTTCTCAAAAACAAGGGACACACATCCATGTAGCCTGATCGTGTCTCTCACATGGCTAAAGACACGCCCGTGTCGCAGGCCGAGTGGACATTCGAAATGGAAGCACATGGCCGTTTCCTAACCCGTGTCCTACCCCATATAACTCTCTGACTTGGGTCACACTACCAACACACATGCCCGTGTGCCCTAAAAATGGCCATACACATCTGTGTTCCAGACTGTGTGCTAGGCCGTGCCAAACCTGTAGGTTATACTGACTTATGTCACACAGCCAAGTCAAGAACCTGTATGTGAGGCCATGTGGGGCATATTGAATTGATATTAATTTCAACACCAGGGGACACACGGTCGTGTAACATAATCGTTTGTTACACACGACTAAGACATATGCTCCTATCTCTACCTGTATAGACAAAAATAGGCTATTTACCAAGCCATTCACCCAATTCTTCATATACTTACATTAACCAAATTGGCACTGTCGAAACCCTTTTTTATTTTGAAAACAATGGGAATCGGCTTTGAAAACAAAAATGTGGAGTCGCCACCAATCTATTGATTTAGGTGTGATTGGGCCACCTATTAAAATGCTTTATTCATGTAAAATAAAAAAAGTGGGTTCGGGAGTCGGTTACGCATGAGGAAGGGTTAGCACCCTCATTACACCCAAAAATTGGTACCAAATTGATTTGATGCTATCCCTATGCCAAAAGGTTTTTTAAAGAAAAGATTTTCCAAAGTATGATTCTTTGTAAAATGTTCGAATAGTTTAAATTAGTGGTCAAAATTCTCTCGTTTCAAAGATATGCAGTATCATACCCAGCACGATTGGATACGATCCCTTATACCTTTAAAAACACGATTGATTTTCGACTTTTAAAAACTCGTACACTAAAATTATAAAAGGTTATCCAAATATTTAGTTCACCAGAAAAATCATACCCAGTACGATTGAGCATGATTTTCCGAATTCCTCAAATATTGGATATTGCCTTATTTCGGAATTTTTGAATGATAAAGAAAATTGGAAATTTGCTCAAAACACGTTTATCCGTTTTAAAATGGAATGCTTAATGAATTGTATCAAAACGTTTGCATGGGAAAGGATTTATGAACATGAAATAATAGGATACAACAAGTCACCATTAACAAATCCATAACTTTGTACAACTATTCTAAGTAAGATGTGACCAAATTCTTAATCATGGATGATGAACAATCAATACAAAAATGATATACAACAATAATCAACATGATATAATATAAAATGATCCATAAAATATGTACAAACTGAAATGGAATTAGAACTTAGTATAGTATAGGACATTGTCAAAATAATAGCGAATTAATTAACATACTATAATATTTTAAACACAATTTCATTTGGAGATTGACAATGTGCATGATAACTTAAATAATATATAGAATATAAAAAACAAATAAAACACATGATAAGATATAATGTACATAGCAAATTTATAAAACATGTATATATAAATAAATTTGGAAATAATTATTTGTAAAAGATAGCATGAAATTAATAATGTATATAAAAAAAATAAGTAAATATATAAATTATACATGTAACGAATCTTTTTTAAAAAAATCTAATCATACACACAAAAAGGTAAAAAAAACTATATTTACAAAATACATAAATTTAGTGATGTATATTCATAAAACTATATTTATAAAGGGAAATTTAAAACAAATAATATATAACATAATTTTACATGTAACAAATTAATTTGGATTGATGATACATACATAAATAATACATGTATAAGTATAATAAAATATGAGAGTGTATACAATAAATAAATTATATGATTTAAAATATGGTTCTTAAAAGAAATATATTATACACATAAATAACTTTAAAAGAGGATATATACATAGAAAACTATTTACATGAAATAATATGAAATCAATGACGCGGACTATAACAAAAATATTATAATATGATTTATTTACATAGGAATAAATTTTAGAAACAATTGTATGCTAAGATAAACATGAAATTAAAAGGTGAATTATAGGATTAAATTAATTTTATCCTAAATTATATATGTAATAAAATTTTAAGAACACAATTATATATAAAAATATATATTTTTCTTAAAAAAACTACATGTATAAAAACATGGCTTTAATAATGTGTATAGGTCAAAGAACCAAGTATATACCTAATAATAATTTAAATAGCACATAAAATAGGTGGATTTCCCTTTAAATAACAAAAAAGAATATATACATTAAAATAGGTAAATAGATTCAAAAGAAATTATAAAATAAGATAAAATTAAAAGTATACATAAACTAAGATAAATTTTATTACAAATTATACATAAAAAATAGTATTCAAAATGTTAAAATGATAGAATAAAAGAGAAAAAAACTATAATAACAGTTTTTAAAAACTAAATTCAATTATCAAAACAACTTAAAATACAAAAGCAAGTAATCAAGCATTAAAGAAAAATGGATGTGCAATGAATAAAGAAATGGAGAAAAATCTTAACAAAATTGAAATAAAAGGGACAATTCACAAATAGGTAGTCTTAAAGAGGATCAATGTACAATGCATGTAAAAGTATGAGGACTAGAATCAGAAATAATCCAGGACCTAAAATGCAGTGTTGCAGCGCGGACCCAATTGCAAAGACGCACAAATTCTATGACAAATTTAAAATGAAACAAAGTGGAAATAAGGATCAATTTAAATCTTTACGCGAAGACGAAGGACCAATCGCGCAATTTGACCATTCGAAGTGAAAGGGCGCGGATCCGGGTTGCAAAATGGGTTGACGCGCGGATCTCACCCCCCCAACATGGCTCTGTTTCACTTTGCAATTAAAATTAAAGAAAAAAAATATAATGGGAATCTGCCATAATAGCAAAGCAAATCTCTATTGTTAGGGCACTTGGAGACACCGCCGAACCACCATCACACTTGGTGGCCGACCATGCGTAGAAAAGTCGGAATCCGAGGCCAGAGGTAAGTACTCTCCTTTTTTTATTCACTTCATGCAAAATATAAGAGAAAAGAAAAGGAAAAAAAATATTCCAAAAGAAAAAACAAGATCTCAAAATTAAAAGAAAGAAACTAAAAACTTGAATCACCTCTTTTGATTTTTTTTCTATTGCTTTTTCAACGTGCGGGTATCTTGCCAGGAAAATAAGAAGATCTATTTTACAGTATTTTCATTTGGCTTTTATAGCCAAATCTAATGAAATAACAAAGTAATCAAAAATTATTTTCTTTTTCCAGCTATACAATTTACTGGATTCGGTTATTGCTATTTTCTTCCTTCTCGCAGGTTCTAATGTCGTATAGAGTAGTGAAGAAGTCGCTACTAAGGCTGCAGTGCAAGGGTTTCCAGAGACTCCAAATGTGTTGGGCCAATCGGGCTTATTTTATTTGGGTTGGAAATTGGGCTTTATCTGAAGGACTTGGACTATTAATAAATTTGGGCCTTTATTTGTGAACGGGCTTAGGACAATTAATTTTTTTTGCTTTATTTTTTTATTTTATTTTTATGTGGGCCCGGGCGAAATGGACCTGTTACAGGCACAAAACATAACACATATAGGCATTCAACTACTCTCAATAAAGCATCATTTATACCATTTCAAACACCAACCAATACAAAACATATCAATATCACAATGTACTATCCAATTCATAACAACTTCACTTATACCATTCAACTAGGTAAACATTTCTAATCATACATCATTATGCTCAATTTCACAAGCATATATCTTCTTAAATTTCTAACATTTGACTGCTGCAATATCTATTATCAATAATCATTTCAAAATCAACCTCAAGTTCATAACATAAGCCATGTACATATATTTATATACATATTCAAACTAACCAAATTAAGCCAACTCTCATGGCTATATATACAAACCAAAACATAAGCATTTACAAGCCAATCAAATGGCACAACTCATTACCAAATATACCAAAAAAACCAAAGTCCCTATACTTGCCATATACTTAAAATATAAGCTCAAAAGGTACCAAAGTGATAGTAGGATAGTGTGACGAAGTCTCCGATGATCCTTAAATCCGAGCTAGCTTTGAGATCACTATAAGACACGAAAAATTAAAAAAAGTAAGCTATATAGCTTATTAAGCTCATATGAAATAAACTCAATCTTATTATAAATATACAAATCATCAATTTGAACATATCAACATGTAGTTCATTTAACTACAAACCTTTCACATTTTCAATCACAATCTTATATATGAATTTCACAACTTCTTTGATTTAAGCTTATAAGGTTCATGTACATACCTATACCATCTCGTATCAATCTCATACACAACTACGTATTTCATTTACCCGTTGAACCATTCGGAATACTATTAGGTACAATGGGAAACTCGCACCCGAAGTGCCACATATATAGCCAAAGCTATCTCAATCTCATATCACATATACTGCTCACACTAGAACTATCAACAGGCCTACTCACACAAGCTGTCAGTCGAGACGTAGCTACACGGTGCTGCTCACACAAGCTGTCAAGTATCCACAACACATGCCAGTATACTCAACCACCGGTAGGATGTACAGGACCAGCACCCGAATCACATAATCACAATAATCCCCTAATGACATGTCACTAGTATCCAAATTTATTCTAAGGTTCAATCGGGATTTCTAATGCCGAATCATCGTCAAATTATTGTCAAATATATCTGTAATCTCATATTCATAGTTTATACAATATCAGAGCATTTAAAATACATTTACAATGAAATTTATTACATACGAACTTACCTCGGATGTAAAAACGGCTAAATTAGTTGATTAGTCGAGAACTTTGTTTTTCCCTCGATCTAGATCCGAGTTTCACTTTTCTTGATCTATATGTAATCAAAATTAAATTATTTAATCATCTCTCTATTCAATTTAGTCCAAAATTCACTTTAAGGCATTTTTACACAATTGCCCCTAATGTTTCACATCTTTTACAATTTAGTCCTTATTTCATAAAAACACAAATTCAAGCAATTTAACCTCAACCCATGCTAGCCGAATTACAAATAGGTCCCTACCAGCCCATATTTTCCATTTATTTCACATTTTAACCACAAAATTCCCACATTTCAGAATTTAATCCCCAATTTGCATTTTCACTAAAAATCACTTCAAAAAACTTGTATAATTATCATCAAACATTTATAATCTATCATCAAAATCAAAACACATGCTTATTATCAATGGCAATATTCAAAATCTTTAACAATTTTTCAAAATAGTCCCTGGGCTAGCTAGACCTAGTTGCAACGATATCAAAAACATAGAAATCATTAAAAACCGAACAAAAATGGACTTACATGCACAAGAGAGATAGGTCGAATGTTCAAGAGCTCAAAAATGGTGTTTTATCCTTAGGAAAATTGGTGGAGAAGATGAATGAATAGAAAATGCGATTTGTTTTACTAAATTTTAATTTATTACCAAATTACTTATTTAACCTTATTTAATAACCATCATAATCACTTAATATATGCCAAAAATTGTCCACTCGCAATTAAAATGTTCTAATTACCACTTAAGGACCTTAGCTATAAGATTCTATAGCAATTAGACACATTTAGCTAATAGAACACGACTTTTACACTTTACGCGATTTAATCCTTTTTATCAAATTAAGCATTTAAACGATAAAATTTCTTAACGAATTTTTCACAAAAATATATTATCATGATATAGAAATTAAAATAATAATAAAATATTTATTTTGACTTTGAATTTGTGGTCCCAAAAGCACTGTTCCGATTTGACTAAAAACTGGCTGTTACAATTCTAGCCAACCAATTGAGAAGTTAAATCCGGAATTTGCATCACCATACATTTTTTTTAGAAACACTTTTGCTTTAATTTAAATCATTTCTCTGGTCATGTTTACTTTCTCTTGATATTGGAGAAACCACTCATACAATACCTTCTCTAATTCGGGATATTTGGTTAATTTGTGCCTTTTAACATTTCTATTTTTTATCTCTTTTGACAAATATTCAGATGATCTTTTAAGAGTATTTGATATTGTTAATTTGCTAACAGAGAGATCAAATGTTTGTTGAACCCACTGTTGCAAATCTTTTTGACTTGAAGAGGGATGCTCATTTTTGTACTCACATAATGCTTTTCTCATTTCATCTATCAATGTAGACTTTTTTGTACCTTTCAAATGGGAAGCCATGGAGGAAAATATTTTATGAATTACAATACTTTGATACATGCATGTTTTTATTTATAATAAAATTTTTAATCTATTCAATGAATATATACGTATTGGATTTTGAAACCATTAACTCTTTTTTTCTTTTTGGTTACATGAGCCAATTAATTCACTCTTTTTTTTTTGTTACATGAACCAATTAAATTTGATTCATTGCACCTACATGGATATTGAATTTTGATTAAAAAAACACATACATAAAGTATGAAATATTCTCTAAATTAATAAATATTAATTTATCAATAAATTAATAATCTCGATAAAATAATAATTTTTTTGGGTCCAAAGGGTATTATTTTATAGAGGTTTTACTATACCACAACTAAGGAATTCTTGGTCAACATTGAAAAAAGGTTTCTCAAGAATGAAAAGGCTAAAATGGGCAACCTCTTGACAAATCTAATTTCAATAAGGTATAAAGGGAAAGGTAATATCAATGAGTACATTATAAAAATGTCATATCTTGATTTAAAGATGAAAGTACTTAAGCTATAACTCTCGGATGACTTGCTAAGGCATCTAGTTTTAATATCTCTTTCATCACAGTTTAGCCAGTTTAAGGTGAGCTATAATTGTCAGAAAGAGACTTGGTCTTTGAATGAGCTCATCTCACACTATGTTCAAGAAGAGGAAATGTTGAAACAAGAAATAACAAAAAGAGCTCATTTAGCCAAAACCTTAAAAGATAAGAAGGACAAAAACATGAACAAATTAAGGAAGTTACGAATACAACACCAAAAAAGAAATAACAAAATGAACCAAGGATGGTTGTTTCTTCTGTGGTGCAACAGATCATCAAAAGAATAATTGTACCAATTATCATGCTTGGCGTGTTAAGAAATGTATACTTATTGATTTTTTTTAGGTTACTTTGATTTCGTTACTGAGACACAATTGGTGGATAGATTTTGGTGCAATAACTCACATTAACTTGTCTATGTAGGATTGCCAAAATTGCCAAAAGTCAAATGATGGTGAAAGATACATCTATATAGGCAATGATCTTTCGGTAGGAATTGAAGCAATAGAAACTTGAGATTATTATTTAGAATTAAATTTTATTTGGATTTTATTAAAACTTTTATTGTACAACCTTTTAGATGAAATTTGATTTTCAGTATTAGACAAGTTTTTGTTTATTTTTTCTAATTTTTAAAATAGAGATTTTAGTTTTCAAAATTAAAATTTGATTGGCTTTAATTCTTTATCAAGTTATGATAATATATTTAATATTATTGTTCCATTTAATGAATCATTGCATATTACTGTAATAGGTAAGAGACAGAAATTAGCTATTTTCAACTTCATTGTGACATAAGAGATTAGATTATGTCTCTAAAAGAAGAATTGAAAACTTGTGTCCAATAATATTCTTTATCCCTTTGATTTTTCAGATACTTTCAAAGATCTAAAGGTCATAAAATTTTATGATCCCACTGCTAAGATTATTTTTAAGATGGATAATGACTATTCTTTGAGGATGTTGAATTTATGGGGGAAGAAACAATTAGAGACATCGTGTTTGAAGAAGAACGTGTTGATATTCCTCAACACATTTTTTTAATTGATATTGATATAGATCAGGAACAATCTATTATACTTTATATTGTTCAAATAACAACTCTGGATCAAGACAATGTCATTGAACCTTTCAATCAAGTAACAAACTCTACAACCTTAAGAATTAATGCCATTAAGAAGGTCCGCTAGATAAAAAGTTATAATGGCTTTAGTGACATGTTTTGACCTTAAGCTACATTAGATGGATGTCAAAATTGTGTTTCTCAAAGGTAACATTGATGAGATGATTTATGTAGTGCAATCATAAATTTTGTGTTTAGCCATGCAAAGTTAATGGTTTACAAATTACAGAAATTAATTTATGGGCTTAAACAAGCCTCTTGTCAATGGTGTTACAGTATTCACTAAGTGATTATCTCATTTGGTTTCGACATGACATTAGTTAATGATTATATATATCACAAGATTTATGAGAGTAAGAATAGTCTCAATCAATGCCCTGAGAATGACTTTGATATTACAAAAATGCATAAGGTTCCCTACATTTTAGCCTGGGAAATCTAATATATGTTCAGGTTTGTATGCGTTCGAATATTGCATACATTATTGGGATGTTCTATAAATATTTGAGCAATTCAGGTATAAACCATTAGAAAGAAACTAAATGATTCATACATTATCTTTAGAAAACAAAACATTACATGCTCACATATCAGAGGTCTGATAAGTTAGATATCATCATGTATCCAAACTCCAATTTTATAGAATATGAATGAAAAATTTTGTCTCTAAGGTAATTGCAATCCTTTATTCCAATAACAAGAGGAGCACAACAAAATCAAAGCACATAGACTTTAAATTGTTGGTTGTCATGCTTCTATAAATCATATTGGGACAAGCTTCATAATTGTGGATACACTTATTAAGGAACTACCACATAGGTTTTTCATGAGCACATCGCTCATATAGGTAATCTCATTTAAGGATATTCAATTTTAGTGAGAGTTTGTAATTTTAAATGTCTTTCTATTATAGACACATTTTTCAATTATATCCGCTTACGAATACTGAGGATATTTTCTGTAGAAATAATGTTTATTTGGTTTATTCACATTCTGATTTCGGTAAAATCTAATCTCACTAAGGTTTAAGGAGGACCAATTGAAAATAGACATGTTTAGATCATATTGCAAGTAATCTCCATGCTACACATCCATACTTGATCTATATCATTTGATTGTGTTAATCTACGTGATTAGAGATAAATTTAGTTACGATATACATAACGAAAGTAACCTTAGTTCTATGTTGACATAATTAATGGACGAGATTGTTTGAAGTACCTTTTGGATATGATAGAAAAATTTTTAGTTCATAAGATTATATAATGACATGTAATTACAAAGTAATTAGTATATATATATGTGTGCGTGTAGTCCAAGTGGGAGATTGTTGAAAAAATATAGACATCACATATATAATAAAAATAATTGCATATTATTATTTACTATCATAAAAAGTTAGCCCAAACTAAAAATGATCTAATTTGGTTAATGTTTATTGGGCTTTAGTTATTAAATAAAATATTGGTCAAATATGTATAGATACTTAAATAACTATTTTCTAATTGATGATGGACTAATTAGAAATTAAGATTAATGTACAACAGTTATATATGAGGGTTATGGTCATCAAATTACACATATGTAACTTTTCTGACATTCCATCTTCAAAAAAGAGAGAGCCACATTCTCTAAATTACTTGTATGTTAATTTGGAAAATCAAAATCACAAAACTTGGAGATTTCAAGATAGTAATGGATTCAGGTACACTTCCACATCTAATTTTGTTCTTGATGACCTGACATGACAGATCTTAATTTATTAAATTTTATATCAAATTTTCAATTTTAACATGATTAACTTATAAAACCTATTTAATTAAAAGTTTTAGTTTTATGTAAGTATTGTTATAGGCCAATTTTGGCCCAGTCCATTTTACAAACAACCCAATTGTTAAACAGCCTAAACCTAATGGTCCATTACATACCCAATTCACAAACCCTAAACCTAGCCTACTAGTATTAAACATTTTCCAGCAAAAAGAGAAAGGAAAAAACCCTAGCCACCTAGCCACTTTCCCACTTGCCCTATTTTCCTCCTATTTTTTATATCCATTGTCTGCCACCATCACTTACAAAAGAAATAGAAAAAGAAATAATAGAAAATCATGTAAAAGATGGCTATAAAAAGCCATTCAAAAATCATGTAAAGGAAAAGAAAAAGAATTTTTGGCTATCAATACAAAGAGGATTTTTTTTTGCATCAATACTAGTAGGTTAAAATACAAGAATAATTCCAAAATACCAAAACAGTGCAATATCGTCGAATCAGATCAAACCCTAAGGTGAATCTACTATTTTTTTTATTTTTATTTTTTTGTTCATTTTCGAATCTTTTTTTTCTTTCCTATCTAAATACATAAATAGAAATAAAAATAATATTTTAAAACATAAAAAAAGAGGAAAAATTACCTTTTCCGGCCATCGTGTACTGTGGCCGGCGCCGGCGCCGGCGATGGTGGACCGGCGATCGGCCGATGATGGGCCCATGGCCAGAAATCTCCTTCCCCCTCCCTTCTCTCTTCCTTCTCTCTCTTTTTTTTCTTTCTCTCCTCACCAAATGATTTTTTTTTGCAAATTTTAGCCTTTTTATAGCCCCTCAAAACGATGTCGTTTTGGGGTTGGCCTTTAAACCCCAAAACGACGTCGTTTTGGCCTAACCCGTTTATTGACCCGGCCCGTTCCAAGGATCCGCGTGTTTTTCATTGGAGGGGCTAATTGCACTTTTAGTCCCTCCGCTTTTTCATGCTTCTACAATCAAGTACTTTTTCAGTTTTTTTAATTTGGCCACAAAGTATGTAACACTTTGTGATTTAATCCCTTTTGTTGTGTTGTGTTTTGAGGGGAGGAATAATTGTGTTTTTAGCCCTCATTTGTTTTGTGCGCGTCCAATCAAGTCCTTTCTTTTTGTTTTTATTGCAAATTCGCCTCAAACTTTTTGTTTTAATTTCGATTTAATCTTTTTTTATGATTTAGCTATTGTGTCATTAAATTAGTTAATTTTATCATTTTTGCTATTATTTATACTGCTGTTTCCTATTATTATTATTGTTACTAATATCAATCTATTACTATTATTAATATTACTATGTAGTAATGTATATTTTACATACATATATGTATATATATATTTATATATGTTGTTAATTTATTACTTTATTTTAATATCTTTATTATATTTACTTTTTATATTTTAATATTATTATTATCATGATTACTATATATTAGTATATATTATATATATATGTATATGTTTTTAATATATTTATGTATATACTTATGTAGCATTATTATTAGTCGTTTTTATCCCTAATATTTATGTATTATGTAAATATTTTAATATTATATTATGTATATCTATATATTTTTCGTATATATTATGTATATATGTTTTCAATATTGTATGTTATATATATTATTGTGTATATATTTTAATATTATTAGTTATACATCTTTTACACTATTTTATATATATTTCTAATATCATTGTATATTTCTAACATCATTATTATTTATATATATATGTATGTATTTATATAGCGTATGAATAGTTTTTATATTATTATCATTTCTAATATATATATTATATGTATTTTATGTATTATATATATTTTAATGTTATTAGTTACATATATGTAATATCCTGATTTTGGGCCTAGTCGGAATAGCGGTTTCGTGACCACAAAATCTGAGATAGAAATAATTATTTTATGATTATTTTGAGGTCTATGATATGATTGCATGATTGTGTGAAAATTTCGTGAAGAAATTTTATGCATAAAGTGCTTAAATTGAAATTAGGGACTAAATCGAATAATTTGTAAAACTTGCATTCTAGAAGTTTCTAGTATGAAATTGTTTTGAAATATTAATTAGGAGGTCTTAAATAGAAATTTTATCAATTTCTAAGTCTATGGACAAAAATTGGACATGGATGGAATTTTTGGAAAGTTTAGTAGTAAGGGTATTTTGGTCATTTAGGGGTAAAATGAATTAAAATACAAAATTAAAAGCCAATTTTTCTCATCTTCAACCCCATGGCCGAATATAGCAAGGAGAAACCACGGCTAGGGTTTTTCAAGCTTCCAAGCTCGATTGTAAGTCCGTTCTAGCCTCGTTTTTAATGATTTTTACGTTTTTGGAGTCTCGGTAGCTCGATTAAGCTTATGCTAGCAATAATTCAGCCTAGGGTTCATATTTGGAAAAATACCCATAGGTGAAATTTGTGTATTTTGGTGTTTTATGATAGAATATGAGGTTTTAAATTATGTTAGACAACTTGTACTACTCGGTTTTAAGTGAAAATGAGCAAAAGGGCTTAATCGGTAAAAATACCTAATAGTCATAAGTACATGTTAGAGTGAGAATTTGATGTTTCCATAGAAGGGAAAAATGATCAGCATGTCATAAAACATAAGAAAATAGGCTGAAGTTTAATTTACGAGCTTTGGGGCAAAAGTGTAAATATGCAAAAGTTTAGGGGCAAAACTATAATTTTGCCAAAATATGATATTGGGTCAATTTGAATAATGTGAGTCATAATTAGACTATATTTTAAATGATAGAGCAAGGAAAACTGAAATTCGGGCTAAAATGGAAAAATACCAAGTTGTGGACGAAATGGTAAAAGTAGCCATTTTCGCATACGAGGTAAGTTCATGTGTAAATAATGTAGCATAATTGTTATTTTTAAGTTATTGATGTTAATTATATGATATGTTGATTTTTTTATCGTGAAATATTATGCTTTGTGGTTAATGTTGAGTAATATGCAAATTATGTTTACTACTTGATAAATATGAATTGCTACCGAGTATCGGTTCCGATATTCCATGGAAGACGGCAATGTGAGATCGAGGAAAAAAAGCTCGTTTGAACCTTATGAATAGATTAGGATACAAGTGACATGTCACTAGGATGGTTGAGCATCTGAACTCGTTGAGTTGAGTCCGAGTTCACTTAAGGATGCGAATGTCCGAACTCGTTGAGTTGAGTCCGAGTTCGTGAAATGTAACTAGGCATCCGAACTCGTTGAGTTGAGTCTGAGTTCACTTATGGATGCGAACGCCTGAGCTCGTTGAGTTGAGTCCGAGTTCACTTAGGGGCGGGTTACATGATTTCTTATTACATATGAGGCACTTATGTGCAAATTATCCGTGTATCCGAGTTGTATTCAGATGTGTTCAACGGGTGAAATTTCTAGTGAAATGAAAGAACACTTAAGATGCAAGCGACGTTTTGGTAAGTGTTGTTAAATGGAAACTTTGGACAATTTTGAACAAGCCAGCTTGGGAATCGGGACGGGTCGAAGGTTTGATCACACTATCCAAAGGACTTTCATCTGGGTAAATGGCTTGTAAAACTTAAGTATGGCATGTATAGCAATATATTTATTTTGTGTAAATAATTTTATGATATGACCATGATTGATTGAGAAAATGTTTGATATTGATAAGTCATGGTGATGGTTAAATTTAGATCATGTTTGATATCATGGAAGTTTAATAGGTTATCTAGTTCATAACAACTCATGAAAAGATGAAATTTGCCTTAAAACAGAATATTGCTGCAGCAATGACAAGAATTTGAAAAATCACTAAAAATAGTATAAATGGAATTAAATGATGAGCAAGTTATGAAATTGAATCTTAATGAGTCTATTTTCATATGGATAAAAAAAACAGGCATATAAATTATACTTTATGAGATATTTGAAACCTTGTGAAACAGGGCCAGAGTGATTTCTGGATCATCTTTTCTGACTTTAAAAATTCATAATAAATTGTAAAACAAAAATTAGAAGTCATTCTTTATATTTACAGATTCCTTATCGAGTCTAGTTTTAAAAGAAACAAACCTCATAGTCATTGAAATTCTGTATAGAGAGATATCTGATTCGTAATACATAGATGTCAGAGCAGTCGAACCCTAAAAAAGGGGAGACTTTAACTAATAAACTGTACTAATTGTCACAACAAAAAATTCTAGAAAAAAATTAGTAAATATATATATGAGTCTAGATTTAGGGAAAATTTACGGATCTTGATTTTGAGTTTCATAACTCGAGATATGATTTTTCTTGTAACTGTGATGCGAGTAGCTAGAAAGCTGTGAATGTAGAAACAAAAGATTTGAAGTTCTTAATTTGATAAATTATGTTCGGTAACTCCTCAAGCTCGACTCCGGCGACGGTTTTGGGCGTGGGGGCATTACAATATAATTCTTATGCTGTTCCATGTATATATTTTTTATATCATCTTATGTACATATATAAATATTATGTTATATACGTATATGTAATATGCTTTTTAATACCATATTTTGTACGTATTATTATATCTATTTTTATCCCTATTATATTTATTGTTAATACTAGTACATATATTTTATTATATGAGTATATATATACTTTTATATATAGTATTATTTTCATACATTATCATATTTATTATTATACCTATTATTTTCACTATTATCACTTATTATTTTATTTTAATATTATTATATATATTCATATATGTTATGTACATATTTTTTATATCTATTTTATACATATGTATATATTATATATATCTTAACATTACTAGTTATATTTTCACTATTTTATGTATATACTTCAAACACTATATATAGTATATTTCTAACACTATTACTATTTATAAATATATATATTTTACGTACATACTCTTAATATCTTTATTATGTATATATTCGTTGTTTTTATTTCACATTGGATACTATTATTACGTTTAATATATCGCATGCATTGTTATTGTTTTAATATTGTTGTCATATTTATTATTTGTTTCAATGTATTTCCAACTCGTTTATTTTTGTCTCCCGCCTATTTTATATCATTCTGTTGTTCATTACTTTAAAGATTTTTATTCATGTTTTTACTAATTTCAATAAATAAGGCAATGTTTCGTATTTTGGAACATCGAAGAATTTTGCCCTAACTTACGGGGTTTCAGTTCTCTTGTTGGTTCTAAATAGCTAAATATCCTTTTGAGTTTTGAAATGCACGGATTTCCAATTTAAATTAAAAGACGACCTTGTGCTCGGGAATTCATGGTATTGTGTCCTAACTTACGGGATGTGATACTCCGATATCTCGAGATAAGGAAATCTTTAAACAAATCGATTTAAGCTAATTCAAGAATTTTAAAATCAGTATTAATAGAAAAGATCGTATTTCAAGTCCCTTCCCGATTTTTAATTTTCGACATTAAGACACTAACTAATCAATTCGGTACCAATTTTTTAGGCGTGTCGAGGGTGCTAATCCTTCCTCGCACGTAACCGACTCCCGAACTCATTCTCTCAAGTTTCATAAACCAAAGGCCCTGTTTTAGTAAACTAAAATTGATTTATTAAAACAAAGGTGATCCGATCACACCTGATAAAAGATTGGTGGCGACTCCCGTTTTAATTTTCACTTTCAAACAAAGTCGATCCCCGTTTTCAAAAGAATGGTTTCGACAGCTTGGCGACTCCGCTGGGGACCTCGAGAGTCGAGCCTTAAATTGATTATTTTTTGTCTTTTGTCAAAAATCGAAAATCGATTTTAAATTTACTGCATTGCATGTTGTCTGTTATTTTCGCGACTCTCTTCATAATATGCTTGCTTTAAGTGGTTTAATTCTTTGAGGTATCTTTGCATATCGAATCGCATTATTGGTCAATTTCACCCTCTTAAGTGGAAGTGAAAAACTACTCCTTCGTGAGGTCTTCACCTCCGTATAGGATAGTGGATCACTTTCGGGATACATCCGTACCTACGTCTTCGTGAGGTTTTCACCTCCGTATAGCCGTAGGGAAATGTATTCCCCTGAATCGAACTTGGTTTGTATGAACCTATAATGGATGAGGATCGAGGAATCTGCTGGTTCAGGTACCTTTACTTTAGAATCAAACTACATGTAATGAGCCCTAGGAGCCTACCCTAGGTAGAACCACACCAAACCCTAGTGGTTACCTGATTAGGTGCTTATTTACTCACTATTTGCTTTGAATTCTATTCTTTGTATATAATACTAACTTGTTTTATTTTGATCATTTTCGCATGACATTTCATCATAAAAGGGTGTTGATTTACGTTCGGTTACTAATTAGAAGAGTTTAGCATGGAAAAAGGATTTCTTGATAGAATGGAGGATAATGCGGCCGTCCGAGTGTGGTCTGAGAGAACGCAACAGGAGAAAGGAGATAGTTTGACCGAGGGATATGAATCGGAGTTGTAGGATTTCACTCGCATCAGTGTGACTCAGAACGACCTGCAAGAGTTAAGGGATATATGGAATAGTTGGAATGGCAAAGTCAAACAACTTTTTTACTGTAACTACGGCGACCTACCCTATTTGCTTGATGTAAAGGTGGACAAGTACTTGTTCTGGGCCCTCGCGCAATTTTAGAACCCCGCTTACAGTTGCTTCACTTTCGGAGGAGTTGATTTAGTACCTACGGTGGAGGAATACGTGGCGTTACTTAATTGCCCGAAGATTCAGGCCGATAGGGCCTATTCAAGACCTGTTAATGTCCCTCCCTTTTTGAAGAAATTGATGAATATCACGGGGATGAGCGAGCAATGGTTTGCGGCCCGCATCAAGCAAAAAAGGGATAGTAAATGTATTCCTTGGAGGAATTTGAGAGATTTTATTCTTGCGCACCCGGATTCGAAGAAAAGGGTTGATGTTTTTGCCTTAAGTCTCTACGGTTTGATCGTCTTTCCTAAAGCACTTGGACACATAAATGAAGCCGTCTCAGATTTATTCGATCGACTTGATAAAGGTACCACACCCGTCCCGGCAATCTTAGCAGAAACTTTTTGATCCTTGAATACATGCCGGAGAGCGGGCGAGGGAAGATTTATTGGTTGCGCACAGCTTCTTTTGGCTTGGTTCCACAGTCATTTTTGGAAGGTGGAGAAGGTCTCCTATCGGGTTTTCTCTAAGGATTATTCCCCATTAAGAGAATTAGTGGCCACATCGAGGCGGGACGACATTTTCGAAGAGAGGTGGATAATTATTCTCCAAAATTTATGGGCCGAAAACGTTGAATGGAGGGCTCCGTGGTTGATTCCTGACGAGATCTTATATAGGTGCGGTGATTTTGACTGGGTCCCTCTGGCTAGAATATGGGGAGCCATTGGATACGCTCCATTGATGGTGTTAAGGCAGTATCGATCAAGGCAGTTTATACTAGTGACACAAGGGTTGGCACAATGTGAGTTCCCCCTATAAAGAAAACAATTATAAAAAGAGGGTTCGCGAGATATCAGATGCATGGAACCAAACTCGAAGAATGAAAGGATTCACTGTAGGCCCGATGACGACCCCCGAGTATGAATGGTGGTGGGGTAGGAGAGTTAATGACAACATCCCTAGGCACGATCAAGGGAACACACAACTGATAAAGGAGCATTTACGGGTCATCCCATCCAAGTTAGAGATCATTAAGTAAGATTTTGAGAAATGAAACTCGGAGTTAGGGAAGAAGATAGAGCATCTAGAAGAAGATAAAATGAAGTTGGGGTTAGACATCGATATCCACAAGCTAGAGGCCGAGAAGTTAAGGAAAGGAAAGAACAAGGCCGAGGAAGATTTAGATAGTTTGAAAACCGATTACAAGAAGCTTCGTATAACGATAAAAACTGCCGGATTAGGTAAAACGTCAGAGCAATGGCGTTAAGAGATTAAAGAGGAGAAGACTAGAGCCGACCATTGGGAGAAAAGATTTCAAGATGCCCGAGTACAAGAGGACACTTTGAAGAAGAGTTTGTTAGAAACCCAAAACGAAAAGGAGAAGTTGCGAGCTCGGGTGGCTGAATTGGAAAAATTACTTCAGCAACATCGTAGCCATAATTCGATAATTAAGCTAAAGGCTAGTCTGAGCAAGATCGAAGAGTTGAAAGGGAAAATAGAAGAACTCGAGACCGCACTGCGAGATAGTAAAATTTAAGTGAAACTTCTTGAGACAAACAACGATCATTACAGAGAACAGTTTCACCACTCTCAAAACCAGATTAGAGATAGAGACTATGTCATGGGCAAAGCTATAGCTCAGGTTCGGCAGATAGCTGATCACTTGCAAACCTTGGCAGTTTAGGCTGATATATTGAGCTTAAAGTATGAGTCGGAATCAGACCGAGGCCAAAGCTTAGCTTGGCTTCTTAGGAAAGTTAAGACTTTGGGCATTAGGGCGAAGTCGTATATGTAATCATCTGTTCTATGTAAAGAAAATTTTCTTCTAGTAAAGTTCTTCTAATGAAATTGAAATGGGAATCAACGCCTCTTTTTGCATTTATTCATTGCATGTATATGTCCCATAATCATTCGCTAAGGTTAGAATCATATAATTCGCAGTTGCAACACTTCAAATCTGGAACCACGCCATTCGTATAAAACGCGTCGACAAGCTAGAGCAATGGAGGTTGAGTTAAATGAAAGAATAGAAAGGATGGAAAGAGTCTAGAAGGAATTACAAGAACAACTGGCTAAGTCACAACAAGAAACGAGAGATTTGATAGTAAGATCTCGAGAGGAATCACTTGAACAAAAGGATCAAATGGCTAGAATGATGGAGATGATGTCAGTTTTGGTCAAAGGAAAAGGACCCATGCAGAACCCCGACAGTATGGAACCTCAATCAAGAATTAATCATAACCAGAATCCACTCTATCCCCCAAGATTCACTCCACCACATGCCCATGTAGCACAAAGAGGGTATACTCAAGGGGAATCCACAGGCTTGGAACAACGACCTATGCCATTTGCTCATCTAGGGCAAGGAACATTTATGTCAAATCCCGGAGCAACCCCTGCCAATCCTGTAGTTCCAGATTTAGATGATTCAGTCAAAATAGCCAAGTTGAAAATAGATGATCACGAGGCTCAAGAGAAGTATAGGAGTTTGGAAGAAAGGCTCAAGGCAATAGAAGGCACTGAGGCCTTCTCGGTACTAGGTGCTAAAGAACTCAGTTTGGTACCTGAATTAATCTTGCCTCCGAAGTTCAAGGTGCCTGATTTCAAAAAGTACGATGGGACAAGATATCCAAAAGCACATCTTGTCATGTTTTGTCGAAAAATGATCGGTTACGTGAACGAAGATAAGCTACTTGTACATTGTTTTCAAGATAGTCTAGTAGGATCGGCTCTTCGGTGGTACAACCAGCTCAGTAAAGAAAAGATCCAATCTTGGAAAGACTTGGCATCGGCATTCTGTGAGCAGTACAAGCATGTATCAGATATGGTGCCTGATCGGATGACTTTACAAATGATGGAGAAAAAGCCGTCAGAAACTTTTAGACAGTACACGCAGAGATGGAGGGACGTCTCAGGGGCCATTTTGATCTGATTATACCCCGAGAATCCATCCATGAAAGAAAACAATGAATGTTTTGCTGTGTTATCTACCAACGTATCAATGTGCGGTAAGGGAAAATTATCTTTAGGACTTGCTCGATTCAGGTCACGATAATCCACGCACATTCGTACCTTGCCGTCTTTCTTTGGCACCGGGACTATGTTAGCCACCCATTCTGGATATTTGGAAGCTTGTAAGAAACCCGCATCAAATTGCTTTTTGACCTCTTCTTTTATCTTTAACAGTATCTCAGGTCTCATCCGTCTTAGCTTTTGCTGAATGAGTTTGCATTCTGGTTTTAACGGGAGCTTATGAACCACTGCATCTTCATCCAATCCTGGCATTTCTTGATATGACCATGCGAATACATCTTTATACTCGCGGAGCAAAGCAATCAAATTATGCCTGGTGCCCCCTGAAATAGAGGTCCCAATCTTCACTTCTTGTTTCATTTCTTCAGTTCCCAAATTTATTGTTTCAACAGATTCTTGATGAGACAAAATTTGTTTATCCTCTTGTTCCACCATTCTTAACAAGTCAGGAGACGAGACATAGTCTTCAGCATTTTCGTCGGCTTCGAATTCTCCTAAACAAACAGCCTTTTCAAAATCGATTTCAGGACTCGTAACGGGTTTGTTCATGCTGTTGACACCTGAAAGTTGAATGAAAAAGGAGACTATAGAGGGGCATCCAAGTATTGGAACTAACAAACGAAATATTATGGCATGGCATGAGGCAAATGTAAGGATTGGCTATGAAAGGAGAAAATGATTATGAAATTAGTGATAATGTGAAAGATTATGACAAAATGCATCTTCATTGATATTCATTTGAATGATAAAGAGCGAATGCAGGCTCTTACAAAAAAACTCTATTATATCTAAGGACATAATAGAATGCTAACGTTTGAGCATTACTCTGAAGACTTATAAACTACAAGAAGGTCCTCGGCAGTCCAATTGTTCAACCTGAAACCCAGGGGACAAGGGCGTATCCTTGAGACGTCTTTACTTGCGTTAGCCCCTTTGTCAATAACATTTATAATGATGTTCTAAAAACCCTTTTCGATCATTAACATTGTGCCTTTTGCATTGTCCTGCCTCGGGTATATCATTCTCGTAGACGTAAATGTTCTTGACAAAGGAGGGAATTCTATAGGCTCCCATTCTGGTTCTCGGTCTAAGGTTCTCGCGATCCTTCTTTCCTGATCTTTCTTCCACTGTCTTCTTCTTTGACGGATGTCCGGCTAGAACCCTAAATCGTATCGGGCCTTGTGGTGTACTAGTTTTAGAGCCCTGACTATTCCTTGCAAATATCTCCTTAAACCTCTTCTCGTTCGATCTCCCCTTCCTACAGTCAACTTGACACTCATTCTGGTATTTCTCGACAGTTTTGGCACTGAAATTCTATTTCCCTCAGCGACAAAAGTGGCATTGACAAATTCAAGGGATCGGAAGGAACATTCCACTGCATCTTTGCTTACTTTAAGATATGGCGTATCAGCAGAGATAGATGCGATAATGTCTTCTTCTCCCTCGACAGTGACCAAACAACCATCCATGATGAACTTTACTTTTTGATGGAGAGAGGATGGAACTGCTCCAGCAGAATGGATCCAGGGCCTTCCTAGAAGGCAGTTATACGAGGGTGTGATGTCCATGACTTGGAACTCGACATTGTAAATATAAGGGCCCACTTCTAAAAGGATATCAATCTTTCCCATAACTTCACACCTTGTCCCATCGAATACCTTTACCGTGGAATGACAAGGCCTTAAATAGGACAGATCTATCGAAATTCTGGAAAGCGTGGCCAAAGGCATGACATTGAGTGCCGAGCTATTATCGATAAGCACATTTGGTATTATGTAGCCCTTGCAACGAGTCGTAACATGTAGTGCTTTCATGGAGCCTCTACTATTGGGTGGTATTTCGTCATCACTAAAAGAAATGAAATTATCCGCATTCAAGTTGTTCACCCATCTGTCCAGCTTCTCCACGGATATATTGTTTGCCACGTAAGCTTGATTCAACACCTTCAGCAAAGCATTCCTGTGTGGCTCCGAATTTAGCAGCAGAGATAAAACCGAGATTCGTGCTGGTTGCTTATTCAATTGTTCCACCATATTGTACTCACTGTGTTTGAAAATTTCAAGAACTCCGGTGCTTCCTCCTTATCCACAGGCTTTTTAGTTTCTTGCACGGATGGAATTTCCAGCTCGACTTTGGCTTCATGTATCACTGTTTTCCCTTGTTGCTTCTAGTCACTGTTCTTCTTCACTGGTTCAACCTCTTTCGAATAATATCTTCCACTTCGGGTAAAATGACCTACCCCTCCAACATCTCCAGTTATGGCTTTGAGCTTTTCATCTTTCGGTGTGACGATATTGATATCATATTTCCATGGTACGGCTTTGTCGTCCTTGTACGAGAAAGGAGACGGTACTTAGATTATCATTTTTGGTTTCACCGGCTCTTTCGTCTCGTCGTAATAAATTACTAACGGTCGATCCATGCTATAAGGGAGACCTGATGACTAGTTGTCAGAGGTGCATACTTCTCTTTCGTTGGTCTCTTCCCTCTTGTTAAGGACCTTAATCTCCTTATTATCCATCCGGTCTTGAAGTAACCTTTTAAATTCCTCACACGACTGAATGTCATGTCCTACAATTCCATGAAAATTGCAAAAACTTTGACCTTCTTCTCCGAGAATTCTATCGGGGTGACAAAGCAATCCTTTCTTAACCAGTACCTCCCAGATTTTCTGCAGAGGCGTCCTTATTTCTGAAACACATCTTCTGACTTTCCATTCATCCTCTTTCCCCACTGTGCTCACATTCCCTTCAGTATGGTTAGGGAACGGGTTCCCAGTTGCATTACTGGCACTATCGAATCGTAGGATACCCGCGTCAATGAGTCCTTGAACTCTCCTCTTAAAGGCTAGGCAATTCTCCATGGAATGCCTCTGGTTCCCCGCGTGGTATGCACAACTAGCGTTTGGATCGTACCACTTTGGGTATGGAGGTTTAAGGGGTGCCATGTAATGGGGAGAAATCAGCTGTTTCTCCAAAAGTTTTGGGTACAATTCCCCATACGACACAGGGATAGGAGTAAATTGTGGTCTCTCAGGATTAGGCCTTGCTGGTCTTGGTTCATTTCTGGGCTGGCTTTGAGCGGGTACCGTGTTTTGTGGGAATGTGGTGATGGGTCTTTGGTTGTTCGTGGCGTATACGGGGTAGGAAGGAGGTGGTGCTTAGTAGTAAGGGGTTTGAGGGGGATAATAGAAATTTAGAGGTGGATAACTTCGAGGTCGGGGTTGGTTTGGATATGGATTAGGGGCATAACGGCTTTCCATTCCCACCATGTGGGCTTCTGGTTCTTTCTTCTTTATGGGCACTGTCCTTTTTGAATCTTCTGAACCTTCCATTCTACCGTTCTTGACGGCGTTCTCTATAAGTTCACCGGATATTACAATATCCGCGAAGTCCTTCGTGGCGCTTCCCACTAGTTTGTCATAAAACGGCGACTTTAAGGTGTTGATAAAAAAGGACGATTATCTCCGTTTTCGTTAGTGGGGGTTCCACTTGGGCTGAGACATCCCTCCATCTCTCGCGTACTGTCTAAAAGTTTCTGACGGCTTTTTCTCCATCATTTGTAAAGTCATCCGATCAAGCGCCATATCTAATACATGCTTGTACTGCTTACAGAATGCCGAGGCCAAGTCTTTCCAAGATTGGATCCTTTCCTTACTGAGCTGGTTGTACCACCGAAGAGCCGATCTTACTAGACTATCTTGAAAACAATGTACAAGTAGCTTATCTTCGTTCACGTAACCGGTCATTTTTCGACAAAAAATGACAAGATGTGCTTTTGGACATCTTGTCCCATCGTACTTTTCGAAATCAGGCACCTTGAACTTCGGAGGCAGGATTAGGTCAGGTACCAAACTGAGTTCTTTAGCACCTAGTACCGAGAAGGCTTCAGTGCCTTCTATTACCTTGAGTCTTTCTTCCAAACTCCTATACTTCTCTTGAGCCTCGTGATCATCTATTTTCAACTTGGCTATTTCGACTGGATCATCTAAATCAGGAACTACAGGATTGGTAGGGGTTGCTCCGGGATTTGACATAAATGTTCCTTGCCCTAGATGAGCAAATGGCATAGGTCGTTGTTCCAAGCCTATGGATTCCCCTTGAGTATACCCTCTTTGTGCTACATGGGCATGTGGTGGAGTGAATCCTGGGGGATAGAGTGGATTCTGGTCATGATTAATTCTTGATTGAGGTTCCATACTGTCGAGGTTCTGCATGGGTCCTTTTCCTTTGACCAAAACTGACATCATCTCTATCATTCTAGCCATTTGATCCTTTTGTTCAAGTGATTCCTCTCGAGATCTTACTATCAAATCCCTCGTTTCTTACTGTGACTTAGCCAGTTGTTCTTGTAATTCCTTCTGGACTCTTTCCATCCTTTCGATTCTTTCATTGAACTCAGCCTCCATTGCTCTAGCTTGTCGACGCATTTTATACAAATGGCGTGGTTCCAGATTTGAAGTGTTGCAACTGCGAATTATATGATTCTAACCTTAGCGAATGATTATGGGACATATACATGCAATGAATGAATGCAAAAAGATGCGTTGATTCCCATTTCAATTTCATTAGAAGAACTTCACTAGAAGAAAATTTTCTTTACATAGAACGGATGATTACATTTACGACTTCGCCCTAATGCCCAAAGTCTTAACTTTCCTAAGAAGCCAAGCTAAGCTTCAGCCTCGGTCTGATTCCGACTCGTACTTTAAGCTCAATATATCAGCCTGAACTGCCAAGGTTTGCAAGTGATCAGCTATCTCCCGAACCTGAGCTATAGCTTCGCCCATGACATAGTCTCTATCTCTAATCTGGTTTTGAGAGTGGTGAACCTGTTCTCTGTAATGGTCATTGTTTGTCTCAAGAAGTTTCACTTGAATTTTTCTATCTCGCAGTGCGGTCTCGAGTTATTCTATTTTCCCTTTCAACTCTTCGATCTTGCTCAGACTAGCCTTTAGCTTAATTATCAAATTATGGCTACGATGTTGCTGAAGTAATCTTTCCAATTCAGCCACCTGAGCTCGCAACTTCTCCTTTACGTTTTGGGTTTCTAACAAACTCTTCTTCAGAGTGTCCTCTCGTACTCGGGCATCTTGAAATCTTTTCTCCCAATGGTCGGCTCTAGTTTTTTCCTCTTTAATCTCTTGACGCCATTGCTCCGATGTTTTACCTAATCCGGCAGTTTTTATCGTTATACGAAGCTTCTTGTAATCGGTTTTTAGACTATCTAAATCTTCCTCGGCCTTGTTCTTTCCTTTCCTTAACTTCTCGGCCTCTAGCTTGTGGATATCGACGTCTAACCCCAACTTCATTTTATCTTCTTCTAGCTACTCTATCTTCTTCCCTAACTCCGAGTTTCTTTTCTCAAAATCTTGCTTAATGATCTCTAACTCGGATGGGATGACCCGTAAATGCTCCTCTATCGGTTGTGTGTTCCCTTGATCCTACCTAGGGATGTTGTCGTTGACTCTCCTACCCCACCACCATTCATACTCGGGGGTCGTCATCGGGCCTGCAGTGAATCCTTTCATTCTTCGAGTTTGGTTCCATGCATCTGATATCTCGCAAACCCTCTTTTTATAATTGTTGTCTTTATAGGGGAACTCACATTGTGCCAACCCTTGTGTCACTAGTATAAACTGCCTTGATCGATACTGCCTTAACACCATCAGTGGAGCGTATCCAATGGCTCCCCATATTCCAGCCAGAGGGACCCAGTCAAAATCACCGCACCTATATAAGATCTCGTCAGGAATCAACCACGGAGCCCTCCATTCAACGTCTTCGGCCCGTAAATTTTGGAGAATAGTTATTAACCTCTCTTCAGAGATGTCGTCCCGCCCCGATGTGGCCACTAATTCTCTTAATGGGGAATAATCCTTAGAGAATACCCGATATGAGACCTTCTCCACCTTCCAAAAATGACTATGGAACCAAGCCAAAAGAAGCTATGCGCAACCAATAAATCTTCCCTCGCCCGCTCTCCGGCATGTATTCAAGGATCAGAAAGTTTCTGCTAGGAATACCGGGACGGGTGTGGTACCTTTATCAAGACGATCAAATAAATTTGAGACGGCTTCATCTATGTGTCCAAGTGCTTTAGAAAAGACGATCAAATCGTAGAGACTTAAGGCAAAAACATCAACCCTTTTCTTCGAATCTGGGTGCGCAAGAATAAAATCTCTCAAATTCCTCCAAGGAATACATTTACTATCCCCTTTTTGCTTGATGCGGGCCGCAACCCATTGCTCGCTCATCCCCGTGATGTTCATCAATTTCTTCAAAAAGGGAGGGACATTAACAGGTCTTGAATAGGCCCTATCGGCCTGAATCTTCGGGCAATTAAGTAACGCCACGTATTCCTCCACCGTAGGTACTAAATCAACTCCTCTGAAAGTGAAGCAACTGTAAGCGGGGTTCCAAAATTGCGCGAGGGCCCAGAACAAGTACTTGTCCACCTTTACATCGAGCAAATAGGGTAGGTCGCCGTAGTTACAGTAAAAAAGTTGTTTGACTTTGCCATTCCAACTATTCCATATATCCCTTAACTCTTGTAGGTCGTTCTGAGTCACACTGATGCGAGTGAAATCCCACAACTCCGATTCATATCCCTCGGTCAAACTATCTCCTTTCTCCTGTTGAGTTCTCTCAGACCACACTCGAACGGCCACATTATCCTCCATTCTATCAAGAAATCCTTTTTCCATGCTAAACTCTTCTAACTAGTAACCGAACGTAAATCAACACCCTTTTATGATGAAATGTCATGCGAAAATGATCAAAATAAAACAAGTTAGTATTACATACAAAGAATAGAATTCAAAGCAAATAGTGAGTAAATAAGCACCTAATCAGGTAACCACTAGGGTTTGGTGTGGTTCTACCTAAGGTAGGCTCCTAGGGCTCATTACATGTAGTTTGGTTCTAAAGTAAAGGTACCTGAACCAGCAGATTCCTCGATCCTCACCTATTATAGGTTCATACAGACCGAGTTCGATTCAGGGGAATACATTTCCCTACGGCTATACGGAGGTCAAAACCTCACGAAGACGCAGGTACGGATGTATCCCGAAAGCGATCCACTATCTTATACGAAGGTGAAGACCTCACGAAGGAGTAGTTTTTCACTTCCACTTAAGAGGGTGAAATTGACCAATAATGCGATGCGATATGCAAAGATACCTCAAAGAATTAAACCACTTAAAGCAAGCATATTATGAAGAGAGTCGCGAAAATAACAGACAACATGCAATGCAGTAAATTTAAAATCGATTTTCGATTTTTGACAAAAGACAAAAAATAATCAATTTAAGGCTCGACTCTCGAGGTCCCCAGCGGAGTCGCCAAGCTGTCGAAACCATTCTTTTGAAAACGGGGATCGACTTTGTTTGAAAGTGAAAATTAAAATGGGAGTCGCCATCAATCTTTTATCAGGTGTGATCGGATTAGCTTTGTTTTAATAAATCAATTTTAGTTTACTAAAACAAGGCCTTTGGTCTACGAAACTTGAGAGAATGAGTTCGGGAGTCGGTTACGTGCGAGGAAGGATTAGCACCCTCGACACGCCCAAAAAATTGGTACCGAATTGATTAGTTAGTGTCTTAATGTCGAAAATTAAAAATCAGGAAGGGACTTGAAATACGATCTTTTCTATTAATAATGATTTTAAAATTCTTGAATTAGCTTAAATCGATTTGTTTAAAGATTTCCTTATCTCGAGATATCGGAGTATCACATCCCGTAAGTTAGGACACAATACCATGAATTCCCGAGCACAAGGTTGTCTTTTAATTTAAATTGGAAATCCGTGCATTTCAAAACTCAAAAGGATATTTATCTATTTAGAACCAACAAGAGAACCGAAACCCCATAAGTTAGGGCACAATTCTTCGATGTTCCAAAATGCTAAACATTGCCTTAGTTATTGAAATTAGTAAAAACATGAATAAAAATCTTTAAAGTAATGAACAACAGAATGATATAAAATAGACGGGAGACAAAAATAAACGAGTTGGAAATACATTGAAACAAATAATAAATATGACAACAATATTAAAACAATAACAATGCATGCGATATATTAAACGTAATAATAGTATCCAATGTGAAATAAAAACAACGAATATATACATAATAAAGATATTAAGAGTATGTACGTAAAATATATATATTTATAAATAGTAATAGTGTTAGAAATATACTATATATAGTGTTTGAAGTATATACATAAAATAGTGAAAATATAACTAGTAATGTTAAGATATATATAATATATACATATGTATGAAATAGATATAAAAAAATATGTACATAACATATATGAATATATATAATAATATTAAAATAAAATAATAAGTGATAATAGTGAAAATAATAGGTATAATAATAAATATGATAATGTATGAAAATAATACTATATATAAAAGTATATATATACTCATATAATAAAATATATGTACTAGTATTAACAATAAATATAATAGGGATAAAAATAGATATAATAATACGTACAAAATATGGTATTAAAAAGCATATTACATATATTTATATAACATAATATTTATATATGTACATAAGATGATATAAAAAATATATACATGGAACAGCATAATATTTATATGTAACTAATAACATTAAAATATATATAATATATAAAATACATATAATATATATTAGAAATGATAATAATATAAAAACTATTCATACGCTATATAAATACATACATATATATATAAATAATAATGATGTTAGAAATATACAATGATATTAGAAATATATATAAAATAGTGTAAAAGATGTATAACTAATAATGTTAAAATATATACACAATAATATATATAACATACAATATTGAAAACATATATACATAATATATACGAAAAATATATAGATATACATAATATAATATTAAAATATTTACATAATACATAAATATTAGGGATAAAAACCACTAATAATAATGCTACATAAGTATATACATAAATATATTAAAAACATATACATATAAAAAATATATACACTAATATATAGTAATCATGATAATAATAATATTAAAATATAAAAAGTAAATATAATAAAGATATTAAAATAAAGTAATAAATTAACAACATATATAAATATATATATACATATACGTATGTAAAATATACATTACTACATAGTAATATTAATAATAGTAATAGATTGATATTAGTAACAATAATAATAATAGGAAACAACAGTATAAATAATAGCAAAAATGATAAAATTAACTAATTTAATGACAAAATAGCTAAACCATAAAAAAGATTAAATCGAAATTAAAACAGAAAGTTTGGGGCGAATTCGCAATAAAAACAAAAAGAAAGGACTTGATTGGACGCGCACAAAACAAATGAGGGCTAAAAACACAATTATTCCTCCCTCAAAACACAACACAACAAAAGGGATTAAATCACAAAGTGTTACATACTTTGTGGCCAAATTAAAAAAATTGAAAAAGTACTTGATTGTAGAAGCATGAAAAAGCGGAGGGACTAAAAGTGCAATTAGCCCCTCCAATGAAAAACACGCGGATCCTTGGAGCGGACCGGGTCAATAAAATGGTTAGGCCAAAACGACGTCGTTTTGGGGTTCAAAGGCCAACCCCAAAACGACGTCGTTTTTGGGGGCTATAAAAGGGCTAAAATTTGTAAAATAAAATCATTTGGTGAGGAGAGAAAGAAAAAAAAGAGAGAGAAGGAAGAGAGAAGGGAGGGGGAAGGAGATTTCCGGCCATGGGCCGGTCACTGGACCACCGTGGCCGGCGCCAGTACATGGTGGCAGGAAAAGTTAATTTTTCCTCTTTTTTTGTGTTTTAAAATATTATTTTTATTTCTATTTATGTATTTAGATAGGAAAGAAAAAAAAGATTCGAAAATGAACAAAAAATAAAAATAAAAAAAATAGTAGATTCACCTTAGGGTTTGATCTGATTCGATGATATTGCACTGTTTTGGTATTTTGGAATTATTGTTGTATTTTAACCTACTAGTATTGATGCAAAAAAAAATTCTCTTTGTATTGATAGCCAAAAATTCTTCTCTTTTTTTATTTATATGATTTTTGAATGGCTTTTTATAGCCATCTTTTACATGATTTTCTACTATTTCTTTTTCTATTTCTTTTGTAGGTGATGGTGGCAGACAATAGATATCAAAAATGGGAGGAAAATGGGGCAAGTGGGAAAGTGGCTAGGTGGCTAGGGTTTCTTCCTTTCTCTTTTTGCTGGAAAATGTTTAGTACTAGTGGGCTAGGTTTAGGGTTTATGAATTGGGTATGTAATGGACCATTAGGTTTGGGCTGTTTAACAATTGGGTTATTTGTAAAATGGACTGGGCCAAAATTGGCCTATAACACTATATTCGTTTTACTGTTTACGTTTGAGGCTTGTGGCTTGTGATTGTCTCTCTCAATAATATATATTTAAATTTTAAACACATGTTCTCTCCTTAAGACTGCAATGTATTTTATCATTGCACCTAACACTTATTGATAAAATTTAAACTCTATTATTATATTATGTCTAATTATTAAGCATAATATTTTTTTTAGCCTTTCAATTTTATAAAAACATATTTATTTTTTTACTTCTTTTGGACATTGAACTTGCATTATTTATCAAATCATCTCAAAATGGATGAAAAGTTAATTTTACTGATGTAACAATCTATATGTGTGCCACATTAACAATTGATTAAATTTTCAAAAAATTTTAAAAAATATATTTTTTTACATTTTTATCCTCTTTTATTAATTTTTAATTTTTTAAAATAATTTTTAAAATATCTTAAATTTTAAAAAATTAATTAATTGCTAACACGTTATTTATATGACAATTTACGTGTATACCACGTTAGTAAAATTAACATATAATAATTTTTCATCTATTTTGAGATGATTAGATAAATAACACAACCATAAAGATTAAAATAGAAAAAAATTTAAATGAAAGATGAAAATAATTTTTTATACTTTAATATAGCGTAATTATCTTTGGTATAAAAAAAAGTGATTATATAATAAAAATGAAATAAACTTGGTGCTAACAATATTTATGTGCTTCAATTGGTTTGTTGAAAAGCAAAAGTGGGAGTGTGATGTGAAATAGTTGTGAACACAAGTAGGTTTTTGATTCAGGGTGGGTGCGAGAGAAACAAAAACGTGCATAGATTCCAAGGGGAAACTCCCAAGGCCACACAACCCATAAAATAGGGGAGGCTGAGACCCAATACCGCCGCTTACCTTTATTTTTTCTTTGCTACTAAAGTAGTGGTTTACGGGGAAAAGCGATTACTATAATATTAATTCAAACATTTTTAAACTAAAGTTTTCACGACATTTTGGTATTTTTAATATTACATTTTTGGTTTGGTTTGGTTAGCTGTATAACTCGATTCCCATCCTCACGTGATATGGCCTCAAAATAAGGGATATGTCGTTAGCTAAAGTTGCTATACTCAAATCTTTCCCCAAAAGTCCAAAATCTTAATTCATTACATGCCTATTCATGCCTATGCTCGCCTTATTTTGCTTTTTCTTTTAATTCTTTAGTTTTTCTCTTTTCATTCTTTTGATGAATATATTGGAATATGTTAGATTAATCCGTTTGGATAGAAGTATTATGCAATTTTTTATAGTAGGGATTGTATTGTATTTTGTTTTTTTTACTTAAAAATTGAATAAATTAGTCCTTACACTTCAAATTAAAGAGCAAATTGATCATCCTATATAAAATTTCATCCAGTTCTACTCTTAGAAACTGGTCCTTGTACACAGGGACGAAACTAGAATTTTTTTAGTGGGCTGAAATTAAGTTATAATTTTTACGATAACAAAAATACAATTTTACCATTTTAAAGATTAAATCAAATTTTTATATTTTTAGGGGCCAACATGCAATTTTACCTTTAATAATTTAAAGTTTTAAAAATTTCTATTTTAGAAGAGGTTGGGGCCCTGCCAACCCCCTAATTTCACCTTTACTTGTACATCAACGTAAAGTACACATGACATGTCATGTATCACTTTTTAAATATTCTGTTAATCATGTTAGTTTTTAATAATACATATGAATGAAATTAAAAAAAAATCATTTTATCCATTACTTTAACATGCAAAAATGGATTAACCTATTTTTCTAATAAAAACAATCAAAATATAATTTAACATCTACCCAAATGTAGAGTTTGGTGTTCCACATGATTTTCAACGTTTACGGTTGATTATCATGATATCCAATTTTAATGGATGGAAATCGTATTCATAATCAATCAATTTAATTTATTCTCCAATTGTTAAAATTAGGGATAATATTAAAAAAATGGTATTAATCTATTTGATCATGCAAATTAAAAAATTGAAACAGAACTATATCACGTCATTGCCGTGTAAACGTCTGAATACTGAATACTGAATACTGTAATTGCCCAGGTGAATAATGTAAATTTTGAATTTTCCAAAATTTTAAGTTAAAACTAATTATTTGACAAATTCATATTTATTCTATGAGGCGATTCTGAATTGTCACCTGCTATTTTTATTTTTTTATTTTTTATTTTTAAACTACAATCACATAATTACATACTAATTTATCTCAATTAATTATAATTAAAATCAATCAATAGACAACATAAATCAACTTATAAATACAAACCTCATAACTAAAATATATGCTCATATCATGATAAATCTATATAAGACCTACTCATGACAAGATTTGGTATAAAAAAAATTAGGACTAAAAATTCACACATACATAAATACATCTAAATGCAGGCGGAATAACTTTATTGTCAAAAACTAAGTTGAGTTTTATTTATTTATTTGGACCCCTTTGAACATACGATACATTTATTTATAGTTAGCGTAAAAATAATAGTGACAGTGAAATTAGATATTATAATATGAGACAAAAATAAAAAATAAACGCATCGTACTAGAAATAAACATCCACCCAAACGAGTTTTTAATATTCTTCTTAAAAAATTATTGTGAAATAAAGTGGGGCCTAATATTATCAATTTTATGAGTTAAAAGATTTAAAAGTGGCATCTCTCTTTTACCTTTTTCTAATCAACTTATGAGCATTTTCCCATTCATTAATCTAAATTTTAATATTAATATAATTAATATACTTTTTTGAGTTTCAAATATCAATTATAATCACAATCTACGTATATATTTTAATATTTTTAATATCATTAAATATAGCACCTTATATCCAATTCAATTATATGATCTAAATGCATAATGTTACATTGCATTGCTGAAACAATTTAGATTAACTCAATATCATTTCACTAAATAATATGCATTCAAACCAATAAATCACGTGTAATTTCAACTGCATTACATGAAAATAATCAATGAATGTCAATTGATTTTGTTTAAAGTATTTAAGGATTGAATGGAATTAAAATCTAAATTTTACTGGGGTCTAAAGACACGACCATTATGTCTCGAGATATGATAGAATTTTATTTTTAAATCAATGTTCTAATGTCTTGAGATATAAGGATACATGTATCCATATAAAAAGTATATATGTTAATTATAAGAAAGATTAATAGACTCTATTCAAAACTTTAGGAATTATCAATATCTTTAATATCTATATGACAAATACTATATATTGAATTTTTTTTAAAGTTAAATTATGTATTTTTTTCATAATTAAGGTATCGTCTATGACTGTTTTATTGCTCATGAATATTAATTTTTCTAGAGCTTGTGGTTTATCTTTTTAACAATGTTATTTCTAGGGCTTAAATATGAGTTCACTCCCAATAAGTGCAATATACTTCACTACACCTAAAACTTATTGGTGTCAAAGACAGATCTTTTAGTTCATATGGTCAATTATATATATATAAATATATATATATTTCATTAAATATTTTGAGGGTTTACCGATACAAATATAAAATTATATGTTCGAGCAAGTACAAAATACAATCAAACCAATATAAAATACAATTAGACAAAACTTACCCATGACCGCTGATGCACATGATGGAATTGAAATGGACTCCTTATATATTTTGCAAGTGATCAATTCTTTCTCATTTTAGCTAAAAAAAAGTATACAACATCGAATAAAAATGTTTCATATCAAGTTAAATGAGATGAAATTGATAATTAATCAAAAAAATTTAAAGACCTAAACGAGGAAAATCGAATAATTTGAGAATATATCAATATTTATATAATGTAAGTTATTAATTTGTTAATTTTTTTTTGTATAATCAACTTAATTGAAATGTATAAAATCGAGGGATTAAAATTCAAAGGAGACCCAATAAAATTGAATATTTGATGAATCCCATAGCAAATAAAATATAATTTTGCCCTATACTTTTCTACTGAAAATGCCAGTGCAGGCCTTACTCTTATGGCAAGTATTAAATTAAATGATTCCTCCAAAGGTCTTCAGAGTTGTATTAATAAATTTATACATATAGTTGAGAAATTTTGGAGCTTGCTTTGTTATATACTAAATTAAAATTATTTTTTTTTCTTTTTTGTAAAGAAAAGCACATTAATGCCATAGGATCTAGCGTAAGCCCTAATCTCGTTTTTCGAAGGATTCCCCTTTATGTTAATGTTGGTCAGCTCAGAATTAATTTTTTAAAGCAATCATACAAGTTCGAAGAAGCATGTGGAAGAAGACATTAGGGTTTCATAAAATTAAGCACAAAGTACTTATGAAATCATCACAATGCTTAAGGCGCATGGTTATGTATTGTGCAAGTTTGCGGAATTAGCAATCTATCATCATCTTCACCGCAGACATTTTTTTTTAATAGGTGACGATAAATTTTTTTACACAAGGTAAGGAAACGTGTTGCAATAAATTGAAGTTAGAATTATATGTCTAAATTATAAAATGTTTATTTAGGGCTGCAACAAGTCAGAAATGGTCTTATAACTGCTAGACCATTGGTATTTCTAGGTGGCTGGCATAATTAGAGCATTTCTAATTAAGTTATGTATACTAGAAATAGTGTATGCGTCTGATAAATATACGTGATCAGAAATTAATTATATGATTGATAAAAGTATAATGATTTATTCGGTTCTTCAATTTAATTAAAGATTAATATAGGTATTATTGCCAATGCAGGAGGATATAGGTTCGAGTGTGCTGAAGCGTATTATCTTGCTATTTATCGGTTGGAGAGAGGTTATGGGTAATTCTAGGTATTGTGTCAAAAACAACAAAACTTATAATGAGATCATTGAAGAAAAAGTAATTTTAGCTTTTTATTTATTTTTTCATTTTAATTAGCCTTTAAACTTGTACTATTTGTCAAATCACCCAAAAATGGATAGAAAATTTAAAGTTTGTTAATTTTGTTGATATAGCATACACATGGATTGCCATGTGGATGACACGTTCAAAGGCAGAAAGAGGTGAAAAAATAAATGAAGGACTAAAATGACTTTTTTTTATAAAATTGGAGGATCAAATAAGTCATTATGCCATTGATAAATAATAAAAATCCGTTACATACGATGTGTACAAAATGATCCAAATTATTTGAAAACCAATTCTTTTTCAAAACACAATTTTGAACCCAAAACTCACAGCCCGTGTCGAAACCAATTTTTGTTTTAAAACGGGGATCAACTTTTTGAAAACAAATCGTGGAGTCGCCACCAATCTTTTGTTTTAGGTGCGATTGGTTCACCTGATAAGACATTTTATTCCATTTAAATCAATTTTAGCCTACATAAATTTGAGAATACGGGTTCGGGAGCCGATTACGTATGAGGAAGGATTAGCACCCTCACTACGCCCAAAATTAGTACCAAATTGATTAAGTACTGCCCTTATGTCTGAGATTTGAAACTATTTTTGAAATTTGTTTCTTTAAAAAAATTGAATAACTCAAGTTGGTCGTCAAAATTCTCTTGTCTCAAAGGAATGCAGCATCATATCCAATACGATAGGACACGATACTTTATTCCCTTGAGAACAGGATAAATATTGTCTTCCAAAAATTAATACCCTGAAAATTACAAAAGGATGTCCAATTATTTAGTCCAACGAAAAAACCGAAACCCAGCACGGTAGGGCATGATTCTTCGAACTTCCAAACATTGAACATTGCTTTGTTTTAGGATTTGGAAAATATGAGTGAAATTCAAAAGGGACGTTCGATTACTTTGAACAAACGGAAAATTGCAACCCAGCACGATAGGGCACAAATCTCCGAATTGCCAAGCATCGAACATTTCCTTTGTTCTAAAGAAAATTTTTAAAGACATGAGTGAAATACCGAAGGAATATTCAATCGTTTCGAACAAACAAGAAATTGCAACCTAGCACGGTAGGGCACGATTCCCCGAATTGCCAAACATTGAAAATTGCCTTCGTTTTAAGGAATTTTTAAACAAACAATTATAAAACCAGCTTGAAATGCACTAATTTGACTTGAAATAAACGGAATAATTAATTCTAAAGAGTTAGAAATTATAAAGTGATATTTGTAAACCGGAAAGGAAATAAAACACGGGATAATATACATGTATGAGATACAATGATGGACAAATGGAGATAATATAATTTGTTTAATCAAATAAGAAGATAAACAATCAAATTCAACCAATCTAAAAAAATTATCAAGTTCCTAATCATGGATGAAGAATAATCAATATGATAGTAATACAAAACGAAAGTAATATACCACAATAATATATATAACCTAATACAACACATTCAAATGCAAAAATGCAAAGCAAAATGAAAGTTAAAGAAAAATATGTATATATGTATAAGACAAATTTAAAAGGATGAACACATAATTTATATTATATGAATTATTAAACTAGAAACTTTTTACAGAAACAAAATAGAGGTATACATGTGACCATTAAAATATATGTTATAGAATGAATATTTAAATCGAATGATATACGAAGTGTTAAAGAATATCGGTTTAAAATTGACAACTTATATATAATAAAAGAAAATTAAAGAATATGCAAAGATAATAAAAGTATATAATAATTTTAAGAACATATTAGATTTACAAATTATAGATATATATATGTAAATAAATTTAGAATAAAAGGAATACGCATACAAAATTAAATTAGTTTTATCATAAGTTATATAATAGACTTAGGAACATACTTATATATGTACAAAGAAAACCATAGGTATAAAATACATGACTTTATGGATTCAATATATATGTACCAATGTTTTTATGTACGGATAATAGTAATTTAAATAACGTATAAAACACATGATTTACTTTTAATCAACAAATATATATATATTAAAATATATAAAAAAACAATTATATGTATGAAATAATATAGGGCTAATAATACACATGGAATAAAGTTAATTCTATTTTAAAGTGTATATATAATAATGCATAAAACACATACATAAAATAATATGCAAAATGTTAAATTACAAATACTCAAATTATAATGAATAAATAAACAAACGATGCTGTTAGGATATTAACCCGATTAAGCAACGAACAAGTAAAATAGCGGAATAAATTGAGAAATTGAACACACAAATTTAACGTGAAAAAACCCCTCCAAAGAGGATAAAAAACCACGAGCAAAGATAATTTTACTATAATGGCAAAAGAATGAAGAGTACAAAAGATGGAGATTAAGACTAAACCCAAAAAACCTGAAAATAAAGAACCCTCAAAACGTAAACACAAAATTCTCTAAATGTGTTATGAGTTCTAATCTCTAATGGGTGTCTATTCTAAGAGTGTACAAGAGCCTATTTATAGGCTAAATTCATAAGTCAAATAATAATAAAATAATCTAACTAATCAATGTTTGATTGAAACAAGTAAACAGAGTTTAACTGAAATATTATTTCTCAAATATGACTGAAAATAGGAGTCATATTTAACAAATCTCCACCTTGACTCATATTTCCACAACGCCATCTTTGCCAAAGCCCGCCACGAGCCTATCTTGAACTATGTAGGGAATTAATTGAGTCAAATTTGTGCTTAGAAACTGGAAGACTTCTAGCCTTCGACTTGTACACTGCCAAATCAAAACTAACCCGGGTCTGATTTTCATGAACACAGTGCCCTAACTTTTCAAAACATGCATCCAAAAAGAGAACCTCTCTTCAACGAAACGGTCATACCTTTTTCCCTCCTATGACCAAGTTGCCTCCGCTCCAAACAATTTGAATTTAACTCCGTAACAGATGAGGCACATCCGATTTCACCGGTCACTGTAGAATATAAAGACTGCCAATTCTTTTACCTTTTAACAAAATGAGAGCTCCATGAGATACTTTAATGCCGCTCGACTAGTTGTTGATTCTGCATCCTTTCAAGTCTAAAATACTCAAGGAGATGAGATTCTTTCGTAAATCAGGTACATACCTGACATCTGAGAGTGTCCTAATCGTCCCATCGTGCATCTTAATTTTAACAGTACCAATACCAATTACCTTACTAGATGAATCATTCCCCATGCGCACAACTCCACCTTCAACTGAACTGTATGTGAAGAACCATTCTCTATTGGGACACATGTGGAAAGAACATCCCGAATCTAGGATCCACTCGGACGTGAGCTTGGAGTTATCACTCGTTGACACTAACAAGAAATCATCACCGTTTTCATCGGCCAAATTAGAACCAACTACATCTTCTTCATTACTCTCAGCAGCTCTTTTATTTCGCAGTTTATAACAATCTACTTTGACGTGACCTAACTTTTTACAATAGCGACACCTTTTGTCTCGTTTCTTTGATGCTACCAAAACGGAAGCTTGCCTATCTATCTTGCTATCCAAATGAAGCTCATTGTTGAGTTTGTCTCTACTCAACAAATAACCCTTCACATCTTTAAACGAGAGTTTGTCTCTGTCATAAATCAAGGTCTCCCTGAAAGACTTGTATGAAGGGGGTAAAGAGCACAATAATAGCATAGCCTGATCTTCATCGTCAATATGAACCTCAACATTCTTTAAATCATTTAAAAGAGTAATAAATTGACTGATGTGATCTCTAAGAAGCTCACCTTCGTTCATGCGAAATGTAAATAGACGTTGTTTCAACACTAAACGATTAGCCAGAGACTTAGTCGCATAAAGAGTTTCTAACCTTTTCCACAAACCGGTTGAGGTCTTCTCCATTAATACCTCCTGCAATACCGTATTCACGAGGCACAACTGGATTGCAGAAAAAGCCTTTTCATCAAGCTCTTCTCATTCTGTTTTATTTAGAGTCTCAGGCTTTTTCCCAACAACAACCTTTTTCAAACCGGATTGAACTAGAATTTCCATCATTCGAACTTGCCACAGATTGAAATTTGTCTCACCATCGAACTTCTCAATTTCAAATCTTGTTGCTACCATCTCTAAACGGGCTGATATATGAAAATTGAACTAGCTCTGATACCACTTGTTAGGATTTTAACCCGATTAAGCAACGAACAAGTAAAATAGCGGAATAAATTGAGAAATTGAACACACAAATTTAACGTGAAAAAACCCCTCCAAAGAGGATAAAAAACCACGGGCAAAGATAATTTTACTATAATGGCAAAAGAATGAAGAGTACAAAAGAATGAAGAGTACAAAAGATGCAGATTAAGACTAAACCCCGAAAACCCGAAAACAAAGAACCCTTAAAACGTAAACACAAAATTCTCTAAATGTGTTATGAGTTCTAATCTCTAATGGGTGTCTATTCTAAGGGTGTAAAAGAGCCTATTTATAGGCTAAATTCATAAGTCAAATAATAATAAAATAATCTAAACTAATCAGTGTTTGATTGAAACAAGTAAACAGAGTTTAACTGAAATATTATTTCTCGAATTTGACTGAAACTAGGAGTCATATTTAACATATGCATATAAAATTTTCAAAATAAATACTACGTATGATAATTAAAAAATAATAATAATATAGATAAAATATTTTACATTAATAATAATTCAAAATACATGATATGTTCAAAAGTAATTACAATGATTAATGATAATAATGTAAATAAATACAAAAAAGAAAGAGCAAAATACATATATAACATGACAGAATCAATATAAAATTAATTAGCTTAATAATATGATAATAACAATAATAATGATATAATAAGAATGAAGTAGAACATGATAACAACACATTGATAGAAACAATAATAGTATATTAGTAACAACAACAACGGAAAATGATGATAAAATAATAATAAACTAAGGGATAATAATACTAATAATAATATAAATATTAATACAAATTCACAAAGGATATAGCAACAAAAATAATAAGAGAACAAACGTAATAAAAATAATAGCAAATAGTGAACATAAATATAAGACATAGTTATAGTAATAATAATATTAAATTAGTTAATAAAATAATAAAAAATGAAAAGGGACCAATTTGAACTCAAAATAGGAATTCGAGGCAAATCGGAACTAAAAATAAGAGAAAAAGACCCAATCGAATATGCAACAACGAGGGAGGACCAGATGGATGATAAACCCGTCCCCTCCAAAACGCACCGTTCGATCAGGGACCAAGATGAAACAATAATGAAATTCCAGGGGTGAAATTAAAAATAAAAAAAGAATGGGATTACATCGAAACCGGCCTCAAAAGTGGAGGGACTAAGGGCGCAAATAGACCCTCAATCCAAAAACACGCAGATCCTAGGCGGTTTTCGGGTCGGAGTCCGGGTCAGGTGATTAAACGACACCGTTTTGGGTATTGAATGTTAGCCCCAAAACGACGCCGTACCAAGAGGCTATAAAAGCAAAATTTTTTTTGTGAATATAAAAGCAAATTTTTTTTTGTGAAATTATCATTTCATCGGTGTAGAAGAAAAAAAAGAGAGAAATGAGTCCCTCCGGCCTGGACGATTTTCGATCGCTGGATTGGTGCCCATCTGTTGCCAGCGTCCGCCGTGCACGGCGACCGGAGGCGCAAAAAACCCCGAATCGATTCCTCTCCTCCCCCTCACTCTATATTTGAGTTCCAAGCAAGCAAAAAGAGACCTAGGAGACCGGATTGAGCCATGGGAACCGTTTGGTTCTGACTTCTCCGATCTTTAAAAAGGTAACGATATCCTTTCCCTTTTTTTTGAATATATGCGTATATATTGTGTGTGTGTGTGTGTGTGTTGAATCAACTTGCAAAATAAAAGGATAGGTTAATCGGAATGAAGAAACAACCTTATTTTTTCTTTGAAATCTTTCGATTCCCGTTTTTTATTTCTTTCTAGTATGTGTCTCCGTGTAAAAAATACATCGTTTGTTTTAGGCTCTTTTATAGCCAAATACAATAACTTTTTGTATACTATTCGTCACTGTTTTTTCTTTTCTTTTTGTTTCTTTGCTTTCCCTTTTTTTTATTTTTGTTTTGCAGGTCTAGGGGGGTCAACGGCGGTGACAGAGGAGTTGGTGGAGGCAGACGGTATGGGGCGACGGGACAAGTGCGGCTAGGGTTTTTTCTTTTCTTTTTTGATTGTTGGTTTGGGCTAGGGTTTGGGTTCATTTGTAATTGGGTTTAGGGGTTATAAAATGGGCCGGGCAAATTGGGCTTGTAACAGCCTGAGTTTTGTAACCTGACTCTGATACTACTAAATGTAACACTTCAAACCCAGCCTAGATGTTATGGTTGAATCCGAGAGTGTTACGAAGAAGGGTTTCGAAATCGAAGATATTTCGATAAAACGTCCAAGTTTAAAACATATTTATTTATATAATTATTATTGAAACCGTTACATGTTACATTTTAAGGTTAACCAAACCAAGTTTGAAAAAATCATTTAAAACAAAACCAAGCTCTTATTTTCAAAATTTAACATTTGTTCGCGTGAAAACGTGTTTTGTCGAGTTGTCCCAGTTTTAGAAATCATAACGCAACCAAACCAAAAATTTAAGCTAAACAGTCAAAAAATTACAAAACTCTCATGAAAGCCGAAAATTTCAGTAAAACCATTAAATAATATAATGAAAATAGTTTCCCGTCGAGTGATCACCACTGAGCCTCCGTCGCACCGACTCGCCTATGCCTGTGGATTACCTAAACAGAACAGACAAATAGTTGTGAGTTTACGTACACTCAGTGTGTAACCCATCAGAGATAGACATGCAACGTATACAAAGTTTCATATACAGTTAGATACAGATCCGAACCTAAGTCCATCACAAAAACAGATATCAAATTCAGATGTACATAACAGATAACAGAATCCTACCCCCATCCTCTACACACCATCTTCGTCCATCCCATCACACTATATGGGGTTAAGAACACCCACCCATCCCTACACACCAGATAGTGTCGATGCAACACATAACAGGTAATATGCAGACTGTAACACCCCTAACCTGTATCCGTCGCCGGACTAGGGTTACGAAGCATTACAATACAAAAAAAAAATTGAACTTTCACAATTTCAAACAGATTTCATTATCATGAATCATTTATTCATTAGAAAATTTATACATACACCTATACTTTCATAATTTACCAAGCCATCGTTCAAATTCACAAACATATACATATATATATGCGTACATATAATTATCATTTTTTTCAAAAATGTATATAATTTCCATAGTAAACTATTACATAAAATCACTATTCAAATGGTCATTTATCAATGTTTCGTTTATAAGTCTTATTAAACAAAACAATCCCAATATTTAACCATTATTTAACCTCAAAACCAATTATAAAACTCATACATTTTCCATACAAACTGAACTAAACTAACCTATGCATATTCGAACATATGTATGTTTCATTCCATGCATTTCCAAATTTACATTAAACGTGCTTAACATTATAAACGAAACTAAATAAACCATTACCAAACATATTATTATACAAAATACTATTCATTTGGTAAATTTACATTTCATTAACCGAATAAGCAAGTCCTTATTATTATATTCTTTTCAACTTTATTATATTGCAAACAAATATACATTCACACACGAAAACATGAATAAACCTCATAGAAGTTACATATTCTAAACTCATCATTCCAATATATTTTATTCAACCAAAAACCTAACCGAAACAAATAATTATTTCATAATATATATATGATCATTACATCAATCCACTTTCAAATCTAACATCTATAAACCCTTTTCCAACATACCACATATATCACATACTTCATTCACATATAATATATATCATGTCAACTAAAAGTAAGTTCAAATCATATCCAAGTATGAACAAATCTATCATGGAAATTAAGCCATTTTCGCATGGCTAAAGTTATACATATTCAAAGTTGAACAAAATACGAATTAGCCTATATGCTAAAAGTTTTAAAATAGATTTAAAATAGACTTTTAGAAATACCAAAAGTTGACAATAGTGTGGATGACTTCGATAACGATCCCCGAGCTCGTAACTTACAACCAAAATCTATGAAACAGAGTAGCCAAAACACACAGAGTAAGCTGACTTAGCTTAGTAAGCCTTAAGCAAAATAAACAACTCACTGAATAATCAAAACATTCAAACTAACCAAATTATATCAATAATGTTATACTTTAACATATTAATATACCTTGGCCGAATGTTAAAAAAATCAATTATATAACAGCACATAAATGTTTCTTATATAGCCGATCATACAAGATCAATTATATCATCACATATTCATTTACATGTATGGCCAACTTCACAAGATTCATTATATATTCACATGTGACTGAATTTAAGAGATAAATAAAATATCACATATAACTTATAGTTCAAATTTAATATAACATTACTTATGGCTGAATATGCACATACAAGACAACTTCACATATAATCGAATATTCAAATTCAATATAAGCTCACATATACTTACCTTTTTGGCTGAACATATACAATGCAATTTAGCTCATTTTCACTTGTTCAATATCCACAATAAATTTGAATTCTCATCATCATAGACTTGAAAACAAATCACCGGTATAAAACCTGCTAGGCATAAGCCTGAATCACACACCGGCACAAGGCCTGCTAGACTCAAGGTCTGATATTTATTCACCGGAACTAAACCTGCTAGGCACAAAGCCTGAATATCCCAATTTTAGAATAATTCCACAACATTTCATATATCTAATAGTCCAATATTCCATGTAACACATACACACTTCCAGGGATTTTAAATTAGTCGAATAAAACTCAACCACAATAAATCATTGATATATCACATTCGGCTAACATAATAATAGACTATAAAATTTGAAACATCATAGTAAAACATTCTATGTTTAAAATAAACCATGTTTAATTGCTTAAAGACTTACCTCGGATATCGACGGACGTTACAAAACGGCTATTCGATTATTTTTGTTTTTCCGCGATCCAAGTTCGGTTTCCTTTGTTCTTGATCTATATAATTTCAAATTAACCTTATTTAAACACAATTTCATTCAATTTAATCCAACAACATATAAATGGGTAAATTACCATTTTATCCCTAATATTTCATACTTTTACAAATTTGTCCTAATTGCACAAAACACAAAATACACAAAATCTCACAACAATATAGTTGGGCCGAATTTTCCATATAACCATACTAGTCCATATATTTCATCTATTTCACATTTTAATCCCTCAATTTATTATTTTTTCAATTTTAGTCCTAATAACCCAAAATCATCAAAAACTCCAATACAAAACATGTTAATCTAAAACATATTTTTGATATTTCATCATCGAACATCAAAAACACAAATATTCATCAATGGCATAACAAAAAATATTCACCGAAATAAAAAATTCAAACATGAGTCGGGTAGTATTCGAAGCAACGATCTCAAAAAACGTAAAAATTATAAAAAAATCCGAGCTAATTACAAACCTTAATTGAGCTTAATAAGTTGCTGAACCCTTAAAGCTTTCTTTTCTTTCTTATTTTCTTTAATTTCGGCAATAACAAAGTACAGGCATGGTTGTTTTTATTTTATGTTATAATATGTACATATTATTACTTATAATATAACTTTAATTATTTTAATATTATTTCCACCCACTAACTAGTGACTGAATGTGTCCATGCCAATTTCAATAGTATAATTGCATTATAAGTACCCCACATTAAAAGAACAAAGCAATTAGGCACTTTAACAATTAGCATGTAAATTTTACATTTTATGCGATTAAGCCCTTTTTATTTAATTAAGCACACAAACAATCAAATTTTCATACGAAATTTTCACACATGCAAATTCACATATAATAAATACGAAAAATAATATTTAAATATTTTTTGACTCGAATTCGTGGTCCCGAAACCATCATTTCGATTACGGTCTAAATCAGATTGTTACATAGACAAACTGCCAGAATATAGGCAAAGAGTCACCAAACAGATCACTTCCTCTACATATGCAATTCTCACCCCAAAGATAGATACATAATATATATGTAGAAATATTAGAATTAACATGCTTAACATGTTCATATACAGATAGATACATACTTAAATAGTACAGTCAAACATACATACAAGCATCCTACTCAGATCAGTCTATCAGAATATCATATCACATGAAATAGGGTTTGGTTAGTCCTTACCGACCTTACGGTAGGCCCACAATTGATTGGGTCAACCCGCGCAACCCTAGGAAATATTCAAAATTTTAGGCCCACATGCCAGTATGGGCCCACACGCCTAGATTGGCTTTGCCCATGTGGCCTACACGGGTCACATGGCCTGTCTTGCGCCCGGCCATGCCTTCGTCAGTCACAAGGCTGTGTCTCACACATGACCAACTAGACGGCCTTGTGGCATCGACAAACTCATTTTTGGCTTTCGTCGAAACTCGATTTTTTGTGTTAGGAATACACACCTGGTACGATTTTGATGCAAAACACTCCCGAGACCACCAGAACCTAAAATCGACATAGCAAACTCCCAAAATCAGTCTAAAACTTCAATTAAACTGAACTAATGAAACCGACAACGATAAGATTCAAGTGTTCAACACTTACCCGATTTCCCCGAACGAATCTAACTACAATTCTACAAGAGAAAAACTCCGTACCTCATGATTCACTATTGCCAAAACCATAATTTTAGTACTTAACGGAAAAGACAATATCGTAAAAAAGAGAGAAACTACTTAAAAGAATTCGCTCTCCAACCGCGACTTACCAACCTGCATGAGAAACACGAAACACCGAAATTGAAAAGGAAAAATTATGGTAGAACTTCAAACGAGCAGAAATAAAAATTGTTGGAAGAGAAAGAAAAAAAAGAAAACAACAAAAAGAGGGGAGAACAAAACTGACGTCAGAAAAGTTTTTGGGAAGAAAGAGAAAACTAGATAATTCCCAACTCCCCACTAACAACTCAATCTCAACTACCCACTCACTCAGACTTTCAATCCCATCCAAACTCTCTCAGCCAACCAAAACAAAAATATCACCCACACTCACACCAAGATTCAAACACAGGACTTCCAACATACTAACTCCTTACCACTCAAACCAACAAACTCATTTTAATATGAGTTTACAAACAATATTACATAAGTCCACCCAACAGGGATAAGACCTGGATAAAAAATAACAAAATTTCCAAAAGTGAGACTTGAACAGATGATCTCCTAAATACCCTAAAACACTTAACTATTAATGCATATACACATTTATGCTAAATTTCGCAAAAAGCATACTTAAATTATTCAGGACGTTACAATATAATTTACTTAAAATTTATATAAATAATTTACAATATATTCTATATAATTCAGTAGGTCAAAATATATGAAAATTATCTCTTGCCAAAACAAATAAGATGATTTAAGCTAGACTAATAAAATAACATATATTATATTTTAAAAAAATTAAAATATATGTCCTTAAATTATAATAAACATAACTTAAACTTAAATAGTGTACAAAATAAACTTAAATAGTTTACAAAAGTGTTTGAAAAGTTATAAGTTAATTGAATTTGAATAAAATTAATCTGAATTTAATAAAATCCACTTACTTAAATAGAATATATAATGACAAAAAGTTACAGAACAGTTCTCAAGGTAACTGCTAATTCCCACTACTTACATTTGGTGCCACTTTCACGTTGCGGGGATCTTGTTCGCTTTTCGCCATTACATTCTCTATTTTTGTTTTGGGTAACTGCTTTAGGGTTTCTCGGTAATTAGACAAACCTTTAATTTTAAGATATTTAAATTATTCTAGGGATGGGTTTGGATGAATAGTAAGGTGTGTAGTAAGGTGTGATGTAACGTGTTTAATTTATTTTTTTATCTCACGTTATAGTGTTATTATAGTATCTAATTTTATCGTGACTATTGTTTTTACATTAATTCTTAGTCTCAGTTCAGTTTTTCAATACATATATATTATTTTAAAAAAGATATATTTCTTATTTTTAAAAATTAAAATAAATTTAATAAATAGAATAAGAATTATATTAAAAAATAAAAATATTTCATTCCTATTTTTCTATAACAAAAACATGAATAAAAAAATGCCATATTTAAATGGATTTGAATGAAGGTAGTAAATTTAATATTTAAAAATGATTGATTTTTTTTTAAAATTCATTGAAATTTAAAGTTTAAAATGTTTTGTACATTTTAAAGGAAAACATTATTTTATTATATTCTAATTTTCACATATTTTTTATTTTCATTTTTCAAAAATGATTTTCAAAATTTTCAAACAAAACAATTTCTTCCAAAATTTTCATTTTCCAAGAAAACAAAATGAAAATAGAGTTAGAAATCAAATAAGAGTTGAATCTACTCCAATCTTTTTATATATCCATCACCCCCGCTTTACTAGTTTTATTTTGTTTAGAAAACATATAAATTTATACAATAAGATAATATGTTAATGTAATTTAATTATTTTAATGGTTTTTACCGAAATGTAATTTACTTCTATGCATATAGATTTATATTTGATGCTCATTAAATTAGATGATGTCATATTATTTAAAATGAAGATAAATAAAATTATTTTTAAAAAAGTTATGATATATTATCATCTAATTTACTAATGCTTTATAAAACTATACACATTTAACGTATCAGATATTAATATTTATTTTATGGGTTAGTATTTGGTACATTGACATTAATTTTTTTTTATTTTACAAATAATTTTAAAAATTATCATATATCTCGTTTTTAAATATTTTATTATACACTTATACAATACTTATCAACCTTTAACACTAATTATGAACTCTAAAATTTTTATTACCATTGTACCGAATATTACTTTTTATTTTATTTTATTAGATGAAGATGATTTTTCTAAATCTAAAAATAGTCAAACAAATTAAAGAACATCTAAAAGTTATGAACCTTCTATAGCATTATTATCTATAAGGTAGGCTCTACCACTAAAATTACATTGCACCTTTTCACCCGACATAGAAATCTAGCTTTCAATTTTATAAAAACTAAATAAAACAAGCTAACATCTTTAGTGAAAATTATTTATTTAGAATATAAAAATATATTTAAAATTAATAAATAATAAATAATAAAATATATTATTTAAAATAATTAATAATAACACATAAAATATGTACAATATTAAAATGAAAAAAATATTAAATTGTGAGTAAAAAAATTTAAACACATAAATATATCAAGCTAAAAATATCAAATATACTACAATTATCTATCATGGTGTTGTTATTAGTATTGGATTTATATCGAGTTAACTTATAACACTAACTTAATGAAGAACATTATCAATATGTACAATCGATAAATATAATAAAGTATCCATAATAAAGTTTAAAATATACAAATTATTTTAAGATAAAACTTTGATTAAGTTGTAAAATTAAAATTTTATTCACCAAAATATCATTGGTTCAAATCCCACCATATGCAAATTATTTATTGTTTATTTAAAATAAAAAGACTACACTAGAATAGTATAACTTATTTTAAATATAGATATTTTCGTAATTTTCCTAATCGAGTTGGTACCTAATTTACTTGTGACATCAACTCAGTTAGAAGATTAAATAATACTAGAAATTTTATCACATGCATGTCCGCATGAAACTTACATATTTATAATAGAGGTATGCATTTAAAAATAATATACAACAAATAATAAAATGCATGGCTTGCAACTAATAACAAAAACCATTTAATAGAAAAAGTGTGACAATCCCAAAAATAGGACAATAAGAAATAGAGATAAAAATTTAGGAATTTTTTTTTAAAAAAAGGCATAGGGTAAGAGAATTAGAAGGCCTTAAAAATTATTTCGGCTAAAAATTGATAAGAATGAGTTTATTGGTTCAGTGGTAAGTCTTTAACTTATCCTTAGATATTAAGTTTGAAACTTTTTGCGTGCATTCAACCAAAATATTTTATTTCCTTATTTTTACCCCATAAAAGTGTTGAAATTTCAAATTATACCAACCCCAAAACTATTTTTGTATCACCCCAAAACTCGGCTTAGAAGTTTAGACCGAATTCGGAGGTTACATTGACCATCGAAGTGATCTTAGACAATTTATCAAACAAATTGTTTTTTCTTAAATTGAGCTAAATCATTTAACAAATTATGTCGAATTCAAAACGGTAATTAGGTTACGATAAAATTGTTCGAAAATAAAATCCACAGTTTCCAAACTTCAGTCCAAATAACACTTTACGTGTGTATGAAACAAAATTTGTACTACAGTTTCAATAAGTACTTACAGTCCAAAACAGTTCACTAATTCAAGATTTTGAGAAAAACTTTATTTGTTCAATTCAAACTTCTTCATCTGAGACTCCCGGTTGCCGAGTCCAACTTCGAAACACAGAATTTACTTGAAAGGGAGAAAACTAAAGGGATGAGCTACACGAGCTCAGTGTGCGTTCAAAACTAAATCAAATGGCAAAAGACAAGCTTTCAAGAACAATTCTTCCAGAAAAAATTCACAATCCATGAACAAAAAAACCTTGAAACGATAATCAAAAGTATGGAACGTCGAATAAGTACAAACATTCACAAATAATTTTAACAAAATCATAATCAAACACATATGCTCAAATGCAAATCGAATGCAACAAGTCAAAACACATCCAACCATCCAAACACCACTTCGACCACCTTGCACACCACATATGAGCTATATCAAGCCCATCCACCTTACACACCATATATGACCGTGATAGGCCCATCCTCCTTACACACCATAATTGTGGAACTATGCCACTCAAGTAATGATATGCAGTAGAGTTGACATATATATAGAATCATACAGTAAACCGCTATACAGAAATATTGCAGTTAGATTGTCGAATCAGACTCCCTTCTCTTTGCAACCAAAAATTCCAATTTTATGCAAATGTATGAATACACACCAACGCTATAGTCTCACAAATACAGATACATATATTCAATCCGTCAATTCAGAATTTTCATGCAAATGCAAAATACATACTACATGCAGGCATTCATACAAAAACAAATTACACGTATTTTGACGAACAATTTCAGAATCAATAGCATTTGTATACATTTCATAGTTACGGTTACAAGTAGACATCTCAAGCTCGTTCATCGTAACCCAAAGACATATTTCCCAATTATCTAACTTAACTTACACAAACACACATTCATACCTTGATCTAGGTCATAGCGAAGTCCTAAATATAGTTGCCATGGCTTAACCGAGGCCTGAATTACATAGAAACAGTAAACGCATCAAAATATGCCATAGAGCAAAAATCTACGAAACAGGGCCACACGGTCATGTGCCCTGGTCATATGGAAGTGCTTAGGCCGTGTGGGGGCCTACACGCCCATGAGGTGGTCTACATGCCCGTGTGCAAGCTACACACGCTTGTGTAGAGGGGACACACGCCAGTGTGACTAAGTTACATGGCTGTGTGAGCAATCCGTGTAACTCACTGTCCAAAAGTGTCAAAATTAAGTTCAGAGTAGACACGACCGTGTGGATATCTTACACGCCTGTGTGGCTAAGGGACACGACTGCGTGTCCAAGGCACACGCCCGTGTGAAAAACAATAAAAATCCCTAAAAACCAAAAATTATCCAAATCCCTAATTTCCCAATTGCACACGGTCGTATAAACCACCCGTGTGGTCACGAAACCACCCTGAAACAGACCAAAACACAGTTCCGGAACATCAAAACGTACCACAATCGGTAACCACTCAAGACACATAAGAATTCTGCAAATTTCCCCAAAATCCTATAGCCATTCATACAGAAATTCGATAGTTTAAAACACACACCTGATTCGCAATTTAAAACGCCCAAAATTGATCGACGCCTTAAATCCACCACTTCTAAAAACTCAATTACGATTACCCAAAAAATATTTTTAAAAGAAAACGTCAATCAAACAGAACTAAATGCTCACGGAGAACCAAATTACCAATTAAGAAGGAATACACTTACACGCAAGTATTTCGACAGACATGGATGTTAATCTTCTAACGGAAGTTAGGAACAAAAGCTCGATAGTGGGGGAATGATAAAGTAAAATTTGCGTGACAAAAGAGGTTGAAACGTGATAGAAAAAAAAGTAAATAGGAAAAAAAAGAATAAACATGGAAGTTAATCTTTTGAGTCTTATTAAAGTAAAATAATTAAATTAAATCAATGCAAAAAGAATCAAAATTAAAACAAAAAAATCCTCTTTAACACTGTAATAGGCCCAATTTGCCTGGGCACACTAAACCAAAAAACAACAAACCAAAAATAACACAAATTTAAACCAAAATACTAAGGTCCAAAATAAAAAAAACAAACAGTCCATAGCCCAACATGCTACAAGCCCAACAGGCCCAACAACTTTAAAAATTTTCAGAAAGCCAGAAACCCTAAGGTTTCTGGAGCCGTTTCTCCTCAGCCACATCGCCCACGCCTCGTCCTGAGGACCGTTTGCAATCTTGCACCGAAATGGAAAAATTTCTTCTTTGCCTCCGTCAATGCCTGCAAACAAGCAAAAAAAGACAAAAGAAACAGAGAAGCAGTACCAAAAACAAAAAGCAAACAATCACAAAAAGTTTAAAATACTGTAATGAAATTGGCTATAAAGCCACAAACACCAACATTGTATTTTTTCTACACCGCATCAATTACAAAAAAGAGAAAATCATATACGAAATCACAAGAGGTGATCCCTTTATTCATTCTACTATTATTTTTACTCTTTTAAAGAGAGAAATAAACAAAAAATATAAAAAGAGGGGTCGGACTTACCGACCCTTCGCATTTCGATGCCATAGGTGGCAGACGTTCGTCGTTTCCGATGAAAAACGACACCTTGTGGGATCGGGGACTTGAAAAGAAAAAAAAATGGCACCTTTTATTTCCTCCGGCCACCATGTACGGCGGTCGCCACGGTTACCGACGGTAGGAGCTATGGCCAGAGGGAGAGAGAGAACAGAGGAAAAAAAACTATCTTTTTGTTTTTTTTAAACTGCGGTTAAAATGAAAATTTGTGGGTTTTTTTTATTACCCGTATACGACATTGTTTAGGGTAGGCTTCTGAAGCCCTAAAACGATGTCATTTCTTCACCTTTAACATGCACTTTGACCCGACCCGACCTAGGATCCGCGTATTTTTTGGCCGATGGTCTATTTACTTTATGTGTTCTTCCGTATTTTTTAATTTTTTAATCCAGTTTTTTCTTATTTTTAATTTATACCCTAGAATTTTATTTCAGTTTTGATTTGGTCCCCTTGGAACGGTGCGTTTCGAAAGGAGAGGAATATTTCCCCAACTGGTCCCTCGATGTTATTCGCGCTTTTCAATGTGTTCCCCTATTTTATTTTATTCCGATTTATGCCCTTAAATTCCATTTAAGTTTCAATCTAGCCCCTTTTATGTTTATTCATCTATTTTATTATAATTTAGACTTTAAATTTTATTTCAATTTTAATTTAATCCTTTATTCGCTTAATTTCAAGTTTTTATTTTTTTGTATATGCATATCGTTCTGTTTTATTTTATTTATTTATTTTTTTACATTCATTCATTTATCTAGTTCTTTACTCTTCTTGTATTTAGAATTTATATGATTATCTATTCCTTTATTTACACATATTATTATTATTATTGTTATATTTTTATCTCGTCTTTGCTATTTTATTATTTTTCACATTTTATAAATCTAGACTTAATATTATGTATATCTATCTTACTTATTTATTTATTATTCTATACACTTTATATACATATTAAAGTTTGTAAGGTTAATATTTTCTTCATAAATATTTGTCGAATCGTGTATTTTCTTACTACTAATATTTACTTATTTATCCATTTGTTTATCATTTGTTTCCTCTTTTATATATATGGTTTCATTGTTCCATTCATTTTTAAACATTTTTATGTTATGTTTGTTTTTATATCATACATTTTCGTTTTATTGTTGTACTTATTTATCGAGACTTATTTACTAATATTGTATTCATCTTTGTAATTACATCATTGTCATTAAAATATTTTATCGTATATCGTATATCATTTTAAATATCACATTAATTTTCACCCAAATTCATAAAAAAGGAAAATTTTTTAAAAAAAGGCAATGTTCATTATTTGGAAGATTCGAGAAAATCGTACCTTAACTTATGGGGTTTCAATTTTCTCGTTGAACTCAAATAACCAAATATCCTTTCAAAAATTAAAATACATAAGATTTCAAATAAAAATAATAAAAGACAAACTAATTCTCAAGAATAAGAGGTGTCATGTCCTAACTTACGGGATGTGACATTTTGTTACTTCGATATAGGGAGGCGTTTTATACATTTTAATTTATTCGAGTAATTTTAATTGAAATTAACATTAATACAAAGAGGGATCATATTTTTTTAAAATTATTTTCAAGTTTTTAACTTTCGATACTAAGACACGAATTAATCAATTAGGTACAAATTTTGGGCGTCACGAGGGTGCTAATCCTTCATCGTGCGTAACCGATCCTGAACTCGTTTCCTGAACTTCGTAGACCAAAAACCTTCGTTTCAATAAATCAAACCGTTTCTTAAAACGATCAAATTACTAGGTGACCCGATCACACCTCATAAAAAACAAAAAGGATTGGTTGCAACCCTCGTTCGTTTTCATTTTTTAAAATAAAAAGTCGACCTTGCAAAAAATGGTTTCGACAAACACACATAAGGATTCCAACCCGAAACCTTAAGCAAACTAGCAATACGTTTTACCACCGAACCAGCAGGCTTATTCTGACACTAAATCACTCAAACAAACCCAATTGCTCATCCTACTCATTGACCTTAACCAAAAACCTCAAAACTTCTAACCCCAAATTTTGAGATGTTACATTTTTTTAATTCAGTCCTTAATTTAAAATCAACCCTAATTTTAAAATAATTCATAATCTTATTGCAATTAGGGAAAAAGAGTTTATAAATAACCATGTTTTTCAAACCCTAGAATTCTTAACCTAGAGAATTTTTCAAAGAAAAACTCCCAAAAGATCTTTCTTTTTCTCTACAATTATCGAATCAAATTTTAAGCAAAATGATTCAAAGTTTTCAAAATCAATCCTCTCCTCTCAAGCCCCAAATTAAGGTTTTTATGTCTTAAAATTAGGTGTGGGATCTAACTTAGACTATTATGTATGATTAAATAAAATAGGGTAGTATGTATGAGAACACCCCCATGACATGCGAACCCTCTATTATGCGAAATCCCTTGCATGTGTGAACCCCCTGTATTGAAAACGCTCCACTGAGTTACAAACTCACTCCCTTGCATGTGCGAACTCCCCTGTATCGCGAACACATCTTGAGTTGTGAAGCCCAATGTTGTGAACCCCTATAGGTGAACCCATATGTCAAACCATATAGGATTAAATACGCAAGCTCCTAGAATATACATGCAAACCCATATGATAATGCATGCGAGCCTTCCATGTTATTTATGCGAACCCTATTTGTTCATGACATGCGAACCCCTTATGATTTACATGTGAACCCTAGGTTATGATATGCGAACTACTTCTGCTCCTTTGAAGAAGTAAACAATAAAGAAATATCAAAATAAGCCTAGCGTGAATGAGGACACTCAAGAACCTGATGAGGGTGAACGTCCACAACTCAAGTTGTGCATGCTTAAAAAGGGACTCCTAACACTAGGAATTTCTTCTCCTACAGTCCTCACATTTCCTTCAATTCCTATAGCTCGCATGTAGCCCACCTAACCCACAGGCTCCCCAATTCAGAATTTAGACCTTACGGAAGCCTTACCATGTGAACAGCCAATGGTTTCCCTTAGTTCTCAACCTCAACAACCCTCAACTACAGAGACAATTAATTTCTTCCCTTGGCGTGAGTTATATACAACATGGCTATCATCAATTTCTTTGAATTCTATCTTCTAAATTCAATACAGTATGATACCTCCTCTATTAAAAGAGTCTATCCGATCTTACCTTTCATCCAAACCAGATTCATCTCTTCTTTCACAAATGACTGAGTTTGCACAGGTTCTATCTGTAGAATATGAGCTATGGAGTGGAATCCTCCAAGAAATCAACAATCATCATAAGGCCAAGGTTGCGAGCTTAGAGGAGACCATTAAATCTAGTAATCAAAAGATAGATATAATACGCCATAATAACCAGGTGCAAAGGAGTAAGCTTGAACATTTCGATTATTGTATTATGGCCTGGAAGATTAAGTGTAAAGACACAGAGAACAAGTGCATACAGTTGGAAAAAAGTGTTAAATCTCATTAAAGGAGGGTGAATCCTCTTTAAAGGAGCAACTCAAGATTCAAGAGCTACGTCATAAGGCTGAATTGGATAGTCTTCGCTAATCCAGTGGATGCCTTTAAGAAACATCAATGAGATACTACAAGAAACTTGACTAAGGCCCTACTTGAGTTAAAATCTAATTTGGTTCTTCACACTCAAGTAACTGTAGGCTTGATAAATCTAATTCAGGTAAACTTTGATTTTCTTAAAGACATCCCTATTGATTCACCGAGTTTCAATGTTTATCATCCCGGGGGAAAAGAGTAGGAATAATTTCAATCAAAGTGGAAGCAAACACCTGGTTTCTTCACTTTTAGTATGCGCAAAGTAGCGAATGAAGAAAATTCAAAAGGATCACTTGACTTAGAACAAGTTCCAAAGGGTATGGAACAAATAGAAGAAATTCCTACAACAAAAGAGGTCTCTGCCGTACCCACTGATCAATACACTTAGGAAGTAAACTAAAATCTCTTTTTATTTTTATCTCTCATTTAGTTTTTTTCATATCAATGTAATATCTTTCTATCTTTTCCAATGAACAAATTCTTTACCTTCTTTCACTATCTTTCTTACAATATTACTGTTATAACTATCATTTGCTCAAACATAGTTTCCACATACCTGAAAGACTCAGCAAGGTTCAATGTATTATGCATACAAAGCTCCTTTTTATATTAACTGTTTCGAGAATCAACTAATTGGGCTCTGATACCAACTTGTAACACCATCAACCTGATCCGATTCGTCGAATCTGGATCTTGGGTATTACCACATAGAAAACATAACCAATTACACTAAACTTTGATGAACAACCCATAATTACAAACAATCCTAATTTTAATTACATTCTAGATTAAATTTCAACATATCAACAAGTTATTTAAATAAATATAATTATAAAAATTGTTCTTAACACAACTAATTAACGAATACGACTCATAATATTTAAACTACCATACAATAACTCTACAAAAACACTGTATGCATAATTAATCTTATACGACACTTCCTTGGCATAGTCCTGACATCGTTCCCTCAAGCACGTCCTTACTACAAAACTTGAAACATAAAAAAAAGTTAAAAAAAAACTTAGTAAGAGATAAGTCGAAGTACCTTTGGCTAATATTAATATAATGTTAGCTCTATTACTCATTTAATTTGCTTGGGCTAATACAATCATAATTCCAGATTTATTCATGTACACCAATTGATGCATTCTTACTTGAATCGGGTCTTCAATCTATCAAACTATCTTATAGTCTTAACATACTTTTCTTTTCTCTTCCCTTAATCATCTATGAACTGTCTTTTTCCTAAACCCCTTTTCATACTAATCATGACTTCTCTCATTCAATAAACTCAAGATAGTTATCACAGAAAAATAATAATGGGCGGATACTTATGTGATTGGTAGATACCTGTGCCATTCGATTTCCCATTGGTTCCTTAAGTCATATTCCATCTCCTTTTGACCCAATAATTTCTTTTTTCTATAAAAAATTATCTGAATTATTATACCAAAATACCATTGTTTTCTAGATGACAATACTATTTAGTTATTAGGACCTCAATGTCAAACCTTGTACAGTCAGATTGGGCATACACTTTTTTACCTATATGAGTTTCCATTACTATTTACAAGCATATTCTTCTATCTTGTACAATTACACACAATTTGTTTTTTTCAATCAACTTCAATTAGCTTATCCTTTTTATCATTTGTTCATACTTATGCTGAATTCACCAAATAGTGATCAATCTTTTTATTCCATACTTATGAACTGAGTACTTCAGAGATCCAAACAGAATATGCCATCAGTTAATACTAAGGATACACATCAGAGGCAAACAAACGATATACTGAATACGCCATGAATCCTTATTACAAAATACACCTTAAAGTAATCTAATTAGAGTACACCATAAAGGTGATCCATTTGGAGTACGCCACATAGGCGATCCATTCAAAGTACGCCAAAAAGGTGATCCATCCAAAGTATGCCACAAAGACTATCGGGATGCCACCTAGACATCTCAAGACTGTCATGTTTGCGATATGGATTTGCCTAAACTCACATTGAGTGAGGTTTTCCCATCATTGCCTTGGGACACGCAGAGAACCCAATTAGATAAAATGTCATTCAACAGTTCCTTTTCAGTGTATGTCATAGCTATGGACTTTTTCCTTCAGAATTTCATATCAGAGTTCGTGTTTGCTGTCTTGACGAACTTCTTTAGGTACCACCGCGGTGACTTGACTCACTTTACAAACTCTACGAATATAGACACATCCCAAACCTAACATGTCATCACTCTTTATGCATCCAATAGAACTTATTTTTCAAACAGACTAACTTATATCTTAATCTAATCATAACTTTGTTCCTATAGTCGTATAAGTATCAAATTCATACTATACTATCCATGATTTCCAGTTTCTAGTTTGATTTCTTTCATATATATATACTTCAATATGAATAGTATACATGCAAGAGTCAAAATAGAAACTCACCTGACACTCAACTACAGAATCTTGAACTCCAGATCCAATTTCTATTATGAAACAACAACAGCCCCCACACTACTTTCAGAATATAAGAACACCAATAAAACTTTATTCAGATACCTTTTATAATTGTTTTAAGCACTGAAAATTCCCATGCAAAACCTTAAACTTACACCTTACTGTTTATACACCTTTTACAAACTTACTCTTTCGAAATTTAACTTGGATAATGGAAATACTTACCTAGGGATGGAATAACCACTGCTTAACTCCAGAATCTAAGCTTTTAGTTTATGGAGGAAGAAATATTATTGGATCACAATAAAGGAACCAGATAATAGTATATTCAAGAAGAAGAAAAACCCCTTTCAAGGATTTTTCCACAAACATATATAGCCTTAACTCACTCTAATTTGACAAGTTCCACTTGAATTCAGAGTTTGTTCTACTTAATGGTTTATATATTCTGAGAGAAATATAAATGAAAATCCAATATAATAAATATCAAACCAATTTATCCAATTGATCCCCAACTAGAATCACTTAACAACTAACTAGCACAGTAACTCAAATAAACAGGGCATAATATACCTTTTTCGTTAACTCAAGTCATAATTACCCTATTTATTTTCTAAATTCTTCCTCTGCAGATAGCAATATATTCCAAAATAAATCTTTACTTCCAATTAGATGATTTTTATAAGCCCAATCTATATGCCAGAAGAGAATTAGACGGATAACGGTTCACGAAAAAATAATTTTATGACTACCCGCCAAACCCTCGAACCCGCCAAAATTGGGGTGTTACGTGATAAGTATATATGAATAATTACATGAAATTGGTAGTGAAGTGTAACACCCCAAACCCGACGTAGACGTTATAGCCGAATCTGAAGATATCACATGGAGAGTGTTTAAAAACGAGTTGTCAAATAAAAACTATTCAGTTACGGATAACGGTTCACGAAAAAATAATTTTATGACTACCCGCCAAACCCTCGAACCCGCCAAAATTGGGGTGTTACGTGATAAGTATATATGAATAATTACATCAAATTGGTAGTGAAGTGTAACACCCCAAACCCGACGTAGACGTTATAGCCGAATCTGAAGATATCACATGGAGAGTGTTTAAAAATGAGTTGTCAAATAAAAACTATTCCAGTTATTACCTTTTTATTTAATCCGGGAAAAACATGTACCAATTGATTTTCCCAAAAACACACCTTTTATATGCGCGCCTTTTTGAAACCAGTTCATTTAAGAAAATTTGATACCATTTCTGAAAACCTTAGTTTGAGGAAAAACCGTCCGTTTCAGTGAATACCGAGTTTTGATCTGGCTTGTCAAAAATATATCATCGACAGTTTAAAAGCCTAATTAAAACCAAAAAGTCCAAGTCTAAAAATTACAACATAACCCTCAAATAAATAGCCAAATCAGAAAAAAAAGTAGAAAGCAATCCAAAATTTTACGTGTGGCCACTGTTGAGTCCTCCACTGCACCGATCCGTTAAGTCTGGAGATTACCTACACAGATTAAATAGAAAAGGGTGAGTTTTCACAAACTCAGTGTGTAATCTCCACAAAAATCATACCAATAGAATAGACATCAAGCGTCATAAATAAGCAGTCTAGGACCGAAGCCCTTTTACAGAATCAATTAGTGCCTTAACCCATCAGATATAGAACCAAATACAACTTAGGGCTTTAGCTTATGTTAGATACAGTATGCAGATAGAATATCAAAATCCTACCCACCAGCCTCTACACGCTATCTCCATCCAACCCTACACACTATGTGAGGATAAAATCGACTCACCTATCCCTACACACCATATTGTACCGATATGTTGCATATATCAGATAATTGCAGCTGAACTGCTAGATGTCAGGCTTAAAAGTCTTTCAGAATACTTCCTCCAAATAATATCATCCCAACCCCGATGCAATGCAACATACAAAAATGGCATGCTAATATGGACTTTATTTGATCATACATTCAGTTCAAATATCTCAGTTCATGCTCGATACTGAAATCAAACAGTCAGAATATTCAATGAGGGGTCTAAGTAGTGCTTGCCGGCGCTACGGTAGGTCCACAGTCGACTTGGACGACCCGTGCAACCTTACAGATCATTTTAAAAAAATGGGCTCACATGCTCATATGGCCTGCCCGTGTGGGCCCACACGCGCATGTCTCCCACACGACCCAAATTGGCCTTGGCCGTATGGATCACACGGCTTGGCCCAGAATCCCACACACACATGTGGTTCACCCGTGTAGGCCCACACGGCCTAATTGATCGAGTCCATGTTTCGCATACAGCCTCTCCGCCCATGACACGGTCGTGTCACACACGCACGGCCTAGTTTGTTGACCACACGACCGTGTACTGCCACACGGCCTACACACGGGTGACCACACGCTCGTATGGCATCAACAACTTCGTTTTTCATCTTTCTCCAATTCTCATTTTCTGTGTTTTTGGGTACACACTTGGTATATATTCAAAGCTAAAACAACCCCGAATTGACTGATAAATACTAGATTAAACACTGATACGCATTAAAATTGAATTGAAACGGAGAATCCCCAAAACACATAAACAACTTACTGATAGCAACTGAACTTAATCCTGATTCAGGTTGAAGAAGCATGCCTTCTAGCCTCACCGCCTCCTCCTAAACATTAACTAAACTCATTAAGTAATGATTCTTCAATACCAAAACCAAAACATTACTTACACATTTACCGAACGCGTGATTTGCGACAACGAAAAATGATTAGAGGAAAATTTAGATTAAGGAAAAAGACGAGCGGGGAATGGTTAAAATTTCAGTACCAAAATGGCAGCAAAAATGGGTAATGGAAAGGGGGAAAATAGCGGCTACCAAAGAGGAAAAGAAAAGGAAAAGGCATCAGAAAATCAGAGAGTGGAAAAAGAAATGGGCCGAAATTTGCTACCCCAACAATTAAGATATCTCAAATCCCTTATTTTCCTCTTAGAATTGCTCCAACACTCCCCCACCACACTACTATTACTCAGAACCCTGGTCAAAACCAACTCTTACTGAATAGGTAGCAAAAATTATACCCCTTTTTTCCCATAAAGGGTTTCAAACATAGGATCTCAAGCAACTTAACACTCTACTTAACCACCAGACTAGCAGGCCCATTCTGACACATTCTTACAATCAATAAAATATAAGCCTAATGGATCAAGTTCAGGCTTTATTCATTAAAATACCAAAGTTTACCCAAGTTGTGGCTTGAACTTGGGACCTCTTATACAAACCCAAAACGCTTAACCACTGAAACAGATACACAATTGTGTCAAATTAATACAGATACATATATAGTTATTTTAGGGTGTTACAACTCTACCCCCTAAAAGAAAATTTTGACCTCAAAATTTTACCTGATCAGAATAGATGAGGATACTGCTGACACATAGAATCCTCAGGCTCCCACGTAGCCTCCTTAGTGCTATGATTACGCCATAGAACCTTAACCAATGGCATAGGTTTTCTCCTCAGAACCTTTACGTCACGGTCTAGAATCTGAATCGGCTCATTCTCTAAGGTCAGATCTGGCCGAACCTCAATCTCCTTAACAGGGACAATGTGCGTGGGATCAGAGCGGTAGTGTCTCAACATCGAGACATGGAAAATATCATGAATGGACCTAACTCTGGATGTAGCTCTAACTGATATGGGACTGGTCCCACTCGTCTTAAAATTCGATACGGCGCAATAAATCGATGGCTCAACTTCTCTTGCGACTGAACCTCAGAATCTTCTTTCATGGCGAGATTTTGAGAAAAACGAAGTCTCCACAGAATACTTTATCTTTCGATGTTTTAGATTCGCATATGACTTCTGCCTATCAGAAGTCGCTTTCAGTCGATCTCGAATCAAACGGACCTTGTCCTCAGTCTTAGAAACCAATTCCGGACCCAAAATACGTCGCTCACCCAACTCAGTCCAGCATAAAGGAGTGCGACACTTACGACCATACAGTTCTTCGTAAGGTGCCATCTGTATACTAGATTGGTAGCTGTTATTGTAAGTGAACTCTACTAATGGCAAGTACTCCTCCCAACTGCCTCAGAAATCAGTAATATAGCCCCTCAACATGTCCACTAGTATCTAAATCACCCTCTCTGATTGACCATCTGTCTGAATATGGAATGTCATACTGAAGTCTAATCTCGAACCCAGAGCCTCATGAAGCTTCTTCTAAAATCGAGACGTGAAACGAGGACCCCTATCAGAGATGATCGAGACAGGTACCCCATGCAACCTCACTATTTCAGAAATATGGAGCTTGGCCAATTTTTACAGAGAAAAGTCTATCTTGACTGGGATGAAGTGTGCGGACTTGGTCAATCGATCAACAATGAGCCAGATAGTATCCTTCTTAGTGGGTGTTAGAGGCAACCCACTAACGAAGTCTATCATTACTCACTCCCATTTCTACGTCGGCATCTTAACCGGTTGCAGCAAACCTGAAGGTAACTGATGTCCAGCCTTAACTTGTTGACAAGTCAAACAGTGAGCAACGAAGTCAGTAACCTCATGCTTCAACCCTAGCCACTAGTATAATTCTCGCAGATCTTGGTACATCTTGTTCTCACCGGGATACATAGCATAAGGGCTACTATACTTTTCCCTCAGAATCGACTGCCTTAAATCTCCATCATTTGACACACAAATCTGACTGCGGAAACATAATACCCCATCATTGTTAATCCCAAAATCAGTAATAACATCACTCTCAACCTAACGGAAACGTAACTCAAGAGACTTATCCCCCATTTGTTTACCTCTGATCTGATCAATCCATGTCGGTTTTACTAAAGTTTTGCCAACAGACTCCCGTCGTCGAATAAACTAAGTTGAGTGAACATCACTCTCAGATCGGTCATGGCCTTACGACTTAACGCATCAACCACCACATTAGCCTTACCAGGATGTTACTCAATAATGTAGTCATAATCCATAAGCAGTTCAACCCATCTACGCTGCCTATGGTTCAACTCCGTCCTAGTGAGGAGATATTTGAGGCTTTTATGATCAGTGTAGATAGTACACTTCTCATTGTACAGATAATGCCTTTAGATTTTTAAAGTGAAGGCTACCGCTGCCAACTCCAGATCATGCGTCAGATAATTAGCCTCATGATTCTTGAGCTGACGAGACGTATAAGCAACCACCTTTCCTTCTTACATTAGAACACAACTCAGACCAACATGTGACTCATTACTGTATACCACAAGGTCTTTACCGAGCTTAGGCTGTATTAGAACATGAGCTTGAGTTAGAACAGTCTTAAGCTTATCTCTTACTGTGCATTAGTCCAAATTAAAGGAGCTCCCTTATGCAGAAGCTTAGTCATTGGAGCTGCGATCAAGAAGAACCCTTCTATGAAGTGTTAATAATATCCTGCCAGCCCTAGAAAGCTACAAATTTTAGACACATTCCTCTACTATTTCCAACTTAACACAGCCTCAATCTTACGAGAATCAACACAAATCTCCTCAGCCGAAACCACATGTCCCAAAAAGGTTAGTTCTTGGAGCTAGAACTCACACTTACTAAACTTTACATACAGCTGTTTCTCACGAAGAGTCTAGAAAACTACTCTGAGATGCTTATCATGCTCATCCTCAGACATAGAATATACTAAGATGTAGTCGATCAATACCACTACGAATTGGTTTAAATAGGGTCGGAACACTCGGTTTATCAAGTCCATAAATGTTGCAGGTGCATTAGTCAAACCAAAGGGCATAAACTAAATGCTGCCTTATGCACATCGACCTCCTTAACTCTCAACTGATGATAAATCGATCGCAGATCGATCTTAGAAAATACAGAAACCCCTTTGAACTGGTTGAATAAATCGTCTATTCTTGAAAGTGGGTACTTATTTTTTATCGTTAACTTGTTCAACTAACGATAGTTGATACACATCATCATTGTCCTATCTTTCTTTTCCACAAATAGCACAGGTGCTCCCTACGGAGACACACTGGAACGAATAAACCCTCGATCCAACAATTCTTGAATTTGAGCCTTAAGCTCCGTAAGCTCCTTCGGTGTCATTCGGTAGGGCGCAATAGACACCGGAGTTGTACCCAAAATAAGCTTGATCCCAAATTTAACTTCTCAGCTCGGAGGCAAACCAGGTAGTTCCTCAGGAAAAAAATTTGGAAAGTCCCTCACAGTTCTGATATCCTTAACCGAAAAGTCTCCAAAATCAGAAATATTGACGTAGTCCAAGAATGCCTCACACCCTTTCCTCACTAAATTTTCTGTTGCCAATGCAAAAATCACATTAGTCATATAGTCACGTCGTTCCCCAATCATGACTACCTCATTGTCCCTTTCGGTCCTCAAGACAACCCTTTTCGTCACACAATCTAGACTCACCCGGTGTTTAACCAGCCAGTCCATTCTCAAAATCAAATTGAACTCCCCAAATGAAAGCTCCATTAGATTATCCGGAAACATTGTCCCTTGGAGCTCCAATGGAACGTCTCTATACGACTTACTAACCCGGACAGATTACCTCAAAGGACTTAACACAGTTACCTCACTATCAGTACTCTCGAGCGGAATCCTCAAAGATTCAGACACAGTACTAGCTACATATGAGTGTGTAAAGCCTATGTCTATCAATGCAAGATAAGGTACATCAAATATTAAAAAGTACCCGTAATGATGTCTGAAGCATCTCGGTCCTCACGGCGACGAGTAACACAAACCAAAGCAGCTGTCTCACCTTAGTCGGTCTAGCACCTCTGCCCGATGCTCTCTGCCTTCGGCCCATACCGTTACCACCCCTGACTTGACCTCGGCACCTAGGTGGCTGTTAAACTACTCTCGGTGGCTGTGCAGTCTCAGTAATCGGAGCTTGCATCTGACTAGTTCTTAATGGACAACTTCTAACACGATGCTCAGTTAACCTACATCTTAGACATGCCCCAGTAGTCCTCCAACACTCGCCCAGATGGCATCTACCACAATGCCCACAAAGTGCTACCCCAATAGGTGCAACAGGAGGCCCAACTCTCACTGGCCTATCAGTCCTGGCCTTTTTCTTAGGCCTCATCCTAGAACTTGAGGGTTCCAAATCCCTCTTACTCTTTCCTCTGTCTCGATTTTAGTGCTCAGCGCACTTTACCTCTTCAGCAATCTTTTCCTTCTCAAATAAAGTAGAGAAATCACACTCCCTCTGCGGAGCTATCAAAACTCGCAAACTGTCTCTGAGATTATCTTCAAATCGAACACAGTGCTCATACTCGGTCGCCACCATGCCTCGCGCATAATGACTCAACCTCAGGAACTTGGCCTTCTACTCGGCTATTGAACGATCCCCCTGATTGAGATTTAGGAACTCTCGCCTCCTAGCGCCGATATAACTGGGCCCCACATATTTACCCTGGAAGGCCGTCTTAAAGAGATTCTATGTCAGCCGTTCGAGCTGAGCGCCCTCCTTAACAGTCGGCCATCATTGATATGCCTCATCGCGAAGTAGTGAAACAGCCTCCTTAAGTTTTTGCTTAGCAGCAAAGTCCAAGTCGTCCATAATTCCTTTCGTGGCCTCCATCCGATACTCGACCACGTTAGGAGCGACTCCAGCGACACCCCTGAATAACTCAGCCCTGTTGGACTAGAGTCGTTCTGTAACCGACCCTCGGCCCTTAGTTACGGTGTTGGGCCCAGTGACACTCTTCAAAATTCATAACATGTCTTGAGACAATGCATCGTCCTCAGCCGCATGACCTCGAGACCTAGTCTCTGTCACAGGTGATACCAGTGTCTCATTAGTATCCAAGTTAGGCAGATTCCCAGATGATGAAGACCCCACTTGAGCCCCTCTACGGCTTCTCCCACAGCCTCTAGTACCCCATCCACAAGTACCACGCGTGCTCATCATAAATTTTAGAATTTATCTGTATTAACAGTTTTATGCATTAGTTAACAGTTTTGAAATTTTATTAACAGATATTTTATATAGTACAGTATCAGAATGTTCAGAGTCTGTTATCGCAAATAGTAGTCTCACTATGATTTTCAGTTTACACTACCCAGAGTGTTTTCAATGTAATATACTACCTAAAGTAGTTTCAGTATATTCTAATTATACTTTCAGACAATTCTAAACAGAGATTCAGAAACTTACAGGATCGGCACCAGAGACTCGGTGTACCAAAATTATTTCAAATTATTTACAAATCATTTCTTTAAAACCACTCTTTAAAACCCAAATCCACAGTCGAGTTTTGCAACCTGACTCTGATACCACTAAATGTAACACCCCAAACTAGCCTAGACATTATAGCCGAATCTGGAGATATCATATAGAGAGTGTTTAAAAACGAGTTGTCAAATAAAAACCGTTCAAGTTATTACCTTTTTATTTAGTCCAGAAAAACGTGTACCAATTGATTTGCCCTAAAACATACCTTTTATGTGCGCGCCTTTTTGAAACCAGTTCATTTAAGAAAAATCGATACCATTTCTGAAAACCTTAGTTTGAGGAAAAACAGTTTTTTTTAGTGAATATCGAGTTTTGATCTTACTTGTCAAAAATATATCACCGATAGTTTATAAGCCAAATTAAAACCAAAAAGTCCAAGTCTAAAAATTACATCATAACCCTCAAATAAATAGCTAAATCAGAAAAAAATAGCGGAAAGTAGTCCAAAATTTTACGTGTGGTCATCATCGAGTCCTCCACTGCACCGATCCGTTAAGTCTGGGGATTACCTACACAGATTAAATAGAAAATGGTGAATTTTCACAAACTCAGTGTGTAATCCCCACAGAAATCACACCAATAGAATACACATCAAGTGTCATAAATAAGCAGTCTGGGCTGGAGCCCTTTTATAGAATCAGTTAGGGCCTTAGCCCATCAAATATAGAACCAGATACAACTTAGAGCCTTAGCCCATGTCACATATAGTATGTAGACAGAATATCAAAATCCTACCCACCAACCTCTACACACCATATTCGTCCAACCCTACACACTATGTGGGGATAAAATCGACCCACCCATCCCTACACACCACATTGTACTGAAATGCGGCACATATCAGGTAATTGGAGCTGAGCTGCTAGATATCAGACTTAAGAGCCTTTCAGAATACTTCCTCCAAATAATATCATCCCAACCCTGATGCAATGCAACATACAAAAATGACAAGCTAATATGCACTTTATCTGATCATACATTCAGTTCAAATATCTTAGTTCATGCTCGATATAGAAATCAGACAATTAGAATACTCAATGAGGGGTTTAAGTAGCTTTTATCGACCTTACGGTAGGTCCACAGTCGACTTGGGCTGACAACTTCATTTTTCAACTTTCGTCGATTCTCCTTTTCTGTATTTTTGGGTACACACCTAGTATCAATTCGAAGCTAAGACAACCCCAAACACTTCAGAACCTATTATTGACCGATAAATTCTAGATTAAACACTTGGTACGTATTAAAATCGAATTGAAACGGAGAATCCTAAAAACGCATAAACGACTTACCAATAACAACTGAACTCAATCCTGATTCAGGTTGAAGAAGCGTGACTTCTAGACTCACCGCCTCCTCCTAAACACGAACTAAACTCATTAAACAACGATTCTACAATCCTAAAACCAAAACATTACTTACACACTTACCGAACGCATGATTTGCGACAACGGAAAAGAATTAGAGAAAAAGACGGAGTAAGGAAAAAGGCGACTAGGGAATGGATAAAATTTCAGTACCAAAATAGCAGCAAAAAGGGATAACTGAAAGAGGAAAAATGGTGGCTATCAGAGAGGAAAAAAAAGGAAAAGTCGTCAGAAAATCAGAGAGTGAAAAGGGACGGGCTGAAATTTGCTACCCCAACAATTGGGATATCTCAAATCCCTTCATTTCATCCTAGAATCACTCCAACACTCCCCTACCACACCACTACTACTTAGAATCCTGGTCAAAACCAACTTTTACTGAATAGGTAGCAAAAATTATCCCCCTTTTTCCCACACAGGGTTTTGAGTACAAGACCTCAAGCAACTTAACACTCCACTTAACCACTATACCAGCAGGCCCATTCTGACCATTCTTACAATCAATAAAATATAAACCTAATGGACCAAGTTCAGGCTTTATTTATTAAAATACCAAAATTTACCCAAGTTGTGGCTTAAACTTGGGACCTCACACACACACCTAGAACGCTTAACCACTGAAGCAGATACACAATTGTGTCAAATTAATACAGATATATATACAAGTATTTTGGGGCATTACATGAAGAATAGAGGAATTCCGTAAGAGATAGTGACAATTTAAGTCCATACTAAAAAACAGTACTGCACAAAGTAGGCAACAATGTCATCAAAACTAGATTAAACCGAGATGATAGTTTAAAAATCCATCAAAATCGGGCAATCGTGATGGTAAGTTGTTGTAGTAAAAGTCATCATCACAGATGACAAGTGAATAACCATCTTCACCGATAAATTTGGGATGGTTAGTTATTGCTATGTCTTTTAGAGCGTCAAGTAATATTTGAGGGTGGATAAGATGGATGGGTAGGAAATTAAAATTATAATTGCATCGCATCATAAGTATATCTTGTACATGTATGGATTTATAACTCTTATGTCATGCTTAAATTGCTATTATGACATGAACTGAATGCTTTACTTTTGTACAATTTTGTATAATGATTTTGAAGTTAGACTCACACTGAATTGTCATCAGCTCACTCCCCTTTCTTTCTTGCGTCTTAGGTAGTGTAGAGAACTAGGTTTTTGAATGACATCGAAGGGATCTCGGATTAGCAGCTTATTTTACTTTTAATTAAAACTTTCCATTAAAAGTTTTTACAATCGTTTAATTTTTTTTGGGTTGTAATTGTTAACTATTTCTAACTTTTACATCTTAGGTTTGAGATTATTTAGTTTATTAGGATACTTAATAAAAACTCTAATAAATGCATGCTATATGGTTTAGAAAACTAATATTCATAAATGTTTTCTATTGCTTCACAATATACTTAAACTTTTGATAGATTTTTTTCTTAAGAACCTAAAAGCTGTTTTCTCAAAACATCACATTAATCATACAGTAAATAAATTAATAAGTCAAGTCAGGTTAATGAATGGATGTTTTCCTAAAATTCAATAGAGTGTGATTTCCTTATGAATCAATGCAAGTAAAAGGATGACTTTACAGGATCACTTTGACGAACGGATGTAACACTTTTGACTTAGCTAAAACTCCTAGGAAGGGTCGGGGTTGTTACAGTAAATTACTCATTTTCCCAATTAAGTTGGTTATACAAATTCAGTCAAGGGTTTAAAAAATTATTTTTTAAAATATATATATATACTTGGTAATGGTTATTGGTGTAATGATAAAGAACTTGTTTATAAATCTGTTGAACATGTGTTGAATTCTTGGTTATGTTAATAGTAATTCTTTTATTTAAAGATTATATAAAAATATGAAAAGACAAAAATGTCATCAATTAATAATAGTAATAATTTAATAGAAAGGATTAATAAGTCTTTTCCCAACTAAGTTAGTACCCTGTTAACTTGTGACGCTAACTCAATCATGGGTTTAAATAATAATATAGATAGATATACAATTGGTGGAGGTAATAAAGTTTGCATAATAAAATTAAAATGTATAAAATATTAAAAAAAATCTTTGGTTGAGTGGTAAATTAATTTTTTTCTAATGTAATTGACATGGACTCAAATCACACCATATCTATATTTTTATTGGTTTTTTTAAATACTAAAGTTCTTTCAAATAATATAATTTATTTAAATATGAAAAGACGTTTCTTGTCATTTTCCTAACCAAGTTAGTGCTGAGTTGACTCGTGATACCAACTTAGTCGCGATTTTAATAATTGTAAGTATAGATATACAATTGATGAAAGTAATAAAGTGTGTATAATAATATTAAAATATATGAAAGTTGTTGGTCGAGTATCGCACACGCAAGCGTGCGTATCGTGGCAAGTAGTATAAAAATATCAATCCCACAAAGATATATTACTAATTATAACATTAATCACCAAATACTAATCTAATACCTATTCAAATAAATCGATAATATCATTTTCTAAACTAAATCAAATAAATAAAAGTAGGCGGTGCAAAATAAAACAAAATAATTAATCAATAATAAAAACCTATGATTACAATTTCATCCAGTGTATTAGCTAATTGTTCTATCTCCACTCAGTTTACCCTAATAGAGTTGATTGCTAACCCAATGAACTAAATTCCATTAATTCTTTTCCAAGCAATTAAAGAACTAATTTAATTTAACTATTGAGCTATACTCATATGGCAATAATTTAGACCAAATTGATTAAGAATGACCTCAATTATGGCTAACCAAAGTAATTAGGCATATTCCTATCTTAATTACGAATCAAGAATTTACCTATCTAATTTAGACCTAAAACGAAAAAAAGATTCTTATGATTTCTTTAGGTTTTGTAAAACTAATAATTTGTTAGATAATTATCAATAAAGAACAATAATGAATAAATAATCAAATCTCTATGAAGAATAAAAGAGATAGAAATAGAAAATATTCAATTAACTAAACATGGAAACCATTTTAATCCTAGAAAGAAAACTTAGTTCATTGAAAAATTGAAAAACATCTTCAAATAAAAACAAGAAGTAGTCATAGAAAATGGAAACAAGAAAAATGATGAAGAAACTTAGTATTTTCGATGGAATCTGTCAATTATTAATGCTTGAAGGCTTTGGTGGCTTCTTGTAACACCAAAAAATGTATAGGGTTAGAAGTAATAATTAACCCAAAAATAAGCCTTAGTTTGGAAGATTAAGAGCTTAGTATACTCTCTAGAGGTGCTAAGTTCAAGCCCCATCTTTCTCCTTTCAACGCATTTTATTTTCAGCAACCTATGGTAAAAACCATACTAGAATATGTATTAAATTGTGCAAAAACATGTCAAGTGTGGGCAGCAGCCCAATTGATTAGGCCTTTACATCTCTTCCCTTACTTTTAAGGTTTAAGACACGCTAAACTCCTTCTCAAATTCCATTCCTCTTTTTATTTTTAGCAAAAAAGAGAATTTGTCATCTAACCCCTTAAAACTTCTGAACACTAAGTGTTTAATCTCTACTTTTAATTATTCATGGATTTTATTTCCTCTTTAAACCCTAAATAGAAATATTTTCTACTCTTTAAATTCTTCTTTTTCTTTTATTTCCTCCTTTCTTTCCATCAAAATTTTACTTTCTTTGCTGAAAATTGATCTCTTGCAAACCCGAATCAAAATCAATTCTCGTTTTAACTTATTTTTCCACTGATTGTTGAATTTACTGTCGTTAATCTTCGAATTCTCATCAAAAGATCAGTAACTAATATTGTTTCAAATAGTAGAACTCGTAAATTCTAAAATTTACATCATTTCTCATTAATCTTCCAAACTCGATCACGAATCTTTTTGCAATCCTTGTCGAAAATCTTAATAATCTTGGATAATCTTGAAATCTATTATTTATTCTCGTGTAAATGTCATTTGAAGAACCCGATTTAGGTATCCCGAACCAAATTTGAACGAAAGAGATGTCGCTCATTCTCCTGGTAACAGGTGTGTGTTTCTTTACAAGTGGATTAGGGTAAATCGAACCTCAAAATAAGGCCACATGGCTAGCCACACGGGCGTGTAGACCACACAACTCCTCCACACTGCCATGTCCACCCTGAAACCCTAGGAATTCCACTTCTCACATGGCCTACGATCCTCCACACTGCTTGCGACACAATCGTGCCTCCCCTATATGTTGATATTTTGAATACCACACATTTTAGCCACACGACCATGTACCTCATCCACAGGATCCAAGGCTTCCCACACAACCCGATTGCTCGGTAGTGTGTCTCCTTAACTCAGAATTTACAGTTTGACCCAAAATTTTATGATTTATTTAGATTAGACCCTGATTAATTGCTGAACTATTTTAGTGTTTAATTTATTCAATTAAGTCCCTGATAGTATGAATAATGCTTGAATCCATGATTTAATTGACTACATTAATATTATAGATAAATATTTGCATGAATTACAAATAAATATATTTATTGTATCTATACTTGTGACTGTTCATATAACATACCTTATGACACTGCTGAATCGAGTCCTTGAAAAGCATATGTTTTGGCTACTGTATCAATTAGTTAAACGCATAATTATTGCTTACATATTTGATTATTTATAAGCATTTTATTTGTTTCTATATGATCTGTTTAAAGCATGCCTTATTTTCATACATGGGATGAGACGATTTGAAAAGAGAAAGTTCTGGGAGATTATTAATCTGCAATTTTACTGGTTTATCCACATATTATCTGACAGCTATTTTGCAATTATGTTGTGTATTCAAAACCATCTGGCAGCTTATTAACCTGCAACATTGGTGGTTCATCCACCCATTATCTGGCAATTTTTATCTACAATTATTTTATGAATTCACAACCATCCGACAATGTATTAACCTGCAACTTTTGTGGTACCACAACTCGATGTGTAGGGATAGACAAGTTTTAGGGAACATATAGCGTATGTTATTGTATCATGATCAAGATAAAGTTTTAATGTACTTTAAACTATTAGAATTAGATCTTTACTTCTTTTAAACTTCTTATGCCTATAAATAGAGGCTCTGATGAAGCATTGTAATCATCCCTTTTGATCAATAAATAACATCCTCTATTGCTTTCATATTTTCTTTGTTCTTTATTCTCTCCATCACTCTTTATTTTATAACATGTTATCAGCACGATCTTGCCCAAAGTGATAGTTCTTTTTATCGACGATCAAATTTATCCTTGATGTTTTTCAATATCTTTGACGGCAAGATGCAAAGTTTTTACAGGAAGTTTCTTTTATTTAATCTTTCATATATGATTATTATTTTTCATTCTTCTTTCATTATACGTTATCATTGTTTTGATTAACTTATTTTATTTTTTATTCTTAAGGATGGTGAAAGATTTGATACCGTTATCTATATGAAATCAAAAAGGAAGATTCACTCTCAAAGTTTGTTTTTTGATATTTGCTTGGGGATGATCTCTTCTTCTTCATTACAAAGGATGTTTATAATCACTTCTTATCCATAGTAACATAAGCAAATCTAATCAACTTCTTTTGAAATTTGATTTGATTTCTATTAAAAAGTTCAATTTATATAATTCACTATCCGTATCTCTATGAATTTATAAAATCCTTCACACATTTAGTTATTGGGATTTTTATGTGGAAATAAATATTTTTTCATTGTTAATAAAATTGATTGGTTTAATTTTTATTTTGATTAAGATATATGATTATTGCGAAATGTGAGTAAAAATACTTACTTGTCATGAACTTTGGGATTCACCCTATTTGTGATAATTTCATATCATTGTAAAATTTGAGGTGAAATTATGTCATAAGATGTGGAGGTTAGAAAACGTTTATGTTTAAACTCTTATAGCTGTAAAGTTATTTTAATTTGACATTATAATATTTTGTATTTTGTTGTAGTATGATATATAATATATATTATCTAACCATAGTTATTTATTAGCGACATGAATTTATTATTTGTTACGTTTAATATATGTTTTATTTATACCTATTCATTTTATTTTTATATGAATAAATAAAATTTTATTTAAAATAAATTAAGCATTCATTAAGGTTATACAATAAATGATTATATGTTCCTGAAGAGCTAATATTTCATCAAACTGTAAAAAGCTCTTTAAGAGCTTATATTTTAGCTCCTTCTGATGCAAAATTTTGTAAAATATAATATTGTTTTTTAGATCAAGAATATATATGTTGAATAAGACATTCATAAGTTTTACATTAAAACCATATATATAAATAACATGAGATATTAATGTATTTGTTTTTTATATATTCCCCAAAGGAATACATTACACTATATGATTGAAATATCTAATGTGCTCTTGTAGTAACAATATTGTGAAAATAACTTTAATAGTATTTTCGAACGATCTCATACCTTCTAGTGGCTAAGCAAAAAAATAAGTTACTAATGAAAAACTATAAAATTCTTCCCACTAGTTTTGCTTCATTCCCTGAAATGAATGTAGCAGTACATAACAATTATGAAAAATAAAAATGTAAAGATCATGATTGTTGTTGTAATTGTGGATGTGATTGGAGACTAATCATAACAACATGAATAGATAGATTTTGATTTGAAATCTACGCATATTTTGTGATGGTAATTATGAAATAAAGAATCAATTGAGTCGTTTAGAAGTCTATCCTAGTAGATTTATTGCATCCTTGAAGTGAATGCAAACATATAAAATAAAAGATATAATCATGGACCATTAAAAATGGGAACATAGTAATAAACAAGAGAACAATGAGAGTTCTCAAGATAACTCTTCAAAGGATAAAGATAACTTATGTTATCAATGTGATATGAAAGATTATTGACCGCATATGTGGCATATGCCTAAATATTTTCTTTCTGTTAATATTCTTTGAGGAAGGATTTGAGAATTTAGTAATATATTCTATCATTATAGATAAAAAGTATTTATCTTATTTGGTACTAAAACAAATAAATATTATTTCAATATTTGATAGTACAAAATTAGTCGAAAGCTCTAAAAGAGATAATATATTAATATCTTGTGATGATTAATCCATTGGTTTTAAAAGATATTTATAATGACTCTTATATTAAGATTGTGAATGAGGAAAATATTATATTTCATATGAATCACTATTTCTATAAATATCTATTTTGAAAAGATGAAAAAGAGAGGATTGTGTTATTAATTTATATTTATTTTATAATATCTGTGATCTCCTTTTATCATCATCCCCGTTAAGGGGTTGGAAGCAAAATATTTGACAGTGAAAGATCTATTTATGAGCAATAAAATATGATAATTCTATCTAAAGCTCGTTATCGTTGGATGAGCCTGAAGTGGCAAATTTTTTTTTAGATATTTGAAGATTTTGACATATTCCCTGAAGCAAATATTGCATATAATTGTTTGGAAATTATATTTATTTTGTTGACTTAGTGACATTATAATATTCATATTGATTTAGACATTTCCAGTAGTAAATGTCACAATAGCATTTATATATGGATATAAAGTAAAAGGAATGATAGTAAAATTATTAATTTGTTACAATTTAGTACAATTGAAACACATGCTAAAGTAAACCAGAAGTTTACTGATACAAATACATTTACCACTTGGTTTGACCAGTTAGACCATCCTGGATCATATATGATGCGAAAATTAATTAAGAATTCATATGGACAATCATTGAAGAACCAGAATATTCTTTAATTTAAAAGAATTCTTATATGTTGCTTGTTCTCAATGAAAATTGATTATTAGAAACTTACTAGCTAAAGATGAGATTTAATGTCTTGTATTTCTGAAATGAATATGGGCCCATTCATCCACCATGTGGATTGTCTTGATATGATATGATTTTGATAGATGCATCTACAAAATAATCACATATGTGCTATCAATTTACAACGTGTCATTTGCAAGATTGCTTGTTTAAATAATTAATTTCAGATCATGCAATTAAAACAATTCATCTTGCTAATACTAATGAGTTTATATCTCAACCTTTTATTGATTGAGTTTGAAAAACTTCTATAAAATTTTGCGAATAATGGTTTAGAGAAATTATTGATTAAACACCTCTGATTAATGTCTAAACCATTACTTATGAGAACTAAACTTTCTATTTCAACATTAGATTATGTTGATTTACGTTTTGTATGTATCAAGCCAATATGTTATAAATACTCCCCATTACAATTGGTTTTTGATCAAGAGCTAAATATTTCCCATCTTTGAATTTTAGTATGTGCGCATATGTTCCAATTGCTTCACCACAACGCACAAAGATGAGTGAATCCTCAAAGAAAGTTGATAATATATATTAATTAGAAGTTTCTTTATATTATTAAATGTTTTGAATGTATTTGAGACTCAATTATGATATGATTTGTGATTACAATTTTTATTCGATAATTTTCTTGACATTAGGGGAGAGAAATAATAACTTGTAATGAGTTAAGGGGAGAGTAATTTGAACCAGAAGTTCAATAAGGATAACTCATTACAAGTTAACTGTTAGATGTATTTACAAACTTAATGAGAATAACCAAGTGTTATATACCATCTAATATTTTAATTTGAATCAAAGTCCCAGTAGGACGATCAGTTAGAATAAATAATAGATTGATCGTTTCTAAAGATGAAAATTCTTCTAGATGGTCATACAGAGGAGGTGGGTGCTCCAGAAGAGACCTAAGACATAACTAATAATGTAACACCCTGAATAATTCATTTCTATTTCTGTAAATCCTTACATAAATGTGTATCTATTTCAGTGGATAAGTAATTTGGGTGCTTGTGAGAGGTTTTGGGTTCAAGTCCCACTTTTGGCAAACTCTGTTATTTTTTGTCCTAGCCTTGTCCATGTTGGGTGGGCTTATATTATATTTTTGGTAAATTCATATTAGAATGAGCCTGCTGGTTCAAGTGGTAAGGTGTTAGCTTATTTGAAGTCCCTTGTTCGAACACTCGTGCAAGTGAAAAATGTAATTTTTGCTTCTGTGTGTATCGATCGTGTGGTGGAATTTGGATGGAGTTGAAATTATGAGAATGGATGAGGTTAGTGGTCGATTTTTGGGGGATTTGGTGGTTAGTGGAGTTGTGGGTGTTGTGATGTAGTAGGAGTGTATTCAAATTAGATTAATTTTATTCTTTTTTCTCTCTTTCTCAAAACTTTTTGTTGTCAGTTCCCCTCTTCTCCTTTTTTTCTCTATATTTGTTTTTTGTTTCTTCTTTTTTCTCTATTTCTGATCAGTCAATCCATTGTCCTTTTCATTAAGGAATTCGTTGAATTGTTTGTTTTCCGTTCGAGTGGGTAAGTGTAAGTGTAATTGGTTAGTTTCCTTTTCTTTTTGCTTGAATTATCGTAATAGTGAGAAATAGAGAAGTTGATTTTCTGTGTATGTATTGCGCAAGAGTAGACGGTGAACTTGTGGTTTTTTCTCCAATGGTTTAAATTGTGGTAGTATTTATTCTTATCAACGGTAAGTTGTGTGCGTTGTTTCAGGTTATGTTGTCGATTCGTACTTTGATTGCTAAAAAGGTGTTGGGTATTCTGTTTTTAGGTGCTGGTGGTTTCGCATCAAAATCGTATCAGGTGTGTACACCTAACATGAGAAAATGAGGTTAGACTAAAATCGAAAATTGGGTCTGTCAACACCATACGGGTGTGTGGCTGACAGTGTGGCTGGCCGTGCGTGAGACACGACCGTGTGAATGTCATAGGAGTGGCTGTGCGCAAATGGTTGTGTGATGGCGAATGTGTGGCCACGTGGGCCACACGGACTAGGCTAGGTTGGGCGTATGGGCCCAGATGGACACGTCGTACCGGTGTGTGGGTTTTGGGTCTGACCGTGTGGGCCACAAGGGCAAGGCTAATTTGGGCATGTAGGTCACACAGATATGTGAGCCCAGATTTTTAAAAATTCCCCTAAGGTCGTACAGGTCGTTCTGATCGACTGTGGGCCTATTATAGGGTAGGTAATGGCTAAGCAAACCCTGTTTCATGTAATATGATACTATCATAGTCTGATTTGAGTAGGAAACTGATATGTATGCCTGATTGTACTATTAAGTATGTATTTATCTGTATATGAGCATGTTAAGCATGATTATTATGTTAGTCTTGCATTTGTATTTTGTATCTGTGTTTGGGGTGAGATTTGTATATGTGGAGGAAGTGATCTGTACAGCGACCTTTCGCTTATATTCTGGCAACTTAACTGTATATTATTTGTTATGTGTTACATCGACACTATATGGTGTGTAGGGATGGGTGAGAGTATTTAACCCCACATGGTGTGATGAGATGGTCGGAGATGCTGTATAGAGGACGGAGGTAGGATTTTGTATATCTGTTCTGTACATCTGATTCTGATATTTGTTTCTATTATGGACTTAGGTCCAAATTTGTATATGATTGTATATGAAATTCTATATAGGTTGCATGATTATCTCTGTTGGGTTACACACTGAGTTTATAAAAACTCATATCTGTTTGTCTGTTCTATTCAAGTAAGGCATAGACATAGGTGGGTTGATGCGACGGAGGCTCAGTAATGACCACTTGACGAAAACTATTTTCTTTATTATTATTTAACGGTTTTACTAAAATTTTTGGTTTTCGTGAGAGTTTTGTAATTTTTGAACTCTCTGGACTTTTTGGACTGTTTGGTTTGAATTTTTAGGTTTGATTGCGTTATGATTTCTATACTTCGATGATTCAACAAAATACCAATTTTACGCGAACAAATGTTATTTTTGAAAAAATGAGCGTGGTTTTGTTTTAAATGATTTTTAACTTCCTTTGCGAAATAATTGGATAACTTTAAAGAACAACAGGTAACGGTTTCAGTAATATATATAAATACGTTTTATAAAACTAAGATATTTTATCAAATAACTAAACATTGTTTATCGAAGTATCATCGATTTCAAAACTCTTTTTCGTAATACTTTAAGATTCGGTCATAACATCCAGGCCGATTTTAGGGTGTTACATTTATTGGTATCAGAGCCAGGTTTCAATCTTGAGACCTGTGGGTTATGGGCCCACCAAAAGAGCTTACAGAGCTTAAGGTTCAACTTCAAGAGCTTTTGGATCATGGTTTCATCCTTCTTAGTGTGTCTCCATTGGGGCACCGGTTCTGTTTGTGAAGAAAAATAATGGTACCATGAGAATGTGCATCGACTATTGACAGTTGAATAAACTGACTGTGAAGAACAAGTACCCACTTTCGAGGACTAACGACTTGTTTGATTAGTTTCGTGAGGCTGTGGTATTCTTGAAAATAGATATTCATCGTGGGTATCATCAGCTTAGGGTTAAGGAAGCTGATATTCCTAAGACAGTTTTTAGGACTTGTTATGGGCACTACGAGTTCCTAATTCTGCCCTTTGGTTTGACGAATGCTTCAGCTGTATTTATGGATCTGATGAACCGAGTTTTTTAACCGTATCTAGATCAGTTTGTCGTAGTCTTCATTGATGATATTCTAGTCTACTCTAAGATTGAGGATGAGCATGATGAGTATATTAGAGTAGTACTTCAGATACTTCGAGAGAACCAACTCTATACTAAGTTGAGAAAATGCGAATTTTGGTTGCGAGAGGTAACATTTTTGAGGCACGTAGTTTCTTCTAAAGGGATCCGAGTTGATCTTAGAAAGATTGAAGTTGTGCTTGATTGGAAACAACCTAAGAACGTATTTGAGATCTGCATTTTTTTAGTCTTGTGGGTTATTATCAGGGGTTAGTTGAGGGGTTTTCACTGATTGCAGCTCTTTTGACTAAGCTTGTACGGAAAAATGTTCCTTTCATTTGGACTGATGCGCAATAATTGAGCTTCGAGAAGCTCAAGTCTGTTCTGACTTAAGCTCATGTTCTGATACAGCCTGAATCTGGTAAAGAGTTTTTAGTGTATAGTGATGCATCGCACGTCGATTTGGGATGTGTACTGATGCTAGATGGTAAGGTTGTGGCTTATCCATCTCGACAGCTTAAGTCACACGATGGGAATTATCCAACACATGATCTAGAGTTAACTGTTGTGGTATTTGCATTAAAGATCTAGAAGCATTATCTGTATGGTGAGAGGTGTATTATCTACATCGATCACAAGAGCCTCAAATACCTCCTTACTCAAAAGGAGTTGAATCTTAGATAGCGTCGATAGATTGAGCTATTCAAAGATTATGACTGCACAATTGAGTATCATCCTGGTAAGGCCAATATGGTGGCCGATGCTCTCATTCATAGAGCAATGATTAATTTGAGAGCAATGTTTACTCGTCTCAGTTAGTTTGATAATGGGAGTCTGTTGGCCAAGTTGCAAGTTAAGCTGACTTAGATTGGGCAGATTCGAGAAAAGTAGTTAGGGGATAAGTCTCTGGGCTTGTGGTTTCGTCAAGTTAAGAGTGGTAGAACATCTGATTTTAGTCTGAATAAGGATGAAGTTTTGTGTTATAGAGGACGGGTTTATGTACTGAATGATTCTGATCTAAGGCAGTCGATTTTGAGGGAAGCATATAGTGGCCCTTATGCTATGCATCCTGGTGGTAATAAGATTTATTGGAATCTCCATGACCTGTACTGGTGGCCCAGTTTGAAACGTGAGGTAACTGATTTCATTTCTCGTTGTTTGACATGCCAGCAAGTTAAGGCTGAGCACCAGTTGCCTTCGGGTTTGCTCCAACCTGTTAAAATTTCGTTATGGAAATGGGAGCGTGTGACGATGGACTTTGTTAGTGGGTTACCTTTAGCACCCACTAAGAAAGATTCTATTTGGGTCATTGTAGATCAATTGACCAAGTTTGCCCATTTTATTCAGGTTCAAACAGACTATTCTTTGCGGAAGCTAGCAAAGCTATACATTTCTGAGATTGTGAGACTTTGCAGGGTTCCGGTTTTGATAATCTCTAATAGGGATCCTCGCTTCACTTCTCGATTCTAGAAGAAACTTTATGAAGCTCTAGGTTCGAGATTGGACTTCAGTACTGTATTCTATCCTCAAACCGATGGTCAATCTGAGAGGGTGATTCAGATAGTAGAGGATATGCTTCAGAGCTGTGTGATTGACTTCCGAGATAGTTGGGAGGATTTTCTCCCATTAGCTAAATTCGCCTACAATAATAGTTTCCAGTGTAGCATCTAGATGACACCTTACGAGGCACTATATGGTCGTAAGTGTCTTACTCCGCTATGTTGGACTAAGTTGGTTAAGCAATGAATTTTGAGTCTTGAGTTAATTTTCGAGATTGAAGATAAGGTTAGACTAATTCGGGATTGTCTTAAGGTAGCTTTTGATAGATATAAGTCCTATGCTAGTCTAAAAAGGAGAGATATCGAGTACTCTCTGGGGGATTTCATATTCCTCAAGGTATCTTCGTGGAAGAAAGTTCTGCAGTTCAGTGGTAAGGGTAAGTTAAGCCCTAGGTTCATTGGGCTGTATTGGATTTTGAAGCGTGTGGGACCGATCACTTATCAGTTAGAGCTACCTTCAGTGTTAGACTGTATCTATGATGCGTTTCACGTCTCGATATTGAGGCGGTATCGGTCTAATCTCTCTCACGTTGTCTCTATTGAGAATATCGAGGTTAGACTAGACTTGACATTTGAGGAGGAGCCAGTTCAAATTTTGGATCGAGATATTAAGGTTCTGAGGAAGAAGTCAATACTATTGGTAAAGATTTTATGGCAGAATCATGGCACTGAGGAATCCACATGGGAACTGAGGACTCGATGCGTCAGCAGTATCCTCGTCTGTTCGGATCAGGTAAATTTTGAGGCCAAAATTTCTTTCAAGGGGTAGAGTTGTAACGCCCTGAATAATTTATTTTTGTTTTTGTAAATCTTGACATAAATGTGAATCTGTTTTAGTGGATAAGTGATTTGGGTGTGTGTGTGAGGTCTTGGGTTCAAGTCCCACTTTTGGCAAATTCTGTTATTTTTGGTCCTAGCCTTATCCCTGTTGGGTAGGCTTATATTATATTTTTGGTAAATTCATATCAGAATGATCTTGTTGGTTCAAGTGGTAAGGTGTTAGCTTGTTTGAGGTCTTGTGTTCGAACACCCGTGCGAGTGAATAATGTAATTTTTGCTTCTGTGTGTATCAGTCGTGTGGTGGAATTTGGATAGAGTTGAATGTTTGAAAGTGGATGAGGTTAGTGGTCGATTTTTGGGGGATTTGGTGGTTAGTGGAGTTGTGAGGCTTGTGATGTAGTGGGAGTGTATTCAAATTAGATTAATTTTATTCTTTTTTCTCTCTCTTTCAAAACTTTCTAATGTTAGTTTCGCTCTTCTCCTCTTTTTCTCTATATATTCTTTTTGCTTCTTTTTTTTTCTCTCTATTTATGATCAGTCAATCCATTATCCTTTTCGTTGGGGAATTCGTTGAATCATTTTTTTTTTCATTCATGTGGGTAAGTGTAAGTGTAATCGATTAGTTTCCTCTCTTTTTTTGCTTGAATTACCGTAACGGTGTAAAATAGAGAAGTTGATTTTCTGTGTACGTATTGCGCAAGAGTAGACGGTGAACCTATGGTTTTTTCTCCAACGGTTTAAATCATGGTAGTATCTCTTATTGTCAACGGTAAGTTGTATGTGTTGTTTCAAGTTACGTTGTCGATTCGTAATTTGATTGCTAAAAAGGTGTTGGGTGTTCTGTTTTTAGGTGCTGGTGGTCTCGAGAGTGGTTTTGCATCAAAATCGTGCCAGGTGTGTACCCCTAATACGAGAAATTGAGTTTTGAGAAAAGCCAAAAATTGGGTATGTTAACTCCACAGGGGCATGTGGCCGGCTGTGTAGCTGGCCGTGTGCGAGACACGAGCGTGTGAATGTTGTAAGTGTGGCTGTGCGCGAGACATGGCCTGTGATGGTGAATGTATGGCAATGTGGGCTACAAGGGGTAGGCTAGGTTAGGAGTGTAAGCCCACACAGGCATGCCACACGGACATGTAGGTTTTGGTTCAAGCTGTTTGGGCCACATGAGCAAGGCCAATCTAGGCGTGGAGGCCCACATGGGCATGTGAGCCCAGAATTCTAAAAATTTCCCTAAGGTCACACAGGTCGTTTTGATCGATTGCGGGCCTACCGTAGGGTCGGTAAGGGCTAACCAAACCTTATTTCATGTAATCTGATACTTTCATAGTCTGATTTGAGTAGGAAACTAATATGTATGCCTGACTGTACTGTTAAGTATGTATTTATTTATATACGAACATGTTAAGCATGTTTATACATTTGTATTCTGTATTTGCGTTTGGGGTAGGATTTGTATATGTGGAGGAAGTGATATGTACAGTGACCTTTCTCCAATATTTTGGTAGCTTGACTGCATATTATCTATTATGTGTCACATCAACACTATATTGTGTGTAGGGATGGGTGAAAGTATTTAACCCCACATGGTGTGATAGGATGGTCAGAAATGGTGTGTAAAAGATAGGGGCAGGATTCTGTATATCTATTTTGTACATCTGATTTTGATATCTATTTTTTTTATTGACTTAGGTCCGAATTGTATCTGCCTGTATATGAAATTTTATATATGTTGCTTAATTATCTCTGTTGTGTTACACACTGAGTTTACAAAAACTCACATCTGTTTGTCTGCTCTGTTCAGGTAATCCACAAACATAGGCGGGTCGATGCGACGGAGGCTCAATGGTGACCACTTGACGGAAACTATTTTCTTTATTATTATTATTTAACGGTTTTAATGAAATTTCTAGTTTTCATGAGAGTTTTGTAATTTTTGGATTCTCTGGACTTTTTGGACTGTTTGGTTTGAACTTTTGGGTTTGATTGCTTTATGATTTCTAAACTGCGTGGTTCAACAAAATACTAATTTTACACGAACAAATGTTATTTTTGAAAACATGAGTGTGGTTTTGTTTTAAACGATTTTCAAGCTTCCGCTGCAAAATAATTGGTTAACTTTAAAGAACAACATATAATGGTTTCAGTAATATATATATAAACGAATATGTTTTATAAAACTGAGATGTTTTATCAAATAACTAAACATTGTTTTATCGAAGTATCATCGGTTTCAAAATCGTTTTTCGTAATACTTCCGGATTTGACCATAACGTCCAGGCCGAGTTTGGGGGTGTTACAAATAAGTAAAACTTCAAAAGAGATTTAGGTACCTGAAACTGAATTTTAAAATAATAAAAATAAGAGATATTAATAAGTTACGTCAATTCGAGAAAATGTGGAACCGAATAATAAATGTGGTGGATAATGATTTTGCATGCAATATTATTATTGAAATATGAAATAAAAGGGATATCTTAATTAATCTATTGAGAAATATAGATATGGAATAAATTGATCAAAATAGAAAGACACAACTCAAGTACAATTAAATTATTGGAGTTTTTGGACCAGTAGTCCAAATATCTAAAGGTATAAAGCCAGTGAAGGTACAATTGAAATAGTTTTTCAATAGCGGAATAAAAATATGAAGTTTTTCGCTAAGTCCTGGCATTGATTATGAAAAGATATAATATTCTTTTGTGGTGGATGCAATAACCTTTAGATATATTATTAAATTAACAATTCATAAAAGATTTAATTTATGTCTAATGGTTATTGTTACAACTTTTTATGAATCACTATATAGTAAAGTTTATATTAAAATCCTTGAAGAATTTAGGATGCCAAAAGTATATTGAAATTCTCAAGAAATTGTTCATTATATGAATTGAAATAATTCGAATATATGTGGTAAATTTGCCTTAGTGAATAGTAGTTGAAGGAGGATTATAAAATGATACAAAATACCTATTTGTGTTTTTATAAAAGAATAATGATTAAAGTTTGTTATGGTTATTGTTGAATCTCCTAATGATATCAAAATATATTTCCCCAAATTTCCCTCACTCATGACTTTTAAAAGAATCGTAATATAAATGCTTAGCAAATACATTCAAAAAGTCATTTGAAAAACTAGTATTCAAGATTGAATACGTAGAATATGAGAAAATATTTGATGTTTTCATGAGGGGAAGTAACTACGCGTTGCACTCTTTTTCCTTTAATCGAGGTTTTGTCTCATTAGGTTTTTCTGGTAAAGTTTTAATGAGGCAACATATTATGCGTATTATAAATTGTGTACTCTTTTTCCTTCATTAGGTTTTTATCCCACAGGGTTTTTCCCAATAAGGTTTTAACGAGGCACATTATGTATCAATGGATATCCAAGGAGAAGTGTTATGAGTATCTTATTAAGTGGATGTCTATCATGATTAAGATAAAGTTTTAATGTACTTACATATTTTTTCAGTTTGATCTGAATTTTAAATAATTTAATAAATCTAACCCTTCACATTTACAAATTTTATCAATTTGATCTTCAAAGTTCTTAACCAAAGCTTTAAGCTTTTAAAATAAAGGCATTCCACATTTATAAATTTGTAAACCCCTAAAAACTTGTCTCAACTATGTGTCGGTATGTTTTATTAGATACTTACACTATTAGCTCCAAATTAAGAAATTTAATGTTTAAAATGATATAATCAATAACCTTTTTGCTTTAGTTTTTATTTTTTAGTTGAATATAGGTACAATTTTTTTAGGGTTTCAATTAATATTTCTCTTTTATGTTATACTTGAGGGTTTACTCCTTTCAAAGGAGGAATTTTGCTAGCATCCCAAATTTTGAAAAATTATAGGTCCACAAGTGTTTTAGTTTTTAAAAATTAGTGTTTATCTCTCCCTTTCAATGATGAATAACTGAATTTGCTAAGGACAATCCTATGACTCCACCCCTGAACAAACAATGCCCTCACAACTTTTTCTAACTAACAAGAATAGGCTATTCGGCATCAGATTCCCCAGATCACCACCCAATGCAATCCCGTCAATCCTACAACTCGATGGCTCTTGCTTCGACACTAAAATTCTCCAGCATTAATAGAGCCAAGACTGATAACACTCTCAGAAAATGGTTCGTTAGTTGAGAGAAATTTTTTTCTTTGTTGGGTTTTAAAAATTTATAGATGTATAGTGTTTCAGTTTTAAAAGTTGAAAGCTTTGATTAGGAAGTTTGAAGATCAAATTGATAGAATTTGTAAATGTGAATGGTTAAATTTATTGAATTATTTAGAATTAGGATCAAATTGATAGAATTTGTAAATATGAAAGGTTACGTTTATTGAATTATTTAGAACTAGGATCAAATTGATAGATCATGTAAGTATTGAGGGCTAAATGTGTTATTATACCGGTTTGAAAAAGGCGTCATTATTTATGTTATCAATTTAACTGTGACTTAAAAGATATGACTAAATTAATTAATTTCACATCAATAAACTATTATATTAATTAATGTTTAATTAAAATTACTTTTATTATCATCACATAATAACACTAATAAATTATCATTCTAATCTTAATTTAGTAATATAATTAACAATAAAGGGTATTCTAGTTAATTCAGAAGTTTTTTCAAACTCGTGTTGTTATATTTATTATAGATATTTATTTTTTTAGATATTTTACAATATCTTGTAGGATACTTGTCATCACAACCCTACATGTAGAGTCTAAAAATTTCACTAACAATCTACCAATTTGTTCCTTACAACACTAATAATTTTTTAAAAGCATTGATTTTGGAATGATCTAGATGCTATTAAGATGTAACCAAGAGAAAAAATCTTCTTTCATCACCTAATAAAATCAATCAGCAAAAAAACACACTTAATTGGGGTTTTGAATATTAAAATTTCAATCAATGACATTCTTTAATTATTATTGATGATCAATTATTTAAGAGTAACAACTACTGATTTCTTCTATTTTTGGGTTATTTATGCCCTGTGTCACACTAAGATTGTGCCACGTGATTGAAAAATTGTATTTTCCACTTAAAATCATTAAAAATAATAGAAAATTTATAAAAAAATACAAAAATATGAAAATTAAAAAATATAGAAAGGTACCAAAAAATTTAAAATCACAAAAAAAGAAATTAAGAATTGTAAAAAATATAAAAATACAATAAAAAGAATCTACAATTTAATGCACAATCTCAGTTGTCACTTGCACTCTCAACTGATTTTCTACCTTAGTTTGTATCTCAAAACACTTCCCTATTATTGGCGGTGGACAAAGGGGTGCAAGCTTTGGACAAATTCGAGTGGATGAAAACAACAAATAGCTTCAAAGATCAATTTTTTTATATAATTTTTAGTAGGTGTTGTTTTATTAATGATGATTAATGAGCAAATGAAAAAAAAATGTTTCATAAATTTTTTTCATATATTTTTAATTTTTTTATAATTTTTATGTTTTTTTATAATATTTTGTAAATTTTAATACATTTATATAGCTTTAAATATTTTTTCATATTTTTTCAATTTTTGTATTTTCATAATTTGTATAGTTTTTTATAATTTAGATATTTTTATTTTAATATTATTTTCATTATTTTATATATTTTTAAAATATTACTAATTTTTATCTTTTATAATTTTATATGTTTTTGTATATATATTTTTGCACATTTCTATTTTTTTATATTTTTTAAATATTTTTTTAAGGTTATCTTTGTGCGTTTGTTAAATAAGTGAGTTACTAGCCTGATGATTAAGAGTTTATGAGTTCATCCTTGAAATCTAAGTTTGAATCCTTTCCCTTGCATAATTTTTATTTTGTGCAATTTTGCTTCAAATCCTAGTAAGTGTTACGCCTAAACCCTAGGTATTTAATGTAGTTTTCTTTTCAGTTTAACCTCATTTGCTCATTTGTTCATTTTCTCTGTCACTCCTATCCTCTTTTTCTCTCATTTTCCCCAATTTTCTTTTCCTCTCTTATTCTACTGTGTCGCCTCTAAGTCCTAGTTTCCTTCCATATTCTCATTTTTTCTTATATTGTTAGTCGAGTAATTGCTACCCATTTTCACACCATTATCGCCCCTTGAAGCTCCTCAATCACCCTTCTTTTATTATTATTATTATTATTATTATTATTATATTATTATTATTATTATTATTATTATTATTATTATTATTTGTTGCCAGTTCTGAATTCTAATCATCACAGATCTGAAGTGGGTAGTGTAAGTACTGTTCTTATGACATATCCAATGTCGATTTCTATTCTTTTATTTTTTGTAGTGGCTGAATAATGCTAGTGTAATGGCCGAATTGCACATGATGATTTTTTATATGTAATTTTGTTTGAAGGACCGAATATGAACGTATCAGATCAATAGTAGCATTGAAGGACAACCCACATCTCTTTTTTAATACTTGGAAGAGTAAGTAACATACGAAAAATCAAATTCGATTAGTTTTTGCAAATCCTTGTTTTCGCCGAACCCTATAAGGGTGTTGAAGACCGGTTCTAAATCATGTTTGTGTGTTTTATGTTTAGATCTGGTTAACTGTTATCTACATTGAGGCCGTAGTAGTTGTGTATTTGCGTTAGTGCATCGAATTTACGAAAATCAGGTGTGGGTCCTAACTTTTGTGTGTTTTAGTGTTTATTGTAAATTGTTTGCTTGTTCACAATTTGGCCGAATATTGTGTGTAATTTTCTATGCATGGTCGAATGGCTTAATGCCAACCATGAAGTGGCTGATTATGGTAAGATGTTTAATGTTGGTTGAAAGCATTAAGTGACCCTTTAGTAATGGTCGAATATTATAAGGCTTTAAAATGAGGTAACTGATTATGTAAGTATTTTACTTATGGGATGATTGTTTGTTTAATCAATTGGATGGCTATATACATGCCATTTTGTGATAGTATCGTTAAGTATGTTGTTCGTCATTATTACCTATTACATGTAAGTATGTCTACTATAATGTATGTTGACTGCAAGTACGCATGCCATTGAATGTTACTGGTTTACTGAATGCATGCTAAGAATACCATTGATATTGTTATACTGAATGCATGTTAAGCATGCCACTATACTAAAAGTGATATTGTTTAAGCATGACATGCTTAATTATTTACATGAAATATTGCATCGCATGAGTTTTAGGATTTGATGGGTGACAGAAGAGTTTCGTGGAGTACCGACGATTTATTTGCATTATTGTTTAGCAATATAACTGCGCCCTGGAGTATTATTGGAGTAACAACAACTTATTGCAACTTACTAGTAACTTGTTTGCAAACTAGTAGCAGTTTAGGTATATATTGATACTTGTGGTTTATCTACATTAAGTTTTGTTTCTTATTGTTTTTGGTGTTCGGATGACAGGTTCTAAGGAACTCGTAGTGTGTAGCGGATGGATAGGTAGGATCTCTGCACTGATTCATATGAGCATGCCTATGCATATAAAAATCTGTTTTTCATATGATGTCATGCTTCATTGAAAATTTTGACTATTTGAGATGGTTTATACTGCTTATTTTGTTAAACTCACACTAAGCTTTTTAAAGCTCACCCCCATAATTTTATCTTTACAGGTAACCCCAAGGTTAGGATCAGACTCGACAATATGGAGGTCTGTCTTGAATTTTTGGTTTAATATTATAATTTTTATCATTATTCAGGATTGTAATAATTTTTATACAGATTGTGGCATGGGTTCAATATTCTGGGTTATTTTGGTATTTTGTATGCATTATCGTTAAAACTAGTTAAGTTAAATAACTGGATGGTGTTTATAAGCATATAAAATTGTTTTTTAAAATAATAATAAATTAAGGTCTTCGTATTTTTCGCTACAAATCTGTACTTGAATTTATGGAAAGTAAATTAAAAATCAAAAAAATGTTTTCAAGAGTAATAAGAACTTCTATAATTGGATCTTAATTAAGCTTTGCATAAGTTAATGTTTTTTTAAAACTAAAAGAAGCTCACTACAGTTTTTTCAAAAAAATAAACATGTTTTAAAGGGGAAGTTTTTGAAAATTTGATTGTTTTTCTTTTATTGAGCCATTTCGGTGGCTAATGTAGTCTTTAGAATCTGGCCATAACTTCTAGACTAAGTTAGAAAGATTACAACAATTCTAATGTGACACGTGACATAAATAACCTAATAAATTAAAGAAAATAACAATAGCTACCATCTAATAATTAACTTGAATGGTCAAATGGCCTTGGATGGTCAAATGGCTTAGTTAATGGGGTTGGATTAGATACATTTTCTTTTCGAAGACTTAATTGATGTTTTTAAAAAGGAAAATAACATTTTTTGGACCATTATTATTATTATTATTTGCCATCATGTAGTGGTGATCACAACTAAGGGCAAAATATGATATGGGAAAATGTTTTCTTTTAAATCTTCAGCTTGGGATGATGAATAAAGTGAACATGTTATCATTTTAATATCCAAATATAATACGTGTGCAATTTTAATTCATGAAATAAATATTTATACTACTCTCTCCCGCATATATAATTAGGCTTTTTTACATTAATATTATAAAAAAATTTAATTCTCATATTTCTTACCATCGGAGTTATTTCTTATTTCACAAATACTTGCCATGGTAAGGAAGAAGGGGAGAACAAGCACACTTGGAGAGCGCAGTACAACGGAAAGTTGTATGTTGCTTTCGGGAAGGATGAATCGCTGCCGAAAAGGAATCTATTGATTCTCTCCCAATTGGTTGGACTGTAGGTGCGATGATTTACTTCACGGGCGAGGTCTCTGGTTCAAGTCCAGAATGGCCCAGCTGCGCCAAGGAAAAGAATAGAAGAAGCATTTGACTCCTTCATGCATGCTCCACTTGGCTCAGGGGATATAGCTCAGTTGGTAGAGCTCCGCTCTTGCAATTGGGTCATTGTGATTACGGGTTGGGGGTCTAATTGTCCAGGCGGTAATGATAGTATCTTGTACCTGAACCGGTGGCTCACCTTTTCTAAGTAATGGGGAAGAGAACTGAAACATGCCACTGAAAGACTCTACTGAGACAAAGATGGGCTGTCAAGAACGTAGAAGAGGTAGGATGGGCGGGGTGTCAGTATAATTATATACAAAAATGATTTGTTTAGGGGTGGTACATTTCTCATAGGCGTCACCACCATTTTTTTTAAAAAATTAATATTTTAACAGTGGTTCCATGTACATAGGTGGCACCACTTTATACTCCTTCTATATGGTCAAAATATGGGCCAATTTTGACCCGTGACCGACCTGCCCCCCTGTAGTTCCCATTGGATTGGCGTTACCAGTCATGCCACCCTGACAAGCAGCATTGGTACATGGCACCATTATTAAAATATTATTTTTAAAAAAAATTAAATTTTTTAAAAAAATGATGGTGCCGCCTATAAAAAAGGCACCATCCCTAAAAATACCATTTTCGTATATAATTATATTGACACCTCATTTTAGAATTAATTTTTTTATAATATTAATGTAAAAAAGCCGTAAAAAAGCCATATAATTATATATTTCTAACTTTTTATGCTTAACTCTGACATTTTATTTTTTTGGTAAAATAAGGAAATTATTTAGAAAGCTACTTCGATCAAAGATAAAATAAGGAAAATTAGATATGGAAATTCAAACCCTAAATTTATTGGATGTAGTAAATGAATGAATGAATTAAACTATACTCAAAATGTTATGAATTTGTGGGGTAACTAATAACATTTATACCGAAACAAAAAAAAAATTAATGATATCCTCAAATGTTATGTTTTATGGTTTATAGAAATTAATTTTTTCGAAATTTATAATTCTTTCTATTTATATTATCATCTTTAAAATTTGAATTTAAATTTTTTTATTTAAGAGTACAATGTGACTTACTATAATATTTATAGAAGATGGTATTCAAATTTAAAGGTTAAATGCTCAAATTAAGACTAAATATTTTAAGTGTTGCTCAAATAAAAGTCAAAATTTTAAAATTGATCATATAATGGCCTAATTTTTATAAAAGTACCCAAATAAAAGTTTTTTTATATAGTTCAACCTAGTTTAAGTAAAAATTAGATGAATGCTAACATTTTTAGAATAAAATACATTACAAATAAATCAAACATTGCTTTAAAAGAATATAAATAATTTGACACTTGACATGCGACATTTAAAAATTCTTTATTTGAGCTCTTTAAAAAAAGTTTAGTCCTTATTTGAACACTAAAAGAAAGATTTGAACCATTTAGAAGGTTTAAGTAAATTTGTAAAATTTAAGCATTTATAAGATAGATTTAAACCTTAGACAAGCAACCAATTTGGCTAAATTTGAGATGGCATGATATATTGAGAGTGAAGATTGAATAGGGTCAGCGATTGATGAAGAAGTGGCACAAGATAAATGGGTGTTTGAATTTGATTAGAGAAGAGCCAACAGCCAACTCAGTTTTGTAACTGAACCCCCAAAAGTTTCCAGGAACCAGAATGGGAAAGAGTGAACCCAATGTCCTTTTCTGTATTTTTTTTTAACTCACTATATGGTGAACAAAGGAAACACTTGTGGATACTTGAAGTTGGAGCTAATTGCCCCACTTTTTTTTCCCCTCTCTTTTATACTGTAAATATTGCATTAGAGCCAAAAACCGGTAAATTTACTTTTTAAAATATTTCCTCCATTGTTAGCAACCTGATTAAAATATTGAGAGATGCAGAAAGATATGAGGGTATGGGCAGAGGTGGTGCTTACTATGTTTATATGTCCTTTGTAGGGAAAGAGAGAGAAGCATCCTAAGGGAGGGGGTGGGTGGTGGTGCAGTTTTGTTGATCTCAAGGCTTTGCTTTTCTTCATTTTTTTAAACTATTGTTTAATTTAAGGTGTTTTTGTTTGGATAGTTTAATTTATTATAGAAAATAAAAGAAAAGACCAAATAGGTAGAGCTTGTTGCTGTTTAGAGCTTGAGTTCAAGGCAAGCAAGAAATATAGTGTGTGAGAGAGAAAAATGTGGAAGAAGCAAGCACAAACATAGAGAAGAAGCAAAACCCAATGATGCAAAACCGAGAAGAAAGGTTTGGAAATTGAGGCAAATGTCTATGCCCAGCTCGAGGCAATCTTCTTCATTCTTAATCTCCTTTTTCTTCTTCTTCTTCTTCTTCTTCTTCAGTGCTGCAACTTTTGCAGCTCCAAACCATGAATCTTCCATTCTCTTCTCATGGATACACTCTTCTCCAACTCTACATTCCTCTTTTTCCAACTGGAACAGTCTTGACTCCACTCCATGCAACTGGACCTACATAACATGTTCCCCACAAGGTTATGTCACCGAAATTAATATACAGTCAGTCCCTCTTCCGCTTCCTTTACCAGCCAATCTTTCTGCTTTTCAATCTCTCAAAAGACTAGTCATCTATGATGCAAATCTCACAGGCACTATCCCACTTGACATTGGTTATTGTTCACAACTTACTACCATTACCCTTGGCTCCAACAGTCTGGTTGGCTCCATCCCTGCAAGTATCGGTAGGCTTCAGTATCTCCAGGACTTGGTTTTGAGCTCTAATCAGCTAACAGGGAAAATCCCAGTTGAGCTAGGTAACTGCACAAGTCTCCGGAAAATAGAGATTTATGACAACCTTCTAAGCGGGACTATCCCTGCTGACCTCGGGAACTTGTCTCTTCTTCAAGTTCTTCGAGGTGGAGGGAACAAAGACATTGTGGGAAGAATCCCTGATGAGATTGGGGACTGCAGCAACTTGACTGTGTTGGGGCTAGCTGATACAAGAGTTTCAGGTACTTTACCAGCTTCACTTGGGAAGCTAAGCAAGCTCCAAACCTTGTCTATATACACCACAATGCTCTCTGGTGAGATTCCTCCTGAAATAGTTAACTGCTCTGAGCTTGTAAACTTGTATCTTTACGAAAACAGTCTATCAGGATCGATCCCACCGCAGATTGGTAAACTTGAAAAGCTTGAATCACTGTTCTTGTGGCAAAATAGTCTTGTTGGGAGTATTCCAGAAGAGATTGGCAACTGTAGTAAATTGATAAACATTGATCTTTCTTTGAATTCATTATCTGGAACCATACCTTTGTCTTTGGGGAGTCTTTCGGAGCTTCAAGAGTTTATGATTAGCAACAACAATGTCTCTGGTTCAATACCTTCAACTCTCTCCAATGCTAGTAATCTTCTGCAGTTGCAGCTTGATACAAACCAGATTTCTGGTTTGATTCCACCAGAGCTGGGAGTGTTGTCAAAGCTTACTGTTTTCTTTGCCTGGCAAAACCAGCTTGAAGGAAGCATCCCTTCATCTTTGTCTCGCTGTACAGGCCTTCAAGCATTGGATTTGTCACACAATTCTCTCACTGGTAGCATTCCTCCTGGCCTGTTTCGACTCCAGAGCCTGGCAAAGCTTCTACTTATTTCCAATGACATTTCTGGTTCTATACCCCAAGAGATCGGGAATTGCACCTCCCTTGTGCGCTTAAGGCTTGGGAACAACAGGATCATTGGTGGTATTCCTAGAGAAATTGGGAGCCTTAAGAGATTAAATTTTCTTGATTTGTCTAGCAACAGGCTTTCTGGAGTTGTTCCATATGAGATTGGGGGTTGCACGGAGTTACAAATGATAGACCTCAGCAACAATATTCTACAGGGTCCCCTTCCCAATTCATTGTCATCTCTATCTGGCCTCCAGGTGTTGGATGCCTCATTCAATCAATTTGATGGCCAAATACCAGCAAGCTTGGGCCGTCTTGTGTCATTGAATAAGTTGATTTTAAGCAAGAATTCCTTCTCTGGATCAATACCTTCTGCCCTAGCCCTCTGTTCCAGTCTCCAGTTGCTTGACCTTAGCAGCAATAAGCTGACTGGTGGCATCCCATTGGAACTTGGCCGAATAGAAGCCCTTGAGATTGCTCTTAACTTGAGTTGCAATGGACTCACAGGGCCAATCCCTCCTCAAATATCTGCACTTAGCAAGCTGTCCATACTGGACATTTCCCACAACAAGCTTGAAGGGGACTTGGCTCCACTTGCAGCGCTTGATAATCTCGTTTCTCTCAACCTCTCCTACAATAACTTTGAAGGTTATCTGCCTGATAACAAGCTTTTTAGGCAGTTACCACAAGCAAACCTGGCTGGAAATGAAGGCCTATGTCCTACAAGCCGGGACTCTTGCTTCTTGGGAAGTGATGGCAGGGCAGGGCCATCAAGGACTGAAAATGAGATAAGGCGGTCAAGGAGACTCAAGCTAGCAGTAGCTTTGTTGATCACCCTAACAGTAGCAATGGTTATTATGGGGACAATCGCGATTATAAGGGCTCGAAGAACCATTAGAGACGATGATTCAGAGTTGGGAGACTCATGGCCATGGCAATTCACTCCCTTCCAGAAGTTAAATTTCTCAGTAGAGCAAATTCTGAAATGCCTGGTGGATTCCAATGTGATTGGAAAAGGGTGTTCCGGGGTTGTTTATCGTGCTGATATGGACAATGGTGAAGTCATTGCAGTGAAGAAGCTGTGGCCAGCAACAATAGCACCATCCAATGGATGCAACGATGACAAAAGTGGGGTTCGTGATTCCTTCTCGGCCGAGGTGAAAACGCTTGGTACTATCCGTCATAAGAACATAGTTAGATTTTTGGGTTGTTGTTGGAACAAAAATACAAGATTGCTCATGTATGATTATATGCCTAATGGAAGCTTGGGGAGTCTCCTTCATGAGAGAACTGGGAATGCTTTGGAATGGGAACTTAGGTACCAAATATTGTTGGGGGCAGCACAAGGCCTTGCTTACTTGCACCATGATTGTGTCCCTCCTATTGTTCATAGGGATATCAAGGCTAATAATATCCTAATTGGCCTTGAGTTTGAACCTTACATTGCTGATTTTGGCCTTGCCAAGCTTGTAGATGATGGTGATTTTGCTCGCTCCTCTAACACTGTTGCTGGTTCTTACGGATATATTGCTCCTGGTAACATATTTTTACTGCATTATTTACTTTTAAATAGTTATACTCATTGAAGGTCATTTTGTAGCAATCTTGAACTAATTATTTACTGCATCTTGGCAGAATACGGTTACATGATGAAGATTACAGAGAAGAGTGATGTTTATAGCTATGGTGTAGTGGTGTTGGAAGTACTGACGGGAAAGCAACCGATTGATCCGACGATACCAGATGGACTACACATAGTAGATTGGGTTAGACAAAAGAGGGGAGGAATCGAAGTACTTGATCCGAGCCTACTGTCTCGACCGGAATCTGAAATCGAGGAAATGATGCAAGCTTTAGGAGTAGCCTTGTTGTGTGTAAATTCATGCCCCGATGAAAGACCAAACATGAAAGATGTGGCAGCGATGCTCAAGGAGATTAAACATGAAAGAGAGGAGTATGCTAAGGTTGATGTGCTACTCAAAGGATCACCAACCATTGATGCCAAGGAAAACAACTACTCAAGTGGAGTTCAAGCAACAGCATCATCAAAACCAGCCATGCAAATGCAAAGCTTGTATCCCAAAAGCAATAACTCCAGCTTCTCTGCTTCTTCTCTACTTTACTCACCTTCTTCCAATCCTACACCAGGGTTAAAGTAATAAAAAAACACAAAAAAGGTTGTAGCTACCCCACAAGGAAGTTTGTTATGCTTATTTTCTTTCTTCAGTTTCAAAACCCTTTTTTTTTCGGTTTTTGTTTTGTATGTAAAAAGAAAAACTTGATATTTGTTATAATTAGATGCATGAAGACAAAGAAGGCTTGGAGCACTGTTGTTTACAGCTAAATTACAAGTGAAATAACTATTTTCTCATAGTTCCCCATCTCACAACTTGCATATGTGATAACATATAATTATATCAAGTTGTAATATAACCCACGAATGTGTTCAAAATTATCATAAACACTCATGTATTAAGAGTATAATTTTATTGTCTTTTTTTACTGTTAAAAATTAATTCTTGTATGTCTAACATGTTAGTATCTAGTTGTTCTATTAGTTATTCTATTAGTTATTCTATTTTTTAACAGTATAGATAAATAAAATTTTTAATAAAAAATTAATTTATTTTTTCTCTAATATATAAAAATTAATTTACTTATTTTTTAAGTAAAAAATTAAAAATAATAAAACTCTTAATATATTTTTTTAACTCTGATTTAGTTTCAATTTGTTCTATATTCACCTACAGGTGGCCTTATGATATTAGCACCATAACCCTGTTTTTGATATAATACAGCTAGTGAGAGAGTGAAGCATATTTAGGATACATGAAAAGAATCTAAGAATCTAGTGAAAAGATGATAAAAAGTAACTCACCAGGTGATTTTAGAAGATTAAGTCATTGATTTGACCATTAAGGTGTGTTGGATGGGACCCAGATAAGTTGGTGATGTTTGATTGCTTGCATGTGTGAGTGTATAATGGAGGCTGGTGTCTAAATGTTTAGCTTTTCCCATTCCCTAGTTAGTCATCAGTATGAAAGAATTGATTCCTAATATTGCCCTCAGACTCAGTGTGTACCTTTCCAAGGATCTTAGACTGCTGTGTTGCTTTAACCCAGGGCAAAAGCTTTCTGCTCAAAAGGACTGCACTTTCACCTCTAAACTTCACATCAATGGCTGTCCCTACAGGTGCCAATGAAAAATGTTGTTACCTCATTATGAGCAGTCAAATTTATTTTACTTTATAAGTAAAAGAGAAACAAAATACCATGCTTTACTACTAAGAAATGTCCTAGAGCCATAAGTCACTTAAATCCAAATAATTCATAGTTTGATTTTCAGAGTGGTTTTAGTATTACTTTGAAAAAATAATTTTAGAGAAAAAAATATTTTGAGATAAAATAATTGTTAAATAAGATATTTTTAAAATTTTTAAAAATATTTTTGGGGAAAAATATTTTATAAAAGTATTTTTTAACTAAATATAAAATTTTTTAACTTTTACTCAAAAATATCTTTTAGTCTAAAAATACTCTTAAAAAATAATACTAAACTAAAACTTAATTTAAATGTATGTTACATTTATCTCTAATTAAAATAAAAATAACGATAATAATAAAATTAAATATTATATCATAACATAAAAACAAAACTAAATATATTACACCTAAACTAAAACTGTCTATCCAAAAAATTCTAAATCTCAATTTTATATGCTACTTTTCCCTGGGGTTGGGTCAGGCTATGATGTGATCATCCCATGTTAGTCCAAAGAATTGTAATTTTCGCATTGGTAATGGACCCCTTTCCTCTGCTTGACAAGAGACATTTGCCCTAAAGAAGTGAATCATTTCACATCAATTTGCCCCTTTTGAATGAATGAATATAAAAGGATATTTTTCCTGATTCGGTTGTTCCTATTTGAGTGTGATACTGATAATGCAAGCACAATTGCCTAAACTTCACTTTTATCTCCATGGATAAAAATATTATAAAGTTTTTATATTAAGAATTAGGTTATATTTTATCTTTTTATTAAAAAAATAAATTAATTTTTATATATTAGAATAAATAATAAATTAGTTATTTTATTAAAAATTTTATCTATTTTTATTGTTAAAAATTAGTCACTATATATTAAAATGAGGTATATATGATATATCATATGTAACTATTTAGTTACTTTGTCAATTTTGTCATATTTTAACAATAGAAATAGATAAAAAATTTCATAAAAAAATTCAGTGTACTTTTTGAATCTAACATACATAAATAAATTTACTTATTTTTTAAATAAAAAAGACAAAAAAATAAATTAACTCTTAATACAAAACCCTCTATAATACTCTTACCATGTTAATGTTAGTACAAAACCCTCCATAATACTCTTACTATTAATATTACACTATTGTATCATATGGAAAACCAAGAAAAAAAATGAAAAGAATAAAAATAGTGGAGCTAATATACTACATCTAAGGCTCAAAGTCCATAACTCATCTGGTGAATCCTTGGGCCATTATGTCGAGTCCAAAAGCCTAAAATTCATCTGCCATCTGCTCACTGGCTGGTAATTGTACTGTTCAACCACAGTCGAAGCCATCAGACTGAGATTTGTTGTCAAATTCATGAAACTGCCGCTTTTATATCTTTGACTCCTTGGGACCTCCAAAGCACTGGCAACGAGAGTATGGGGCAATGGCACTCATTTAATTTGACCTTGAAACTCAACTTACTTTATTCATGAGGCATCCAAGTATTAGTATGTAGGAGTGTTATATGCCCAAATACCGAAGCTCAAGTAAAGGAGGAGAGGTTCTAATTATTGACATTTCCCCCCCGTTAAATGGTTGTAATAATTGTCAATACATTCGTAACCTGTTATGCACCATTATGTAACATCCATGTTATTTGGATATTTTATTTTCATTCTCGGAATTATGGCTCACAACGAAACGTCCACACATGGCTTAATGCAAAAATTTGGAATTGATAGCTACACACGCTAGATATGTGATAAGCACATGGTAATATCATATTATAATTTTTTAGGTTAATTAAATAATTTTTTATAAAAAAGTAATTAAAATAAATTTATTATAATACATTAATATAATATTTTAAATTTCAATTCAAAATAGAAAATATATAACAAAAAATTTAAGTCATGATATCAATAGAAAATAAATATATAATCTATCTCTACTTTTTCTATCTGCATTTGTACATAAATTATGCATTATATATTGTACTTATACGATAATTTATTTGGTCAAAATTTATCAATCAAAATCATCAATGCTATATCAACTTAACACTAATTCAAACACTTTTTAAAAAATATCTCAAAATATCTCAACATATATTATTTATTATTATATGATAATAACAAAACTAACCCCTCAATCATTGATGAAAAATAGACTTTGGGTTTTATGTGCACTCACCCATACTCTACAATAGAAATTACATATTTTACTTTTTTAATAAAAAATAATAATTTTATTTATATTATTAATTTGTTTTAATATAAAATATAAAATATAAAATAATTTTTATTATATTTATTTTTATTAGTATAATAATTATATATAAATTTAAACTAAAATTTAGTATTATAAATAGATGCATTAATCAAATATTTTTATTCACCCAAAAATTTACCTGATTATTCTTAGAATTTAATATGAGCATGATATTATTATTTTTCTTGACTTGGTTTGTAGATAAAAAAAGAAATGTAATTGGTCGATTGAGTCTTAACTCGATTGGCATCGACATTGTTGTCAATGCAAGAGAATGTAGGTTTGAGTGTGCTGAACAGTGGTGAACTTGGTAGGGCTAGTAGGGGCCCTAGTCCCCCCTAAAATTATAAAAATGTATAATTGTATTTTGATCTCTTGACTTTTGAAAAGTTTGACCCCTTTTAAGTTGTTTGGCCCCCTTCCAACTTTGAATAGTAAAGAATATTTCCTTCATTTTCCCATAGGTTAACTTTTTAACTTTAAATATTTATATAATATATTACAACTTTACAACTTTTTTTTTTTGAGTGATAGTTGGTTACTTTTTAATTTAACATTAAATATGAATTTAGGTTAAAATTCAAAATTGTTAACTAGTGAAAAAAAAGTCTCTTTTACTATTGCTATTAACGACTATTGTTATCAACGTCTGTCCTTCAAACACAACATCGAGTTCATCTTCTAAGGTTTTTTTCATCTTTTTTACAATTTTACAATTGTTTTTATTGTGTTTTATTTTATAGTTATTATTTTTTTTATCTTTTAATATATTGTAGTTATGAAGTCGAAAACAATTGATTCGTTTTTTAAAAAGAAAAGTATAGAGACAACACAATCACCTTCAGAAGCATCACAAATTGAGGTACCACCTTCATCGTTTGCTCTTTTAAACTCTGATGCACGTCCTTCTAAAATTCCTATAGTTGAAGATGAGGCACTTGACTTGTCTAATTTAGAACGTGAACTTGGGTTGCGTAAGCAAATATATGAGTATCCAGTTAATATGCGTGATGAAATTCGAAGAGCTTATATTAAGCTTGGACCATATCAACCTATTCTTTCAGAATATCCTATTTCTAATTCAAAAAAGCATCCTCATTATTTTCAACCATCATGGTTTAAACAATTTTCCTGGTTAGAATATTTATATTTTAAAGACGCAGTATTTTGTTTGCCTTGTTTTCTTTTTAATAGCAATACAAGTAGTCGTTTTGGATCAACTGTATTTACTCATAGTAGCTTTAGTAATTGGAAAAAGGTACATGATGGATGCAATTGTGCTTTTTTGACACATATGGGAAAATATCTGAATTTATTGTATAACAATGCATAACGAGCTTATGTAGATTTAATGAATCAAGCTAAACATATTGAAGTATCACTTTATAAACAAACAACACACAAATTGTAGCTAATCGTCTACGTCTGAAAACTAGTATAGATGTTGTTCGATGATTGACATTTTAAGGGTGTGCTTTTAGAGGTCATGATAAAAGCTCGGGATCTAAAAATCATGGTAACTTTCTTAAATTGTTATCAATAATTAGCATCTTATGATGAGAAAGTTGAAAATGTTTTGAAAAGTGCTCCACAAAATGCTACTTATACTTCTTCAAGAATATAAAAAGTGATACTACAAATTTATTCCAATATAGTTCGTAATGTAATTCGTGAAGAAATTAGTGACAGAAAGTTCAGTATTATTGTGGATGAAGCGAGAGATGAATCAAGAAAAGAGAAAATCAAAATTGTTTTGAGATTTTTTTATAAACAAGGATTGGTAAAAGAACAATTTTTTGATATAGCCCATGTTAAAGATACTGCATCATTGACTTTGAAGAATGAGATTTTTAATGTTTTCTTGCAACATAGGTTTGACATATAAAATATTTGAAGTCAAGGCTATGATGGATGCATAGGGAATTTAACGGCTTGCAAGATTTGATTTTGAATGATTGTCAATATGCTTATTATGTTCAGTATTTTGCTCATCGTCTTTAGTTGGCATTGGTTGCAACAACTATAGAAGTGGTTGAAGTGTATCAATTTCTCAAAGACTTGTCTTGATACAATCTCGCCTCGCTGATAATTTGAGTCGTTTAGATTGCCCGATTGTAAAATTAAGTAAGACTTGAGTTGTTTCAGAATGGGCTGGAAAAGGTTGAAAGATAAGCTCAAAAACAAAGGTTAATGATAGTTGAAATGATAGATGGGTGAATTTGGCTAAGGCCAAGATTGAACCAATGATATAGAGAAGGTTGACCCGAATCTTAAATAGCATTTAGGTGAAATTGGTTTGGAAAAGATAACGAACCTTGATCCACTATCTATGAAAGATAAGGAAATCGGTATAGGTGAACGCCACACTTATTAAAGTGATGAGTTCGAAAGAAAGACGAGATTGACGCCACAAGAGTTGTCTTGATAAGTCAATGTAGTCTAAAGAGAACAACAATGAGAGTTTGAACACTCACAAAGTAATATGATATTCATCAAGATGATCAAAAGTCTCTACAAAATGAAAAGAGCTAAATATTTATAGCCATTACATGAGCTAGCCAAATAGTCATTTTAGATAGCTGAATGGACAGCAAGCAACTCAATAGCCATCTCACATTCAGCTACAAGCTTCCAAGAAGTTTCTTAGTAATTTCCTTGAGGCTTCCTAATAAGTTGAAAGAAATTAATGTTAAGCTGAATAGTCCATGATAGGCTCAGCCAAGAGAACGCATGGACTTAATTTGCTGCTTTGATTAGTTGAACAGCCTTGGAGAATTAAAATCCAGCTTGGGAAGAATAATCAACAACTCTTTTGGCTCTTGATATTTCACGAAAAGTCACATGGAGAAGAGAAAATAGCAACTGGGTTTTTAAATCAATTCATTGTCCATTGAGCTCCACGAATAGGCACATGGAAAAGAGGAATCAACTACTCCTTTAATACCGTCCTATGCATGAAAAGGAGAAATCAACAGCTCCTTTAATACCGTCCCATGCATGCTTTCTTTAATGCTTTCCTTTGCTATTAAGCTTAAATTTGGTCAAAGACATAATAATACCTGCACATTAAATTCAACAATTTAAATCAGCTTAAGTCACATTTAATCATTTAAATTCTGTTGGACATATTAAATAACAATAGAAAAAAAAATTGTCCTAGACTAGACACAATAAATAACTACTAATTATGTATTAACTAAGAAACATTTAAACTTAATTAAGATGTCCATAATTTTGACATATTAAAATGCAATTTAATTATTTGAGCTGAACTTAACTAAATTAACTAACTTAATTAATTTATTCCAGCAACTAAAAGCACATAAAATAAAATGAAATAAAATCAAGCTCAATGAGCTTGGATGGGCTATGAACGAGCTGAATGAGCTTGTAGTAAAGTGCATGGAGCATTTGAATCGGACATCTTTGATTGTTCAATTATTCCAACAATGGTTAACAACCCAAGCTTGCTTAACTAAGGCATGCACACAAATGAACAAACTAAAATTAAGCTTCATTTTGCACTTAGGCCCCTCTTGTTTAGGCCAATCTCGAAGGCGTCTAGTTGTGTCGTAACATGATGCAGTCAGGATCGCATCATACCCTCATTTTTGAAGATGATTTGTCATCAGATTGGGCCATTTGCTCGCGAAGAAACTCTCAAGGACACAAACTGTTTTGTTCATGATTCTAACAAAATCGTTTCCAAAAACCCAAGAACCACAATTGGATCGAAAAGGAAGTAGGTTATTTGCATACCGTCCCTCTTCAAGAGGATACCACTTCGACTTGTCACCTACACAAGAATGAGATAGATTAGTGACACTAGAAATTATAAACTCAAAAGTACTTTCGAAAATCTTATTCAAAAAATTGAACATATGAATCAATGCCGGGATTAAGAATAGATATTGGTATTACCTTATCATAATGAATCAAGGAATTCATTGATGGAAACAAACCTAAATCACAAGGCATTTGATAGCTATAGTTTTCAGAATCAACTTTCCATGGTTCAAATCCCTTAGACAATGATATAGAACGATGTGCACCAAGATCAAAGACAAAGTATTCTCTTGCATTTCAAATTGATGTGACAATTTCAAGACCGGCATCATAAAAAGGACACGATGCAATTTTAAGTTATTATCATGCAAAACATGTTCAAACCATTTAAACCACAATATGGAGCAATTTCCAGAATCATAAATCAGATTTTGACTTTGCAAGCCAACAAGATTCACGTACTTTGCTTTCAAACAAAATAAAGGTAAAACTCGAAGCAAATAGAAGAGGTCAACAAATTGGTTCAAAATACAATTTTGATACTCACCTTCACTTGACATCAACTTAGGAATACATTTTCTGGGTTTAAAAACACAGTGTTGATCAGTCGTTCCGCAATGCAACAAAAAATTCATTTTCACCAAGACATCACACATGCCAAGCAAACAAGAGTTAGGCATACAAATATTCGAACAATCAAACCATTCATGTTTCATCATAAAGGCTTGCTCAAAACATGTGGTTTTTGCACAATATATTAAAGAATTCACATTATCAACACAAACAAACAGTTTAGGCATTTTAGATGTCAACTATTTATCGCACAAAATCAAATTTTGTTTGTGTCGATTCATTCTTACTACATCAACAAACTTGTCAATGTAATACTCATCAATAGTAAGACTCTTCAAGCTACTATCTAAAGCAAGGTCATCAACAATCCAAAAATGACACTTAGAAAAATTAAGGTGAGGAATTCTTTCACTCACTAAGTCATCAGCAATTACCTCGTCAACATTTATAGTTGGTTGTCGTGATTCAATGGCTAAAGAATCCTTACCTTGCTTACATTGAAGCACTTGTGGACTAAGGTCATCTACGATCTTACCTTTCTCAATCAATCGGAATCGTCTCTTTTTAAAAAGGTATTGAAGTTGAAATTTATCAATGGGATTTTGAGAAACCTGGAAAGAAGAAACAATACAAGGAGAACTCACAGGATGGTTAGTAAAAACACTCATCGCTTTTTCTTGCTCACTTTCTTCCTTTTCCTTCGTTTCTTTTTCTAACTCATTTTCAAACTCTTGCCCTTTTACCACAGTTTCTTTTATTTTAGAAAACTTGATGACACTCGCTTCTCGCTCATTTTCTTTTCTTTTTTCATACTCATTCTCTTTTTCAATTTTTTTATTGATCACATTCTTTTTCAGTCTCAATCTCGTTTTGTTGTTTCTCACTTTCTTTTTCTTTTTCGATTTCTTTTTCTTTCATTTCTCTCCTCTCAATTTCATTCCATATTCGCTCAGTTTCCCTTATTAATATTTCTTGCTTCTCTTCTCTTTTTATTTCTTTTTGTCTCTTCCTTTCATTACAAGATGGAGGTGATACAAATGACTTAAAATGGAAAGACTCTCGTTAGGTATGAATGGAATAACTTACATATGAAAAATGATCACCTTTTTGAGATTGATTCTCCATGGGCGAGTACCTTGATGCATATGTAGTATTACTTGTGATTTCTTGTTCGTCACCTTGAAAAGCTTCAAACTCGAAACTCTCTTTGCTTCATCTTTAATTCCTCGTTGAATAGGAATCACAATATGAATCTCTTCTCACAAAATCATTGGATGTTTGTCTCCGTGATGATCTTGTTCCCAACCTTTGACTTGGTAAAATTTGCTCCATTTGGTCCCGTTCTATGATACGTTCCAAACGTTCTCCCAATGGTTTTAGACGTCTTTGGGGCATTCGACCCACCTCGTGAATAAATGCTTGATATGTTGGGTCGGACATAAAATCATCATCATCAGCAATCCTTTCAGAACTTCGACTCATAGTTTTTTTTTAAATCCTCACTACAAACCTCACCAATCCGCTCACAAAGAAAGAAGAAAACAAATAAATACTCCACTCGTGTTTCACTCAAACTATTAGCTTTTTTTTCTCACTCTATTGCTGTCACAAATCTATTGCCATTTACAACTCGAGTCGCCTCTCCAAGTTCTCAACGGACTACTTAGACAAATCAGCAATCGTTGTGGAATCGACTTCAAAATTTTATGTAAGGGAAAGATTTTGGGACAAAAGGGTTGGCTAGAAACAAAATAAAAAGGTTTGAAGTATGGCCGAATGGTATTATTGACAAAAGAATAATTTCGGGCAATAGTTTCACTTTCAACCAGTTTTTTTCTCATTTTTTTGATGAAACGAACTTTTGTACTCCGAAAAAATTGATTTTCATACTTTGAGCTTTCAATTGATGCAGAAACCTTTTTTTTACACGAATTTTTTTTCAATTTTTATCGAGTTTTTTTAACTAAATACAATCATGGGAATACAAAAAATGTCGATACTTACTTAATTTTCACCAGCTTTGATACCAAATGATACGATCTCCCCTCGGTGAGGATTTGAGTCGTTTAGATTGCCCGATTGTAAAATTAAGTAAGACTTGAGTTGTTTTAGAATGGGCTGGAAAAGGTTGAAAGATAGACTCAAAAACAAAGGTTAAGGATAGTTGAAATGATAGATGGGTGAATTTGGCTAAAGCCAAGATTGAACTAACTATATAGAGAAGGTTGACCCGAATCTTAAATAACACTTAGGTGAAATCGATTTGGAAAAGATAACGAACCTTGACCCACTATCTATGAAAGATAGGGAAATCGGTATAGGTGAATGCCACACATATTAAAGTGATAAGTTTGAAAGAAAGATGGGATTTACGCTACATGAGTTGTCTTGATAAGTCAATTCAGTCTAAAGAGAACAATGAGAGTTTGAACACTCACAAAATACTATGATATTCATCAAGATGATCAAAAGTCTCTACAAAATGAAAAGAGCTAAATATTTATAGCCATTATATGAGCTAGCCGAATAGTCATTTTAGATAACTGAATGGACAGCAAGAAACTCAATAGCCAGCTCACATTCAGCTTACATGAACCAAGCTTCCAAGAAGTTTTCGAGTAATTTCCTTGAGGCTTCCTAATAAGCTGAAATAAATTAATGTTGAGCTGAATAGTCCTTGATAGGTTTAGCCAAGAGAATGCATGGACTTAATTTGCTGCTTTGATTAGCTGAACGGCCTTGGAGAATTAAAATCCAGCTTGGAAAGAATAATCAACAACTCTTTTGGCTCTTGATATTTCACGTAAAGTCTCATGGAGAAGAGAAAACAACACCTGGGTTTTTAAATCAATTCATTGCCCATTGAGCTCAACGAATAGGAAAATGGAAAAGAGGAATCAACAGCTCCTTTAATGCCATCCCATGCATGAAAAGGAGAAATCAACAGCTCCTTTAATGGTGTCCCATGCATTCTTTCTTTAATGCTTTCTTTTGCTATTAAGCTATCTGATTCAGCTAAATTAATTGGCTATAAACACCGAATAAATTCGATCAAAGACATAATAATACCTGCACATTAAATTCAACAATTTAAGTCAGCTTAAGACACATTTAATCTGCAGTAGCTAGGCCAAATTTAATCAATTAAATTCGGCTAGACATATTAAATAACAATATGAAAAAAATTTGTCCTAGACTGGACACAATAAATAACTACTAATTATGTATTAACTAAGACACATTTAAACTTAATTAAGATGTCCATAATTTTGGCATATTAAAATGTAATTTAATTATTTGAGCTGAACTTAACTAAATTAACTAACTTAATTAATTTATTCTAGCAACTAAAAACACATAAAATAAAATGAAATAAAACCAAGCTCAATGAGCTTGGATGGGCTATGAACGAGGTGAATGAGCTTGTAGCAAATTGCATGGAACATTTGAATCAGACATCTTTGATTGTTTGATTATTCTAGCAATGGTTTCCAACCCAAGCTTGCTTAAGTAAGGCCTGCCACAAATGAACAAACTAAAATTAAGCTTCATTTTGCACTTAGGCCCCTCTTGTTTAGACCAATCTCGATGGTGTCGAGTTGAGTAGTAACATGATGCAATCGGGATCGCATCATACCCTCCTTCTTGAAGACAAGTTGTCATCAAATTGGGCCATTTGCTCGCGAATAAACTCTCAAGGACACAAACCTTTTTGTTCATGATTCTAACAAAATCATTTCCAAAAACCCAAGAACCACAATTGGATTGAAATGGAAGTAGGTTATTTGCATACCATCCCTTTTTAGGAGGATACCACTTCGGCTTGTCACCTACACAACAATGAGATAGATTAGTGACACTAGAAATTATAAACTCAAAAGAACTTTCAAAAATCTTATTCAAAAATTGAACATATGAATCAATGCCGGGATAAAAAACAGATGTTGGTCTTACCTTATCATAATGAATCAAGAAATTCATTGATGGCAACAAACTTGAATCACAAAGCATTCGATAGCTATAGTTTTCAGAATCTACATTCCATGGTTCAAATCCCTTAGACAATGATATAGAACGATGTGCACCAAGATCAAAGACAAAGTATTCTCTTGCCATTTCAATTTGATGTGACAATTTCAAGACTGGCATCGTAGAAAGGATACGGTGCAATTTTAAGTCATTATCATGCAAAACATGTTCAAACGTTTTAAACCATAATATGGAGCAATTTCTAGAATCATAAATCTGATTTTGACTTTGCAAGCCAACAAGATTCACATGCTTTGCTTTCAAACAAAATAAAGGTAAAACTTGGAGCAAATAGAAGAGGTCAACACATTGATTTAAAATACAATTTTGAAACTCAACTTCACTTGACATCAACTTAGGAATACATTTTCCGGGTTTAAAAACACGGTGTTGACCGGTCATTCCGCAATGCATCAAAAAATTCATTTTCACCAAGACATCACACATGCCAAGCAAACAAGAGTTAGACATACAAATATTCGAACAATCAAACCTTTCACGTTTCATCTGTAAAGGCTTGCTCAAGCATGTGGTTTTTGCACAACATATTAAAGAATTCACATTATCAACACAAACAAATAGTTTAGGCATTTTAGATGTCAACTCTTTACCACACAAAATCAAATTTTGTTTGTGCCGATTCATTCTTACTACATCAACAAACTTGTCAACGTAATACTCATCAATAGTAAGACTCTTCAAGCTACTATCTAAAATAAGGTCATCAACAATCCAAAAATGATGCTTAGAAAAATTAAGGTGAGGAATTCTTTCACTCACTAAGTCATCAGCAATTACCTCGTCAACATTCATATTTGGTTGTCGTGATTCAATGGCTAAAGAATCCTTACCTTGCTTACCTTTAAGCACTTGTGGACTAAGGTCATCTACGATCTTGCCTTTCTCGATCAATTGGAATCGTCTCTCTTTAGAAAGGTATTGAAGTTGAAATTTATCAATGGGATTTCGAGAAACTTAAAAAGAAGAAACAATACAAGGAGAACTCACAGGATGGTTAGTAAAAACACTCATCGCTTTTTCTTACTCACTTTCTTCCTTTTCACTTGTTTCTTTTTCTAACTCATTTTCAAACTCTCGTTCTTTTACCACAGTTTCTTTTATTTTGGAAAACTCGATGACACTTACTTCTCCCTCATTTTCTTTTCTTTTTCATACTCATTCTCTTTTTTAATTTTTTTTCTTGATCACATTCTTTTTCAGTCTCAATCTCATTTTGCTATTTCTTACTTTCTTTTTATTTTTCGATTTCTTTTTCTTTCATTTCTCTCCTCTCAATTTCATTCCATATTCGCTCATTTTCCCTTATTAACATTCCTTACTTCTCTTTTCTTTTTATTTCTTTTTGTCTATTCTTTTCATTACAAGATAAAGGTGATACAAATGACTCAAAACAGAAAGACTCTTGTTTGGTATGAACGAAATAACTTACATATGAAAAATGATCACCTTTTCAAGATTGATTCTCCGTGGATGAGTACCTTGATGCATATGTAGTATTACTTGTGATTTCTTATTCGTCACCTTGAAAAGCTTCAAACTCGAAACTCTCTTTGCTTTATCTTGAATTCCTCTTTGAATAGGAATCACGATATGAATCTCCTCTTACAAAATCATCGGACTTTTGTCTCCATGATGATCTTGTTCCTGTCCTTTGACTTGGTAAAATTTGCTCCCTTTGGTCTCGTTCTATGATATGTTCCAAATGTTCTCGCAATGGTTTTAGACGTCTTTGGAGCATTCGACCCACCTCGTGAATAAATCTTGATATGTTGGGTTAGACAAAACATCATCATCATCAACAATCCTTTCAAAACTTCGAGACATATTTTTTTTTAAATCCTCACTACAAACCTCACCAATCCGCTCACAAAGAAAGAAGAAAACAAATGAACACTCCACTCATGTTTCACTTAAACTATTGGCTTTTTTTTCACTCTATTGCTCTCACAAATCTCTTGCCTTTTATCACTCGAATCCCCTCTCCAATTTCTCAATGGACTACTTAGACAAATCAGTAATCGTTGTGGAATCGGCTTCAAAATTTTATGTAAGGGTAGGGAAAGATCTTGGGACAAAAGGGTAGGCTAGAAACAAGATAAAAAAGGTTTGAAGTGTGGCCGAGTGGTATTATGGACAAAAGAATAATTTCAGGATGTAGTAACAGTTTCAACCAGCTTTTTTTTCTCTTTTTTTTAAATCAAACGAACTTTTGTACTCCGAAAAAAATGATTTTCACACTTTGAACTTTCCATTGATGCAGAAACCTTTTTATTTTACACGAATTTTTTTCGATTTTTAAAATTTTTTGTTAGCTAAATACAATCCCAAGAATACCAAAAACATCGATACTTACTTAATTTTCTCCAGCTCTGATAGCAAATGATACGATCTGGCCTCAGTGATGATTTGAGTCGTTTAGATTGCCCGATCGTAAAATTAAGTAAGACTTGAGTTGTTTCAGAATGGGCTAGAAAAGGTTGAAAGATAGGCTAAAAAACAAAGGTTAATGATAGTTTAAATGATAGATGGGTGAATTTGGTGAAGTCCAATATTGAACCAACGATATAGAGAAGGTTGACCCGAATCTTAAATAACACTTAGGTGAAATCGGTTTGGAAAAGATAAAGAACCTTGACCCACTATCTATGAAAGATAGGGAAATCGGTATTGGTGAACACCACACTTATTAAAGTGATAAGTTCAAAAGAAAGACGGGATTGACACCAAAAGAGTTGTCTTGATAAGTCAATTCAGTCTAAAGAGAACAATGAGAGTTTGAACACTCACAAAGTAATATGATATTCATCAAGATGATCAAAAGTTTCTACAAAATAAAAAGAGCTAAATATTTATAGCCATTATATGAGCTAGCCGAATAGTCATTCTAATAGCTGAATGGACAGCAAGCAATTCAATAGCCAGCTCACATTCAGCTCAAATGAACCAAGCTTCCAAGAAGTTTCCTAGTAATTTCCTTGAGGCTTCCTAATAAGCTGAAAGAAATTAATGTTGAGCTGAACAGTCCTTGATAGGTTCAGCCAAGAGAATGCATGGACTTAATTTGCTGCTTTGATTAGCTGAATAGCCTTGGAGAATTAAAATCCAGTTTAGGAAGAATAATCAACAACTCTTTTGGCTCTTGATATCTCACGAAAAGTCACATGGAGAAGAGAAAATAGCAACTGTTTTTTTAAATCAATTCATTGTCCATTGAGCTCCACGAATAGGCACATGGAAAAGAGGAATCAAAAGCTCCTTTAATGTCGTCCCATGCATGAAAAGGAGAAATCCACAGCTCCTTTAATGCCATGCCATGCATGCTTTCTTTTGCCATTAAGCTAGCTGGTTCAGCTGGATTAATTTCCTATAAACACCAAATAAATTCGGTCAAAGACATAATAATACCCGTACATTAAATTCAACAATTTAAATAAGCTTAAGAAACATTTAATTAGCAGCAGCTAGGACAAATTTAATCAACTAAATTCGGCTAGACATATTAAATAGCAATATGAAATAAATGTAATAACCCGAATTTTACGGTTATCAGAAAAGTGTATTTTCAAGTCTCCGTTACTAAAAAATGGGTCCGTAAATATTTATCAAAAATATTTAAAAAGTTAATTGAGTGGTTAATTAGAGTTTAATTAAGTGAATTTAGCTTAATTAAGGATAATTGAATAAAAGAATTAAATTAAATAAAGTTTGAAAATTTAATTATAGATTAAAAGAAAATAAAAAGGACCAAAATGGCAATTATGCCATTTAGCATAAGTGAGGCGGCATATAAAGTAAAAAAAAATCTAAGATTTTCACTTAGATTTTAATTATACTATATATATTTATTAGTAATAAATGTTATTAAATTAATTTATTATAATTATATTATAAGATATTTATATGATAAATAAATTAGTATAAAGACAAATGTATAGTAAATAAAATATACAAGTGTATGGATAAAAATACATACATTTGTAATATATGTATTAGATATTAAATAAATTTTTATTATTTTATAAAAGATATTTATTAATTAAATAATTATTTTATAAGATTTTATATGATAAATATATTAAATAATGACAAATGTATGGTTATAAATGAATACAAATGTACTAATAATATACACATGAATAAATAAATAATACTTATTATTTAAGTATAAATACATATGTGTATATATATAAAAAGAGAAAATAAAGTAAGAAAGAAAAAGGATAGGAAATGAAGAAACAAAGCAAACGAAACAGAGAGCAGGGGAAGGAAAGAAAGAAAAAGAGAAAAGAAAGAAGAAAAGGGAAAATTAAAGGTGTAAAGCTTGGAAGTTTAATAGGTAAGTCAATTTAGCCCTTTTTACTTAAATTTGATGTTTTAGAAGTTTTGGAATAAGATTTTGATGAAATTAAGTTGATATTTTGAAAGTTATTAGATTTCTAGATAATGTTCATGTTGAGTAAAATGATGAAATAAGGGTTAAATTGATGGAAATTCAAGTTAGAAATGAAATAAGGATTGAATTGTAAAGTAATTCATAAGTTTTATGTTGAAGGGCTAATTTGAGGAAATTTTGAAACTAGTTAAATAAGCTGAAAATTTAGTAGTTAAATTTGAGTAGGGATGGAACTTGAATAGAAATAGAGTATGAATTAATTTAGTAAAATTAATGGAAATTGATTTTAGGACCTAATTGTGAAAATGTTGGAATTAAAGTCTAGTGCTGAAATTATGATTTCCAAAAGTTGTAAAGTAGTTTAAAGTGATAGAATAAAGTGTTAATTGAGAAAAATCAGCTCAATTGAGAGGCTAATTAGGTAGGGATGACATTGTTATTTATTAAAGCTTAAGGGGAAAATGGTAATAAACAGCTTGCACTAAAACAATATTGGACAACAACAGTAAATTAACTTTGAAAAATAACCATAAATTTTAGAAATCGAATTAGAAGATAAAAAAATATGAAATTAAAGCTTATTGAGTCTAGTTTCTCATAGAAGAAACAATGTAAGCAATGGATTTGTAAATCATGAGATATAATAAATTTTGTGAGACAAGGTCAGAATGAATTCAGGTTCCCCTATTCTGACTTTGGAAAATCATCAAAAATTGGATAAAAATAATTTAGAATCCTAAATGAGTCTATTTTTAAGAGAAATAAACAGGAATATCATTTGATTTCTTTGCGAGAAGGTAATTAATTTTTAGTGAAGAAGAGTCAAAACTGTTAGATAGCAGAAGAGGGGTAACTTTAAAGAATAAACTGTATTTATTGGCTAAACTAAAAATTCTAAAAATTTTATGGTAAGAAGATATATGAGTCTAGTTTGAGGGAAAATTATCGGATATTAATTTAGAGTTCTATAGCTCCAGATATAAATAATTTAGTGACTATGATACAGATGGTCAGCTTGAATATTCATAAAAGTAAATAATAAAATTATAGATGATGTTACTTGCAAGTGTGTTATATACATTAAGGATGTGGAATGGAGAGGAGGAGGTGGAAAATATATATGAATATCCAGCTAGCATGGCTAATTTGCATGTTTTAGGCTTAAGGACTAAATTGAATAAAAGTAAAACTTCAGGGGGTAATTTTGTAAAAATGTCAAAAATGACCAAATTGAAGGGAATGAATTGTTTTATTATCTAAATTAAAAAATTGAATAAAATTATCAATTTAAGATTGAATGAAAATTAAAAAATGGTAAATTACCAAAATGCCCCTAAATCTTGATATTTCTGCAATTTCGCTAGGCAAGTTTGTGTAACTTGAATTATTATTCTTAAATGCTTGAAATGTATGTTATTGATGTGAATATGATTTGAAAGTTCATTGTATGAAAATTTATGAAACATTGATATATTTGATAAAAAGGGGAAGAAATCCCAGTTGAATGAAAGGAAATTTCGATGGATTTTTGAAAAAGAATTGACGGTAAAAAGGATCTAGCCCGATGGGTGATCCTATCCTGATATAGCCCTCTCGAAAAATATGTGGAAAATAGATTTAGCCCGGACGGGTAATCCGAATTAGGGTCTGAATTTAGCTTGGACTGGTGATTCAGATGCAAGCTCATTAGAGTAATTGTCATTGCAGGGGATTTAGCCTGAACTAGTAATCCCAACAATACTCTATGAGTTCATGTTACAGGGGATTTAGCCTGGACTGGTAATCCCACTGTAAGGATGAGGTTCGCGGGAGTGTGCTATCTGAAATGAAATGTGTAAGACTATGGTTGAAAGATACCATGGCAACCTGATATGAAATGTGTAAGACCATGGTTGAATAAGACCATGGTTGAAAGATACCATGACAACCTGATATGAAATGTGTAAGACTATGGTTGAAAGATACCATGGCAATGTAACATGAAATGAATAAGACCATGGTTGAAAGATACCATGGCAACATGACGGGAAAACGAATAAGACCATGGCTGAAAGATACCATGGCAACATGACAGAAAACGAGTAAAACCATAGTTGAAAGATACTATGGCATCATGTCAAAGATAAATAAGATCGTGGAAGAGAGACACCAAGATATCTGCTAAACAACTAATATTCAGGTAATATATACCAGATGACAAATGATTATATGAATTGGTTATACAAAATGGTTGTGTAAAATGTTTACAAGAATTGGTCATATGGAAATATATGTACAAAATAGTTGAATGAAATAATTAAGAAGATAGATAAATGAAATAAGCATCGGTACATGGAATTTAATTTATGTTAAGGAAATGATGGTGCATGAAATATTGATATAACGAAATGAATGATATATGCTTATGAAGAAACAATAAGAGAATAATATATTTTGTGACATGTACATATATAATTATCTTTGATATGTTAATACAAGGAAATTATGTAAGTTGAGACTATTATTAAACTCAAGTGTGATATGTTGAGAAAATAGGTATATCAATGTTGAATTTATATGAAATATGTGCAAGTATACTAACAATGTTGTTGTTTGACGCTTAGACAAGTGCCAAGCTATTGATTGAATGGTAACATGTTTAATTATAAGAAGTATTGAAATGGTAAGTACTTAGATGAAAATATAATTTAAGATTTTGTGAATTTTTTTTATGATCCCGATTTTATTCCGGTTGGTTTCTAATGTATGTTTTGGGCTTCGAGGGCCCAATAGAGAGACGTTATGATTATTTTCAAAATATGAATAATAAATGACTCAGAATTATCTGAAAATGTTCAGTAAACTCTGGTAATGCCTCGTACCCCATTTCGACAATGGATATGGGTAGGGGGTGTTACAATAAATTTGTCCTAGACTGGACATAATATGTAACACCCCTATCCCGTAACCGTCGCCAGAATAGGTAAGGGGCATTACCGGACTTGTAACTCATGTCAGAACAGTAAAATTTTAAACTTTTTCTTGAAATAAAGATCATTCATTTAAATAAGTACTAAGCACAGCCAGAGATAAAATTTAAACTTCACTAAGTAAACATTCAAAAGATGCCATTTTCGCATGGCTTATATACATTAACCAAAAATATTCTTCCGCCACTAGTCTATTCTATACATGCCATAAAATAGTTCTAAATATAACAGTAACAAGCAGTGGATAGTGATAGTGTGACTAGTTGCTGACGATCCTCGAGCCTGTAGCTTCGCAATGAGATCTATAAAACAGAGGAAACAGAGTAAACGGAGTAAGCATTACAATGCTTAGTAAGTTTTAAGCAGCGTCAACAGATAACAATCAAATTATAACATAGTTGTTCGTATTTTTATTTCACTCTTCCTTCGGGCATACCATCCCTTTACCGAATATGCACATCTCTTCATATACAATAGGCAGATAAACTTTCACATAAAAGTGAGCTCATGTGACATAGATATATCGTATGATTTCACATAACCTCTCACACTGATCCGATGTCACATAATCATAGGAATAGTCTCATAGATTGCTCTCGTATGCATCACATAACTACCTTATGATTTAGTGCAAATCAAGCTCACATATAAACTTGAAGTACATACCTGTTTAACCTTTCGCATTGAATATATTTATAAGCAATTCTTATTACGAAGTCTTACCCGAACATAATCTCCACACAAAGTTATCGGGTCTTACCCGGACAAAATCCCCACACGTAGTCATCGGGTCTTTAGAGCTCGGATATAGTACGAGCACGAAGCTTATGGACATTAATCAGTGATAATATTCTCGCATAAAGCCTGCGGGGTTTTAACCCGGATATAGTACTGACACAAATGCCCTTCGGGACTTATCACATTTATACACTTTCACATCCATCACGTTGGCCACTCGGCCCTGTCACATATATACACTTTCACATTCATCACATCGGCCATTAGGCCTTATCACATATATACACTTTCACATTCATCACATCGGCCATTAGGCCTTATCACATATATACACTTTCACATTCATCACATCGGCCATTAGGCCTTATCACATATATACACTTTCACATTCATCACATCGGCCATTAGGCCTTATCACATATATATACACTTTCACATTCATCACATCGGCCATTAGGCCTTATCACATATATACACTTTCACATTCATCACATCGGCCATTAGGCCTTATCACATATATACACTTTCACATTCATCACATCGGCCATTAGGCCTTATCTCATATATGCATGTTCACATCCATCACATAGAATCCTAAATCAAAATATAGATTTTCATGTATTCACATCACAATTATCCAAATATACTTCACATACCACATATACTTTCACGTATACACACTGTCTTGGCTGAATCTACATCTATCATTTTCTAATATCACAATTTAGAATTCACGTATGGGTTTAATCAATAGCTTATGAGCAACTAAAACAAGTTTATCAAGGTTTACAACACAATCTCAAATTCAGCACAAGCTGTTTTTCCTGAGCAATAGTCACTAAATTATTTATAACTGGAGCTACAAAACTCCAAATCACTTTCTGTTAATTTTTCCTGAATATAGACTCGTATATATTCCATCCATAAAATTTCCAGAATTTTAGGTTTGGCCAATCAATACCAGATTTTTCTTAAAGTTTACCCTGTTTCACTGTTTGACTAATCTGACCACTCTTCAATACGAATTAAATTTCTCATTTTACAGAATTCAAAATGTGTTGTATTTGATTTCATTTGAAACTAGACTCATTAAGGAGTCTAAGCATATAAATTTTATCTTATAACCATTTTTGTACAATTTATAATGATTTTCTAAAAACAGAACAGAGGATTACAGTGTCATTCTGCGCTGTCTCACACAACTTTAAGTATCTCATTATCGGAAATTCATTTGCTTACACGGTTTCTTTTATAAGAAACTAGACTCATTAAGCTTTAATTTCATGTCTCATTCAGCCTCTAATTCAAATCCATAAATTTATGGTGATTTTCTAAAGTCACATTACTGCTGCTGTCCTAAGCAGACTATTTCAAATTACCCTTAAATTCCCAAGCTCAAACACTTAAGAACTTACCATTTGAGCTTAGAACATATCATGGCCACATCATATCTTATTAAATCAACTCATCATGTCCTATTATAATTGAATTTACTCAATGTTTAATCACTTAAAACTTACCTCGGATGTTGTTGAACGATTTCGGCGGCTATTCGATCACTTTTTCCTTTCGTTTATCCAACTTTGGTCCTCTAAGCTCTTGAGCTAATTCAAACAAATTTAACTTATTAAAGTCTCATTATGCTAGCTTATGGCCGAATATGACAATGAATTTGATAGGTCATATGGCCACCTTTAGCTCAAATAGAAAATGGTCATACGCATTTTTAATCACATTAAGCAATTTAGTACAATTAATCAAACATTTCCTCATGTGCACCTTTAGGACCAAATACACACATCATTAACCTAATATCAATTAACTAAGCACTTAACAAATTCTCCTTGAGCCGATTGTCTAAGTCAAGATAGGATCATCATTATGCTTACCTATAGCCGAATGTACAACATCAATCTATGCATTCATTCGTGTGGCCGAACATGCATGTCTATGTTGAGGCCGATTGCATACTTAATACATTCTACAAGTATGGTCACTTGTATTGACCAAATACCATTTTGTTTCAAGTTCAAAACTTGGCTAATACACATATATGCACTATTAAAACATCCTCTCCATTCCATCAATTCAACACATGCATTACTCATTAATATACAAAATTATATTCGGCCTTAGCACACCTCTTGCTGGCCGAATTTTTTCTCCATCTAGCAACATTTTATGTACTATGCCAAACCAAAAAGATCAAACACCTAGCTTAATCATTTCCAAAACACTTAACCGGCCTTTGACCAAGACTTTAAACAAAGTCTATGTTCGGCTATCACACATATGGGCAATCACATAATCAAACACTAAACCTTAACTTCCAAGCCAAAACAACTAGCAAATTCAACACATCCAACATAAATTTCCATGCTAATGACATCAAAACAACTACTAAGAATTTCAAGCTCCTTGGCCGAATTTCAATCTTCCAAAATAACAAAAATTTGAACCATGAAATAGGTAGAATTCAAACTAACTGTTCAATTTATGCATGAATTTCCAAGAGTAGCATTGTACATACCTTAATCTAGCAATCTCCTTAGCCGAAAATTTTAACAACAAAAGGAAATTTCTTCTCCACCCTTTCCTAGCTATGGCAATGGAGGAATAAACCAACTTTGGTTTCTCCTCCCACTAACACATTATTTTTATTACCCATACTCTTTTATTCATCTTTAATTCATTTAATACATTTTTTTATTACATATTTCTCACCACTAATAAATATAATAATATTAAACCATGCATATAATGCCCATACTTATGAGCTTGGCCGGCCACTAGCATTAAAAGTGGCAAATTGGCATGCAAACCCACTTATTTGCATCATTCAATAATTAATCACTTAAAATAAGCCACACATATATTCAAAGCTTCTCCCATAAGTCCTTTTTATTTAGAAACACATTCAAATTGACAAAAATCAAAGCATTCAAATTTCACACATGCATGATCACATATTTTAGACATAAAATATTATATTCAATTATTTCTGCAACTCGGTTTAGCGGTCCCGAAACCACTTCCCGACTAGGGTCAAATTAGGGGTGTCACATAATAAATAGCTACTAATTATGTATTAACTAAGACACATTTAAACTTAATTAAGATGTCCAGAATTTTGACATATTAAAATGCAATTTAATTATTTGAGCTGAACTTAACTAAATTAACTAACTTAATTAATTTATTCCGGCAACTAAAAACACATAAAATAAAATGAAATAAAATCAAGCTCAATGATCTTGGATGGGCTATGAACGAGATGAATGAGCTTGTAGCAAATTGCATGGAACATTTGAATCGGACATCTTTGATTGTTCAATTAATCCAGCAATGGTTTCCAACCCAAGCTTGCTTAATTAAGGCTTGCACACAAATGAACAAACTAAAATTAAGCTTCATTTTGCACTGAGGCCCCTCTTGTTTAGGCCAATCTCGATAGCGTCGAGTTGTGTCGTAACATGATGCAGTTGGGAGCGCATCATATCTAATATTGTTAATATTGTTTCTGTAATAGCTCATTTTTAGTCAAATCGAAACAGTGATTTTGGGACCACAAATCCAAGGTCAAAATAATTATTTTATTATTATTTTAATGTTTACGACATGATAGTATGATTGTGTGAAAATTTTGTAAGAAATTTTATCTTTTGAATGCTCAATTTGATAAAAAAGACTAAATCACATAAAGTGTAAAAGTGAAGTTCTATTAGCTAAAGGTGACTAATAGCTATGGAATCTTAAGGTGGAGGTCCTTATATGGTAAATAGCCCATTAATGAGCTAGTGAATGACAGTGGCTTGGTATTTGGTGTAATTATCACGTGTTTTAAAGGTTAATTTTGTAAATGGATAATTAAATGTTATATTCATAAAACATAATAAACTTTTATTTTATGTTCATCATCTTTCAAAACTACTAAGAAATCGATTATACATGGAGAAAGAAAGATAGGGTTTGGCCATATTCTTTTCTTTCAAATAGGTATGATTTTTGTCCTATTTTTAATGATTTTTATAATTTTGGAATTGGTGTAACTTAATCTAGCTAGCCTAGGGACTAATTTGAAAAATTGTTAAAGATTTAGGGTTTTGCCATTGATGAATATGTGTGTATTTTGATGTTTGATGGGAGAAAATAAATGGTTAGATAAACAACATTTGTAAAGTGATTTTTGGTAAAATTGTCAATTTTTGGTCAAGTTAAGAAATGTGTAAATTTTGTGGTTAAATTGTGAATTAAATGAAAAATATGGGCTACTTTGGTAATAAAGGAAATTGATCTAGCATGGGTAGGGACCTAATTGCATGAATTTATATTTTTATGAGCTAGGGACTAAATTGTAAAAATGTTGAAATATTGGGGGCAAAAGTGTAAAGGTGCCATAACATGCATTTTGGGCTAAATTGAATAGAATGATATTTAAATAAGCTAAATTTGATTACATATAGATCAAGGAAAGCGAAGTTCGGATTTAGATCGGAGGAAAATTAAAGTTTTGTACTAATCGATCGATTTCGTCGTTTTTGCGCTCGTGGTAATTCGTATGTTAATAAGGATTAATATAATTGTGTTTTAAATGCTTTATTATTGAATTTAATTATAAATACAACTTTATGGATATGTTCGACAAAGATTCAGCAATGTGAAATCCCGGTTGAACCTTAGGAATAGATTAGGATCCAAATGACATGTTATTAGGGGTTATGTGTTTAGGTGCTAGTCCGTACGTCCTACCGGTGACTGAGTTATTTGGCATTTTTTATGAATTCTCATCAGCTTGTGTGGGCAGCACCGTGTAGCTACTTCATGACCGTTAGCTTGTGTGAGCAGACCCGTTGATAGCTCGAGAGTGAGCATTATATGAGATATGAGATTGAGATAGCTTTGGCTATGTATTGGCAGTTAGGGTGTGAGATTCTCGAGTATCTGATAGTATTCCAAATGGTTCAACGGGTATATCAAAGATATGGATGAGTATGAGATTGATATGAGTTGATACATGTATGTACATGAACCGTACAAGCATTGAATCGAAGAAACTTATGAATTTCATGTCTAACCTTGTGAATGAAAATGTGATAGGTTTGTGGATCAATATGAGTTACATTATGATATGTTAAATTGTTTAAATTGTGAATATATGGTAAGTTGAGTTTATTACTAGACGAACTTAGTAAGCTTTATAGCTTACTCTATTTATTTTTCTGTGTTTTATAGTGATTATCGAAGCTAGCTCAGTTTGGGAGTCGTCAGAGATTGCATCACACTATCAAGCTATCACTTTGGTACTTTTGAAATTATGTATTTGGTTTTATGGCATGTGTAGGAGTTATGGTCATTTTGGTGTATGTTAGTAATGGATTTAGCCATTTGATTTGGCTTGTAAATGATGAATGGATAGTTATGTGTATAGCCATATGACTTGGCTTATTTTGGCATGCTTGGTGATGTATATATATGTGCAAATGGCCTTTTTATATGTTGTGTATAATTGATATATAAATGTTTGTTGTGAATTGGTATTTGGAATACCAAATGGTTGAATTTGAGATTGGTATGTTTGTGGTTTTAGGTAAAGTGATGCATAATTGAAAGTGACCATATTGATGATTTGAGAATGTGGATTTGGTATGTTTTTGAATTGGTAATTTATGATGTAATGAGTCATATAGTTCCTGGTATGAAAATAGCATTAATTAGGCTTAGTTGAGATTGGCTTGGATGCCTATTTATGCCATGTTATATGCCTTTTGGTTTGGTGTACGTGAATCCATCTTGGGTGAGAAAGAGGGCTTCATAAATAGCCTATTTTTTTCTAAATGGGCAGAGAGACGGACGTGTGTCTCAGCCGTGTGTGACACACGGTCTGGTGACACGGCCATGTGTCCCCTGGTGTTTAATTAGAAATCAAGTTAGTATACTCCACACAACCCAGCACACGGGCGTGTGACTTGGCTGTGTGGCATAAGTCAGTATACCCTACAGGTTTGGCATAGCCTAGCACATGGCCTGACACACGGGCGTGTGAGGCCATTTTGAAATGCACACGGGCTAGTCACACAGGCATGTGTGTTGGCCGTGTGACCCAAGTCAGAGAGTTACACGGGGTTTGACACGAGCTGGGACACGGCCATGTGGACCCATTTCAAATGTCCACACGGCTTGTGACACGGGCGTGTCTATGGCCGTGTGAGACACACGACTGGGCCAAACGGGCGTGTGTCCCTTGTATTTTGTAAAATTTTCTAAGTGTTCAAAAAAATTTCTTGAGATATCAGTTTAGTCCCGAACCATTTCTAAAGCATGTTTTGGGTCTTGTAGGCTTGTATTAGGGATGATATGAATGAATGTGAATGATTTATATTTGGATTGATAATTGTTTGAGAAATGTATGTTTGTTTGTGAATAACTTCGGTAATGCTCCGTAACCCTATTTCAACGACGGATATGGGTTAGGGGTGTTACAATTTCTGCTTCTTCTAAACGACATGATACAAAAAGCCCAAGTAGCCGAAATAACTCGTTTTGTATCCATTAATGAGTTAGCAAATGAATTAGTTTGACACTTTATAATGTCCTAGTAAGACTCGATGGAGTTCTCATTTAAATCCAGTTACTAGTTTATTGACGATGTACAAGTTACTAGTATAGTTCTTGAAAATTTAAAAAATACCGCTCCTAACTATTCTTAATAAGGGGATACTATAACGCAGATAATAGATTGAGATCATTTGAGTTTATATTTATTTTGTATATGATGAAAGAAATTTTAGGGGTTATTGATAATCTTTGTCAAGCTTTGCAACGCCATTCTCAAGATATATGAAATGCCATTAGTTTAGTTTTGACAACAAAAGATTTAATTCAAAAGTTGAGAGATGATGGATGGATGAGTTGTTGAAAAATGTGATATCTTTTTGTGAAACTTGGGAGTTGGATTTTCCAGATATGAATGCTCAATACATTGTGGATCGTAGCTGTAAAAGAAGGAAAATGTTACAGTGGATCATCATTATCAAGTGGATATTTTTTTTGATATAATAGATACTTAATTGCAAGGATTGAAGAGTAGATTTAACGAACATGTTGTTGAGCTTCTCACTCTTAATACAACTTTAGATCCTAATGAGTTTTTCAACTAATTTGATATTGATAAATTTTCATTCTTGTAAACAAGTTTTATCCAGAAGAGTTTCTCAACATGTAACGCCCAAAAATTTGAACAATTGTTTGATAAATTTTGTCAATAAGTAAGTCTCTGTATCTGTGGTTAAGTGCTCCATTTATGTGTTGAGATCTGGGGTTCGAGTCCTTCATCTTGAACTTTATAGCTTATTTTGGCATAACCCCTATCATTGAATTGACGACTTAAGTTTATTTATGCGTTAACCTGTGTCAAGAATGAGCCTGTTGGTACAATGGATAAGCTTATGTATGTCTTTGGTCTTGTGTTCAAGTCTCTACATAAATGAAGTGGGGATATATTTTTACTATTCTGGAGAATTTGTTTAATTTTATTATTAAATTAAATTTCCTAAATTCCCCTCTCCTTCTATGTTTATTTATTTGTTCTTCTATCTTCTTCTTTTTTATTTTCCTTTCTTTTTGTTTCCTATTGCATTGTTTCCCCTCTTTTACTCCTCGTTTGGTCATTTTGTTGGCGCGTCTTGTTACTTCTTGCAATGGTAAGGTTAATCTTGTAAGTTTTAGGTTGGAATTCAGTTAATTGTTGCTTTTTGTTTGTTTTTACCAAGAATCAGTTTCCTATTTGTTTTTGCTTGATTCCTTTATTTATTAGTCGATTGATTGTTATTTTTAGGTGAAGATCCCAAAAGTAGTCTTCCATTAACATGTTAGTTGGGTATATCACTGTTTTGTACGAGGTAAGTGCGTAAATATTCTGAGATTGGTGTTCTTCATCGAAGTTTTTGACATAACTTTGTTGTTTGACTTCTTTAGCGTCATTTTGGGAATTAATTGTTGAACTGGTCTTTGGTTGTTCGCATTAGGTCTCAGAGTCATTCTTGTTGCTTCTAAGTCGATTCTACCTTAGGTGTGTAATGAAAACGCAATTTTTGATGAATTGTGAACGCTGGAAAACATGGCTCTCAACGCTACACGGTCATGTGTCAAGTAGTGTGGCAGGTCGTATAACTCACTGTTTTCGAATTGGAGGCACATGAGCTAGGGACACGAAACTATGTCCAGGCTGTGTAACTCACTGTTTGGATTTTAGAGGCATATGGGCTAGGGACACGGGTGTGTGTCCAAGCCGTGTAAACCATTGTTTGGGTTTTGGGTCACAGAAGCTAGGGACACAAGCGTGTGTCTAGGTTATGTAACTCATTGTTAGGGATGTAGGGTCAAACAGGCCAAGGACATGGGCGTTTGCCCAGGTTATGTGAGGGGTTGTGAGTGTCGAACTCACTATTTTGAGCCGCATGGTTGTGTGAACCACACAAGCCAGCTACCTTGGCCATGTAAATGCACACGAGCGTGCGGGCTAAAAATAAAAAATTTTCTCTAGGGTTGTAAGTGTCGTTCAAAACGAACGTAGGCATACCGTAGGGTCTATATGATTTGAATTAGACGGTGAAATTGTTATATGACAATATTTTACTGAATAATCTGTTATTTTGATATATATATATATATGTATACATTGTAATGAGATCTAGTAAGTAGTGTGATAGCATTACATGAGCATAATATGAAATTGTATTACTGTATACTTATATATGATATTTGTCTAATCTACATCCGCATCAGGATTGGGACTAAATAAAGAAGGAATATAGATAGTTTAATAATCTGCCAAATTTGGAGCCTAAGCCATATATATTTCTGACTCTGGCGATTTATCATAATCTGATCTGGCACCTAGGTTGCAATTATTCTGAAACATGACATATAGTCATTGCACAGTGTATAGGAAGGGATCGGTACTTGATACCCTATATGGTGTGTTGGAATGGATAGAGATGATATGTAGCAGATGGGGGTAAGAATATGCATTTGTATCAAATATGTTTTGTAATTATTTTTGAGATTTTCTGTTTCTGTGTCTATTTCTGTATTCTATTTTGGGAATTGATTGGTTTCTAAAAAATCGTAATCAGATCTGTTAGGTTATTGATTAATTTAAAATGTAACTTACACACACTGAGTTGTAAACTCATTTTGTCTCTTTGTCAGGATTACAGGTAACTTACAGACTTAGGCGGGTCAGCGTGACAGGAGCTTAGACATATCTTTTCTAGTTATTTATTGTTTTATCTGAATTTTTGTTATTGTGTGTTTATTGCGAATTATAGATTACAAGTTTGAAATTTCATGTTTGGTATAACTATATGAAGGATTTTTTACTATTAAACCTTGAATATTTAAAGGCTAAATTTTTCTAAATGAATTGATGTAACTCTTCAGGCTTGGTCTTAGTGTCTAGGCCAGGTATGTGGTGTTTCATTTAGTGGTATCAAAGCCAAGTTTACAAAACTCGGGTTCTGTTTCTCGGCTTATATTTTGTCAAAATGTGTTTTAAGGAAAATTTTATACGAGAAACTCTGAAAATTGATTTTATAAAAGACAGAGTCTTCGGCATCAAACCTGTAAGAACTTCTACTTTAGCTTTATTACTTAGCTAGAAAAATATTGTAATGACTGAACTTGTGGTCCTAGTTAAAAACTGTCATATAAACTATGAAATAAGATATTTGACAAGAATTCTGCATTAATCTGTGAACTTCTGGCATGTAGATAAGTTGATATAATGAGTTTGCATGACAGTCGTGGACTTGGTTTTCATGGGTGTCGTGGACGCCGAAGGGGAGCTCGAACAGAATCGTTCTCTATGGGCAGTATGCCTAATCTAGAGACCAGCGAGACTGTTGACACTCCTACTACGAAGATTGGGTCTCAGACTCTGACAATCGGGGATGACGTATTGTCCCAAGTTATGCTGCGTGTGTTAGAGAAGGTTGTTGGGACCCATTCTAAATCAGGGGGCCGAGGGTCAATTATTGAATGACTCTGGTCAAATGGTGCTGAGTTATTTAGAGGTGTCACTGGAGTAGTGTAACCTCCCAAATACAACCTAGATGTTATGGCTAGATTGAGAAGGCTACATTAGCCATCGAAATAGCTAAGCTAACTTACCTTACTTTTGAAGGCCTTAAATAAACTCATTTTGAAGAAAACCATAGTTGTACTTTGAGTTAGCTTAAAAGCATTCATTCATTAGGTCGTATATACTTAGGGTTTATTTTATTGTTGATAGTGTTGTTTTAGAAAAGCCATTTTCTTGTTGCTCTTTTTTTTTTTAAAAAAAAACTCGATGTTAAACTAATGCAGTGGAAAAACCATTTTTCAAGTCATTTTGGAAACTTAGTTGCCTTATCAATTTCTTTTTCAAAAAGGGTTTCTTTTAAATGTAGCGAAAACTAGGGAACAATATCAAATTTTACTTAATCCTGATATCATGCATTATCTGGTTATTGTGCTCGGGTAATCCATGCATGCAAAAGTCCGAGAATAAAAGTTACCAAGCCACAGACCAAAAGTCATTAAAAATTACAAACCAAAACCGATAGAGACTGATTAATACTTATTAAAAGGTAGTTTTAGGTTCAAGGTGATTCTTTGAATGTCGAGTCTAGTCCTAATTTCAAAGTTGACTTGAAAAGTTAAACACTATTGAGGTGAGCTTATGAAAGGCTCAGTGTGAGTCGAACAGTTATTTAAACGGACAAAAACATCGAATACTGTAAAATATATTAGCTTTAGTAGAAGAAAACAAAACCATGATAGGAATTTCATATCATTACATAGCCATTATCAAATTTATGTCAAATGGTGTATGAGCATGGCATATCATTCATTTGAGTAACAATCATTAATTTCGATACCATTCAATACAACATAATACAACACATATCGTAAATCAATAACATTCGAATATGTCGTGAGCATGATGCAATGCAAAAAGGTTCCTACCCATACCATCTGCTACACCCCACGCGTTCCCCAGAACCTGTCATTCGAACTCCAAAACATTTTGGGCTTAAGCTCGTTGTGGTTAAAACCACCGATAACAATATGTAGAAAATTCTACCAGAAAAAATGTAGACAAGCTGCTAGTAAAAATGTGATAAATCGCCATTTCCCTCAGTACTTTAGGTGCAGTTGGAAACACAAAAATTTATATACTTTTCATACCCAATTTTACTTAAATTCATGCAAAGCCGGTTAAATTCTTGTTGAAAAATAATTAAATATTATAAAATAATTAAATCATGTTTAAAATATGAACATGGTGAATTTATTTAATTTTATACTTAATTTTGATTAATTTTGACTATTTTCGACAGATTCGCGCAAAGGGTGAAAATTGGCTCGGCTGACACTACTGAAAGCACAGAATCGAGAAGTAATTTGAAGTATCGAGGCACTTTAATTTCCAGCCTAAGACGGTCCAGAAATGTGTATTAATTCATAATTTAATTAATTTTAATTTATTCCCCATATAATGTGGGTTAAATAAATTATTTTTAATTAATTATGGAGAAAGGGTCCAGTTGAACCGCACTGGTCGAGCCAAATTGAGTGAACCGAACCGGCCACTAAATGGGCAGCCCAGAACCGTCCATATGCTGACCCAAATCAGAATTTTTGCTGATTAAATATGCTTGCAAAAAGGCCCTCAAAAGACTTCTAAATTGCATTCAAACCCCACATTAAATTATGGCTTTGTAGATTTGCCCCAAGCTTAATATAACAACGTTGAAACTCTCAACTTTGCCATGTGTGTGGCTGGCCAAGGGAGGTCTCTTTGGCTGCTGGAATTTTCTATTTTTAGCAGCCAAAATCAGCTATAAAAGCCACCCCTTTCTGATCATTCAAAGCATCACTCACTTCACATCATTCTCTTATTCCCTTTCTCACTTTTCTCTCATTTTTTTCCATTCCATTCCCTCTTGTTTAAGTGCCAATTTCTTCTCTCGGGAAAGAGGCTTCTATCAGCCATTTTGGAGTAGCAATTAGGTGTTCATAAGTCACCTTAATAGCCAAGGCCAACGAAGAACGAAGACGGAGCAACTAGTCAAGCCACGGAGAAACACCAAATTTGCCTCTTGTTCCCTAACTCTTTAATTTTTGTTGTTGTTTTGACGAACATGTTTATGAATATTTATGCTATTGAAATGGTTATTTTAATCAATTCAACTTAAATTATGTTTGTGTTGGGTTGATTATATTCTGCCTGCTTAAATTGTTAAAATGATGTTTATGCTGTTATAAGCCTCGGTAAATTGCTTGGTTAAGTAAAATCATGCCTAAGTTATTCTTGCGTTATGACTGTGAGGTAACTAATGAATTAATTATTTAAACGGATTGAAATTGTAATTAATTGACACAGTACCTAAGCAGTGCATGTTTATTCTTCTAAGGTAGTTGAAGGGTAAATTAGCAATGTATCTGGCGATATTATTGCCTTGCATAGCTTGCAAGATTATTGTGATTAAATTGTTTCAAGGTAAGGATTCCTTGTTACTTCACAAAGTCTTTTATATGCTTATTAGATTTAATTAATCGTTTGAATTGACATAGGGATATGCAAGAGATTAGTTCAATTAAATGAGTATATATGTGCAATAACATGTTTGCTTGCTAGAATCTGTTTAGTCAGTTGAATTGACATAGGGATATGTCAAGAGATGAATGGATTTTTGTATGTAAATTTTTTCATAAGTTAGCAAATTACCGGGTTGCTTTGAATTTATTCGTAACAGTATAAACATGAGTTTAATAATTCTAAGTTAAAGGAATATGATTAATCCAACACAAGTATGTTACCTTGATTAAATCTTATTTGAAATCGGGCATTAGAACTCCTTTGTTTTATTTTTAATCATTTACTTATTTTTTTAAAATAGTTTTTGACCACCTTTTAAAACCAAATTATTTTTACCTCACCAAAGTGTTTTACAATTAATTTCATAAATAATTCTTTTTACAGTCCCTGTGGGTACGATAACTCGACATTTACTTGTCACTTTATTACTTGTTATGATTGTGTACACTTGCACATTTTTCCATAGTTCCAGCAGTGCACTGACTACAAATAATGCAGACTTAATATGCCACCGGTACTCCACGGAACTCCTCCATCAACCACAAAATTCCAACCCAATGCATATGCAATATGTTACACAATCTCATGCATAATCATATATCAATACTTTTCACATTGATTTGGCATGCTCAGCATGTCCTCAATAATCACTTACTTTTAGTAAATGGAAATAGTGTTCCAGTCTTTCAAATTACCATTATGTTGGTATCAATTAATATCGTTCAATTTCACATCCTTTACAGATTTTCATTGTGCATAAATACCATCCTTCTTAGTACACAATATAATAAATATCTCATGCGTTTAAATCATACATAGGATTAATACCTCAACACATTATATCATTTAGTAAAAATTTCTTATATCTCATAACTCAAATAAGCAATTACAAACTCAATCAAACATTTATACTATCAAACTAGCAATTTTGCCAACATGTCAATCTTTTAAGGCTCGAAACATACCTGGTTCGACCACTCACAAAATAAATAATTTGAATATTAAGGCAATATAGTAAGCAAGCTAATTTATAAAATCTAACATGATATTTAACATTTTCAAACAATTTTATGAGTTTAGGACTCACACCTTATTTTTCGCTTCCCTACAACACACTAGCGAATCTTCCAATTTTCCTTAATAATTCCTTAAACGAACCTAAACCAAAATTCAGTATAAATTCAATCTATTTACCATTAAACCAAATGCCAAATACCCACTTGTGAGTTCAAACCAATCGTTGAAATTATAACTATTTTATGAATCCAAACTAGTTAGATTTCTTACACTATGTCGATGCGAACCATATGTACAATCATTCTTCGCCTTTACGGATGATTTGGGGCATTTGGGTCAGTACCTAATTCAATAATATACTGGAAATCATGAGATAATTAATAATTAAATTCCTTCATTTAATTAATTCATAACCTTTAACCAACAACTATGTCGAAATAACAAACTAGTTATCCTTAATTACACTTACGCTTCACGATTTGTGGGATCCGATTGGCTAATTGATCAAGAACGTGTCTCCGCAATTAACATGTGATTAAAGGATGATTAAGAGGGTTCAAGAACACAATTTAATGCTTGAAAATTTTGGGAAAGACCCAAGAAACAAAACAACCCCTTTTCTTGAACATAGGTGCATGCACCACCACCCGCGGTGGCTAAAATTGGGGATAAATTTTAAAATGGTTTGGGATTTCATTAAAATCTAGAAAAATAAATTTGAAATAATTTAAAATTCCCCAAATTCTATAATTTGAAATTTTTGTTTTTAATTGACAAGATTAACTAAGAAATTGAAGAGAAAAGAGATCTTACCCAAGCTAATTGAGAGAAACAACAATGACACTTTTTTGGCAATGTTTGGGGTCAATCTTGGGGTTTAAGATTTTAGATTTGGGGCTGATTTAGATGAGGATAAATGTCATCAATAGAGAAAAGGAGATGGTGCACAATCTTGGTACAAAAAGAAGAAGGAAGATTTGGTAAAATAGGAGGTGTAGGCGACGACAATAATGAGAGAAAGAAAGAAAATTAAAGAGAAAAGAGGAGAGGAAGATGGAGGACGGCTGGGGTAGGGAACATGTAACATCTCGAATTAGGGCCTAGCCCGAATAGTGGTTTTGAGATCACAAATTTGAGATAGAAATAATTATTTTATGGATGTTATGAGGTCCATGATATATATGCATGCCTGTGTGAAAATATCGATGAGAAATTTTACTGATAAGGTGTCCAATTGAGTTATTAGGACTAAATTGCAATATGTGAAAAATATGTTTTCTAGTTGATTTAAGGGCTTAATTGTGATGAGATTTGAAATTTGAAGTCTTTATTTGGAAATTAGACCATTATATGTCATTATGGACAAAAATGGACATAGGAGGTATAAAATATCCAAGTTTTAATGGAAGGGCATTTTGGTCCATTAGTTATTAAAAGAATTAAAAGGAAAAAATAGTCAAAATTTGTGTCCATCTTCCTCCTCCCAGATCGAATTTCACAAGAAGCCATAGCTTGGGTTTCTTTCATCTTTTAAGCTCAAAGTAAGTGCATCCTAGCCCCGTTTTTAATGTTCTTTGTATTTTTGAAATCCTCGTAGCTCGATTTAGTTATTCTACCCTTAATTTGAGCTAGGGTTCATGTTAAGAAACATACCCCTGAATGACATGCTTGTGCTATGATGTCTAATGGAAGAATATAGAGGTTTGAGGTGTGATAAACAACTTTTACTAGGTGATTTTTGGTGAAATTGATAAAAAGGACCTAATTGTAAAAGTTGTAGAAACTATGTGTAAATGTGTGAGTAAATGAAAAATATGGGTTGGTATAAGAGGGAAAATGATTCGGCTAGTCTTGAATAATGAGAAAAACAAATACTTTTCATTTTACAGCCTAGGGGCAATTTTGTAATTTTGTGAAATTTTAGAGGCAAAATTGTAATTTGCCATATTGTGATTTTTGGACTGAATTGAATAGTGCATGTACTAAATGAGCTAAATGTGCTATTATAGATCAAGAGGGACGAGGGATAGACCTTGACCGAGGAAAAGACAAGGTTGTTGATTAAATCGCAAATTGTCATATTTTGCACCGAGGTAAGTTGTGTGTAAGTAATTTAATAGTTTCATTATCATGTGTTTAATAACTGATATTCTATGACGTATGTATGAATGCTCTAATGAAATTGGCTTGTGACAATTTATGGAAAGTTTTGTGATAGTTTCATATCTCGGAAGTCCCGGATGACCCCGAGGAATGCTTAGGATTCGGATATCATGACCCCACGATTAATGAGAGCCAGTGTAAGACCATGTCTAGGACATGGCATCAACATTGATGTGAGAGCCAGTGTAAGACCATGTCTGGGACTTGGCATCGGGGTTGATATGTATTCCAGTGTAAGACCATATCTGGGATATTGCATCGACATCAGTATGTGATTTCATTTAAGACCATACCTGGAATATGGCGTTGATATGAGATTTCGTGTAAGACCATGTCTGGGACATGGCATTAATGTGAGGCCCCGTATAAGACCATGTCTGGGATATGGCATTAGCACTGACATGAGACTTCGTATAAGACCATATTTGGGATATGGCATCGATATGTGGACCATGTAAGACCATGTCAGGGACATGGCTTTGACATTTTATATGATGTGTAATGATTCTGAACATCCTTTAGTATTCGAGGTAATTCAACGGACCATTCAAGATTATGATTAAGAATGTGAAGTATAATAGTAACAATGCATGGTACAGGTGATACGATCCACCTCGAATGATGAGTCGAGTCATATTTACGTTGCCCGGTCGTCTATGAGAAAGTATGGTTCAAATACATGGATATCTAACTAAATCAATGAAATAGGCTCAACTAGGATTAAAAGATCAAAAATAAAATGGCTAATTGGAAAGGGAAAATATTTGGTTATCAAATAAGTGGTAAAAGTTGATTATGTTTTGGATATGATAAAAGGATGGAAAGAAACAATTCAATAAGCAAGTAAGAGCCAACACTAATTAGTGTCGACCCAATACTTCTATGCTTTTGAAAAGGTTTGTAAATTCGGTCAAAACATCGACCCACTATCAAGAAAGATAGGAACCTCGGTATAGGGTTCGAACGCCACACTTGCAAAAGTGATAAGTTCGAGAAAGGCAAAGAATAGGTTGATGCCACTAGCTTTGTAGATAAGCCCACAAGTCTTTGAACAAAATCGAAGAAAATTATTTCTCACCAAATGAGCAGAGTTTCATTAAAATGTCCAAACGTCCTTCAAAAATGGTTGGTTACACATATTTATAGGTATAGAAAAACTAGCTGAATAGTCACATCTTAATGTGCTAGTTAAAATTGAAATTAACTCAAGTCTTTTGAGATGTTCCTTGGCTAGCTGAAAAGAGACCAGCTACTTAATGGTGCTTTGAATGCTTGTTTTGATATTTGAAAGAACAAAATCAGCTGGTAGGTGAAGAGCTTGCTGTCGAATTTAAAAGGGTGTTAAAATGCTCCTTAAAACTCCTTAATTGATGATGAAACCTCCCTTGTAACAGCTCATTCCTTCGTAATTGAAAAAAAAAAACACTTGAAAAATCACTTCCATTAAGTTGTAACAGCCTTGAAATGTAACAGTTGTGAGATGAAGGGACCTCTGCAATAAACACATTAAAATGAACTTCATTAAACACAATTAATCACTATTTAAACTCAATCACATTAAATACTTGACTTCAATAAATGAACTAGAAACAAAGGCATCAATTAATGCAGCAACTAGTTTAATTAAAAGATGCAAAATTAAATAAACTTGAAATCATGCTTCAATAAATTATCCTAGTAACTAGATTAATGAAATAAGCATCTTATTAAATGAAGTTCAATAAAAACTCAAATAAATAAACTAAGATGAGTTGAATTAAAACCAACAACTCATTTATTAAACTTAAGATGAGTTTATTAAAATTTAAATTCTACTTGCAATAAATTGCAAGTAACGCCTATGGGGTTCATCCATGCATGATTAATGGGTTCAACTTCTTGTTCTTCCCAAACTCATTCAACATAGCTTGCTAATGTGTCTTTAAATTTCTTAGCTCGTGACCTAGGAATAGGCCCTTGTGGCAACTCAATGGATTCGGTAGAGACATCCCGAGCTAAGGTCGTATCAACAGGTATATATGTAAACCTAATGAGTTTTGGGCTCGATTCATGTTGGGAAATTTGGTATGGTTATGAAAGAGAAAGATAAGCATGATGTTCAAAGGCATCTATTATCAATTCTCAATGTGTTTAATATATGTAATATGATAATGTGTTAGTAATTGATAGCATGTTTAATCCATGAATTTCATGACTTATGTTGTTTATTATTTGCACACGACTTACTAAGCTATATGCTTACCCCCTCTCTCTTCCTCTTTCTTATAGCATCGCCAAGCTAGCTCAGGGATCATGGACGTCCGAGTTTGAGTTTCACAATCAATAGATCTTTTGGGTATAATTAGTTTACTACTTTTAAGTATGGCATGTATAGGGGACTTAGCATTTTTTTATATGTGTTATATTTGTTAGCCAAAGTGATGACTCCTTTTGGTATATTATTCCATTTTGTATATAGCCATGAAATATGGCTCACTTTGATTTTTGGGTTGAAATCCCTAAATATTGATACATGCATGGTATGTGTTATTATTCGTGTGGTGTGTGCTAAATTGGTTGCTAACAATGAATGATAAAAGGTGTAATCCATGCTTGATGGATAAATGATACCAATTAGCATAGTCGTAATATGAACAAAGGAAAGAAATAAAATGATTGAACTTGTCTAGTGAGGAGTTTTAAACATGTATACTTTGATATGTGAATGCCATGCATGACATAAAGTTTTGAAAGTCTAAGTAACCCAACCATTACCTAATTTATCACCATTGGCATGTGAGTGTGCTTGTGTTGTTGTGGTTGACAAGAGGGCTAGGAAATTCGCCTTAAAACATGGGTAGACACACGGTCGTGTGTCTGGACCGTGTATGGCACATGGTCAGCTACATGGGCGTGTAGTCTGGTTGTGTGTCCCCTACACCCTAATTTTACAAGTCAGTACGCATGGTAGTTAACACACGAGCAGAGACACGGCAGTGTGTCTCAGCCATGTGGAGGACATGCACTTAGGACACGGGCGTGTGCCCAGGCCATGTGAAGCCTGCACCTTAAATGCAAAAATTAAATTTGCCACATGGCCTAGTACATGGGTGTCTAACTTGGCCGTGTGACCCTTAATTGATGCTGACGTCATAAACAGAGAGTTACACGGCCTGGGGACACTGGCGTGTCTAAGGCACATGGGCGTGTCCTTGTATTCACACAGGCGTGTGACCCTGTTTTATGAAAAATTGTCTATGGTTTACGGTTTAGTCACGAACCACCCCTAATGTATGATTTGGGCTTGTAGGCCCATATAAGGGACGATATGCATGTTTTTGAATAAATTTTAAATTTGAACAAGATTTTATGGCCCGATTTTACATAGTGGTGCATGTTCAAGTTCGATAATGCCTCGTATCCTATCCCGACATTAGACACGGGTAAGGGGTGTTATAGAAAAATTCAATTAAAGGCTAAAAAATACAATAAAAATTTGTATTTATACTTAGGGTTCATGGGTATAGATGGCACATACATTAAAAAAATAATGGATTTTGCAAAATTTAATTATTTCACAAGGGAAATGATTTGGACTTGGGACCTTATTTAATTTCCATGCTTTCTAATATTTCTTTTAACCATTAGGCTTTTTCCTCATTCTTGAAATAATTCTTGAAATAAATTTGCAAAATAATAAAAATGGTGGGAAAGAAGAGATTTGAACTTGGGTTTCAAAGAATGTTTCATTAAAACTTAACCAACAAACCAATACCTCATTTACTTCTTAAAAAATGCATAGATAATCTTAAAATTAAGGCATGATCACTCTCTCTCAATTCACAAACTTGATTCTATTAACCCCTGATTTTTGGGATGTTACAAGAAGCCCCTACAGTGGCCGAGTACTGGATTAAGGCCTCCAAGCGTATTATGAATGACATTCACTGTACTCTTGCGTAGTAAATAAGAGTGTCATATCTCTGTTCTGAGATGAGGCTTACGGTTGGTGGTTAACAGTTGAGCAGGGCGTCCAGCCTGAATAGGTTACGTGAGATTTCTTCAAGAGCGCCTTCCAGAGCAAGTATGTGGGGACGAGTTATGTAGAGGCTCGTAGACGTGGGTTTATTAGCTTAGTTCAAGTTGAGAGGTCTATGGCCAAGTATGAGACCGAGTTTTTAAGATTAAATAGGAATGCTCGTGGTCTAGTTCCAAATGACTATAAGAGGATTATTCAGTTCTAGGAGGGATTAAGGTACGGCCTGAGAGTTCTAATATATCCACAAAAAAGGAGTGGGTTTTTACAGCATTAGTTGACATGGCGAAGATAGTCGAGGAGGTGAAATGGACGTAGCGTGAGAGGAGAGACTGATAGACAGGTTAGAGTAAGCTTAAGAGGGATTTGGGTCCCTATAGTTCTGTTCGAGCCTCTGAGGATTGAGGCTCCAACTGCACCAACTAAGATTCAGAACTGTAGTGACTGTGGAAGATGCCATCCAGACGAGTGCTAGAAGAAGTTAGGGGCTTATCTTAAGTGTGGATCAATGGAGCACCGTGTTCAGGACTATCCCTAGTGATCTGATCAGCTGCAAGCTTCGGCATAGGCTATAGTTCCAGGTCTCGTTCCACTGCCGAGAGTAGTTTAGCAACCACCTAGAGGTCGTGGTACAATCAGGGGTGGTAACAGTTTTGGCCAAGGTTAGAGTGCACCGGGCAGAGGTGTGGGTGAGACTGAGGCACGAAAGCCTGCCCTTGTGTATACTATGAGATTCCATGAGGATAGAGGTGGCACCGATGTTATAAAGGGTACGTTCTTTATCCATTCTGTTTCATATTTTGCTCTGATAGATATTGGTTCTACGCACTTGTATATATCTAGCATTATTTCTGTGAATTTGGGTATATCTACTGAGAGTATTGTTAGGGAGAGTTCTGTGATTAGTCTGTTAAGTCAGTTAGTCTGAGCTAATAAAGTATATAGATAGGTTCTGTTAGAAATTCAAGGAGTGGTGTTCCCGGCTAACCTGATGGAATTACCGTTTGGAGAGTTCAATTTGATTTTGGGAATGGACTGGCTCGTAGAACATCGAGTCACTTTAAACTATGCCTCTAAGAGGGTTACACTAATATCAGATGAGAATACTGAGATCGTTATGATCGGTAAGCATCGAGATTACCACTTTAATGTAATCTTCGCTCTTGTAGTTGAAAAGCTAGTTCGGAAAGGTTGTGAAGTGTATCTGGCTTTTGTGTCTGATTCTAGTTTTGTAAAGCTTTCTGTTAAAGACATTCGTCTAGTAAGGGACTTTTCGGATGTTTTCCCTGAGGAGTTATTGAGGAGGTTGAGTTTGGTATTGAACTATTACTAGGTACCGCTCCGATGTCTATTGCCCCTTTTTGCATGGCACCAAAGGAGCTTATGGAATTAAAAGCCAAGCTTTAGGAACTTCTCGAGTGAGGGTTTATCCCACTGAGTGTGTCCTCGTGGGTAGCACTAGTTCTGTTTGTCAAGAAAAAGGAAGGCATGATGAGAATATGTATGGATTATCGTTAGTTGAATAAGTTAACGGTAAAAAATAGGTGTCCACTTTCGAGGATTGACAATCTATTTGACTAATTCTGTGACACATCTGTATTCTCCAAAATTGATATTCATTTTTGGTACCATCAGCTCAAGGTTAAGGAGACTGATGTGTATAAGACTACTTTAAAGATTCGTTATGGGCATTACGAGTTCTTGGTCATGCCTTTCAGTTTAACAAATGCTCTAGATGTATTTATGGATTTGATGAATTGGGCATTTTTGTAACACCTCTTACTCGTATTCGATGCAGGGACAGGGTTTGAGGCGTTACCGGACTTAAACACTCGCAACATGCAAAAACCGGGCCACAAAATTTTTGCCCAAAATTAAAACATCTCAAACACATGTATATCGTCCCTAACCATGTCTTCTCCCATGCAATATTTGGCCATAGGTAGAAGATGGACAAGAAATTTGGCTTTTATTTTGTCTTTTAGTCCATTTAATGACCAAATAACCAAAATGCCCTTTTAGCCTTTCTTTAAAATTTTATCCATCCAAGCCCATTTTTGTCCAAAATTTTAGAACTTGGTCAAACTGTTATTTAAGACCCTCTAATTAAAAATCCAATTCAATTTCATACTAAAAAAATTCTAGAACTCATATTTTACAATTTATTCAATTTAGTCCTTAAAGTCTAATCTAGCACCTTAGATATAAAATTTCTTCATGAAATTTTCACACAAGCATGTATTAATTATAATAATTATAAAATAATTATTTCTACTTCAGATTTGTGGTCTCGAAATGACTGTTCTGACTAGACCCTAATTCGGGATGTTACATTTCTCCCCCTTTTAAGGATTTTCGTCCCCAAAAATCTTACCAAAAGATTTGTTTAGTTCCTCATAATCTTTACTATCTCATAATTAGTGCTAAAGAACTTTTACTTTAGCCTTCATTAAAATCTGAGGTCTTATTTAGCTTTCCCAATAACTCATGATATATTAAAGTCTGGATCTCAATCCAATTAACCAGGACTAGCTTTCCGAGAAATCTGATAATCTCATAAATACATGATTCCATTAACCTGTTGGGCAGATTTAACATTTACCAAAACGATTTGTGAATTTCATCATATGTCAACCAGAAATCCATATATCCTTTTTCTCTTTCAAATATAAGAATAATCCTGACAAGAAATTCATAATCATCTCGTTCTCATTTCCATTCTAATATCACTACTGACGAAGATCGTTCTGATATCACCCGATGTTCAGCAGTAGTCCTGAAAACCTTTCATTTATTCAATTACAAAGATCAGAAATGTCGAGTTCTAAACTCGATCATCAATGTATTACTCCTTTGATTTTTCTTGCAAACTCTCTGCATAAGCCCAGATTTTTTTTATTTCAAGTATTGTAACCACATTTTGCCCTTTTCAGGGATCAGGCAATAACCAACTTAAGTCGTTTGCACAATCTCACACTCAATTCCCTTTATGACAGTAGATACATTAACCATCCCATTGCTTTATTGACTTAGAACACATCACAATTTATTCAATAACACATTATTGAAATTCAAGAAGTTTTTGTTCAGCGCATACCTAAAGTTTCAAAAACTTTGGTCAATAAGCTTCTCGTTTATTTAAAGTTTTAATGACATGTAATATACCATTCAACTTTCACAAGATGAAAACATTATCATTCAGAACAGCTTTAAATCGTAACAAGGTCTTCTAAGATATATACACTTTTCATTCAGACTATCTATCTTTTACCCAGAGAGAGGTAAAATCTTGTTCCCAGACATGAATACCTTATTTAATCTTTCAAATAATAATCAATACCACTTGAACCACTGAGTCGGTATTAATCATCAATAAATGACATTTTAAGAGATCCTCTGTTTTAGTTGATAGGATGGTTTGACATGAAACCATTAAAAGCTCACTTATCATACTAGCCAAAGTAAATTTCAATGCATTAGCTCAAGATAACAAAAATGCCTCAATTGAATGCATTAACTTTGATTAACTTACTTGAGGAAAGGAATCCACCATACAAACTGAAACTGCAATTTCATCATTTATGCCTTTATTGATATCAGTTCTTTACACAAAGACTTAGAGAAATCCAGATATGGGGTTCATCATGTTACTATAATCAAGCTAGAAGTACGTTCATAATCGATATAGTCATCATAAGTTGAAGAATATACCTTGGATACGAGTGATCATTGGTAATTTACGAGATGAAGATAACAAGAAAACCAGAATAAAGAAATCCAAGACAGAGGATCCAAGATAAAGATATCCAAGGTACAGAAATCCAAGATACCATATCATAATGAAAGACCTAGAAAAATGTTCATAAGAAAAATGTAACACCCCAAACCCGGCCCAGACGCTATGGCTAAATCTGGTGTGGCACATTGAAGTGTTTTAGCGAAAACCGTGTTTTCATTGAAAACCCTTCTTAAAATAAAAGAAACCTTAATTAACTTCAAAAAAACCTTTCAGTTACGAAAGCATTGTTTAAAACATTTGATTTAAGAAAACTTAATATTTAAGAATTTAATTGCGGAAACATAGAAACACACTATAATTTAGAAAACCCATGTTCAACTTCTTGTAATAACAGTGAAAATTAATAACAATAATTCAGGTAATAATAACATAATGAAAACCTTATTACAATCTGGTCTGAAACATACTTAAAAAGAAATAATACTTAAATACTAAAAAAAAAACCAAGTCCAAAACATCTTGCTAGCTGGCCACCCATAGTCCCTCCAAACACCGAACCTTCTACTGAGCATCACCTGAAAATAAAATAAAAGAGTTTTCGTAAACTCAATGTGTACAACCCTTGGCAAAAACAGGCATTCAAAATAAAAAAAAAACATCATTCATCAATCATGCAATACAATCCCATCCAAATTATCCATCCGCTACACACCAGCTCCGTCCCCCAATCCACACACCATGGTAGCCCGGTTGCAAAACTACCTTCATTTACATATTGGGCTTTAAAAGCCGGCGGTGGATCCACGATTGTCAAGCAACCGTGAGATCTTCATATACTTCCTCCGTTCCATAATTCTCACCCATATGCAACCTAAGTAGAATATCATATGTATGCATGTCACATCCATAAAACTTACATTCAACACCTAGGGGTAATTCAGTCATTTTTGCCCTTAGGGGCGTTTCGATAATTTTTCCTTAATTATGGTTTTCACTTACCTTGGCCCGTTAACAAGTCCCACGAGCTAAGATGAACGAGTACTATGCACCAGGTAGGATTCCAGAGGAGAGGAGGTGGGTCATTAATACCGCTTAAGTACCAAGCTCTCCCTAGATCCAATCCTAGACATGCATATACCCGTTGCCACACCTTAACCCCTTTGACCTGTCACGGTCGCAATATATTAATTACGTCTTATGTGGGTATCATATACTAGGCCTATAACCCCTTACAAAGCCCAAACAATTTCACATACCTGTATTAGGCCCATTAAGCCCAATCATATTCATATGGCCCATTAGGCCCAAATCACATTTATATGGCCCGTTAGGCCTAGTCACATTCATATTCATGCTCACATACAAGTTTCTATCACATAGCATCAACATACAATTTTTGCCTATTATGGGCCCAACAGCCCATCGGGCCCATTTAGCCCATTCCGGCCCATATGGCCAAATCGCAAGCCAAGTCCACGGAATGTGACAGCCCAAAGTTGACCCTAGTCGGGAAGTGGTTTCGGGACCGCTAAACCGAGTCACCGAAATGTTTGAATATGATACTTATTGTGTAGAATATGTAATTATGAATGTGTGAAAATTTCAAGCTTCAATTTGGTTGATTTCATGTGAATTTAGTCAATAGGACTTATGTGAGAAAATTCTAAAATGTGATAGGTCAATGTGTGAGGACCTACTAGTGCATGTGGACAAAGGGGGGGACTTGCATGTCAAATTCCCCCCCCTAATGAGTAGTGGCCGGCCATGACAAGGAAGGATGGGCAAAACATGTCATGAAACATGTTTTGTTAGTGGAAGAATAAAATAAGGAGTATGGGTAATAAAGAAATGGAAAACAAAAGAAAAAAAAATGTGTGTGTGGTGTTTGTCCCCCCATTGCCGTGAGCTAAACAAGAGAAAGGGGGAATTTTGTTCATCCTTTTCTCATCTTCATGCTTGCCAAAAACTAGAAAGAAAAACAAAGAAAAATTTTCTCATCCTTTGGTTCATCCTTGGCCAAAAATTTTAAGGAGGAAAGAAGAAGAAAGGTGAAGAGATTCGGCCATGCATGTAGCTAGGCTAAGGTATGTTTGATGATGTTCCATGAGAGGCATGCATGTTTTAGTTGTTAGCTTGAGTTCTACCTAACCCATGGTCTAAATCTTGCTATGTGATGGAAATGGCACTTGACCATGGATGAATCATTCTTGGTTGATGTTTGATGTTGTGGTGATGAGGCATGAGGATGAGTTAAGATTCGGCCTAGGTGGAGGTTGTGTTAATGCCATTGCATGCAAAATATGAAGCTTGTTAATGATGCATGTGATGATGGCTTGATGATTCTTGAACCTCCTTTTTAGCATTTTTTGTTGTGTGAGCACATATGTGCATTGGTTGCTAAATGGAGAAGAATCGGCTAGCAAGATGTGTGCTAAGGCCGAATGTAACTTTGCATGTTAATGAGCAATGCATGTGTTAAATTGATGAAAAGGGGGAGGATGCTTTACTAGTGTGTACATGTGTGTATTAAGTGTTGAAATCGACCCCAAAAATGGACATGCATATTCGGTCAAGGGCAAGAAATTAGCTAATATGTGGTGTTGATGCATGATTTTTGCATGTATGAGACTTTAATGTCTAATGTATAAATATGGGCTAAGTGCCTTGTGTTCATCTTTTGATGCCTAAAATGATGAAATCAATTTATTTGTTTGATTAAGCTCAAGAGCAAAGGGGAAATAAAACCGATAAAGGGAAGGAAAAAGTGGTTGAATAGCTAGCGGAATCGTTCGACAACACCCGAGGTAAGTTCTTGAGTAAGAGAGCTTAAATTTCGATGTGATTAAATCATGCTCTATGTGTGGCTATTGAGCCGAATGTGCAAGGACAATATGTGCCTTGTGTTTGAGTTTCGTAAACGAAAATGAAATATGAATGTGCTATGAATTATTGTTAGATGTGCATGATTAATTGAATGCTGTCCGGGCTAAGTCCCGAAGGCTTTGTGCTAAGTGAATATATCCGGATTAAGATCCGAAGGCCTTTGTGCGAGATACTAAATCCGGGTTAAGTCCCGAAGGCATTCGTGCGAGTTATTAAATCCGGGTTAAGTCCCGAAGGCATTCGTGCGAGTTATTAAATCCGGGTTAAGTCCCGAAGGCATTCGTGCGAGTTGTTAAATCCGGGTTATGTCCCGAAGGCATTGTGTGAGTTACTAAAACCGGGCTATGTCCCGAAGGCATTTGAACGAGGAGCTATATCCGGTTAAATCCCGAAGGTACGTGATTTGGTAATGAATGAGCTTGCTGTAAAATTCCAGCGAATACTCGAAAAACATCCCAATATGGGGATATGTTACGTATGTGTTGAATTTAATCGAGCCCTTACAAATAAATGTTCGCTCAGTTGATAAACGAGCTACCGGCCTTCGGCCAAGTTAGTTTATTGTGTATGTACATAAGGGTTGTTAATGTTGTGAAGCAAGTTTGATATCGGTAAATTGCGTATTATGAAATATTCCGTTTAGCTAAATGTGTGCTATTCTTTGTGCATGCTGGAATTCCTTGCTCAAACTTACTAAGCATAAATTGCTTACTCGTTACATTGCTCCTCTGTTTTATAGATTTTTGGTTCTCCAGCTATCGGACTTGGGATCTTGAAGTCGAAGTCGCCCACACTATCAAAGGCTCTTTTGGGTACTATTTTGGTTGAATTTTGTTATGGCATGTATAGGACTACCCATTGTTGTCTTTCGAGTACTTTATGAAATGTATAAGTGTACAGCCATGCGAAGATGGCTTGTAGAAGTGGAGTATGGCATTAGACCATTCGTATTTATGAATGTATAGATGGTTTCATGATGTAACTATGTTGGAATGGAAGTGTTGAGCAAATGATCAGCCACTAGAATGGCTAAGTATGATCATATGTGGGCTTATGTATGACAAGGCCCTAGTTGGTCCATGAAACCCCAAATTAAGTAAGGTTCACTTTGAAAACAGAAGCTGATAGCAGCAGTGGTGTGGATTGGAAAAATCACAAGAATTCGTAGGAGTGGAATTAAATAGTGAATAAATTATGTAATCGAACCTTGATGAATCTACTTTCATATGGAAGTAACGAAACAATTATAGGAACAGTACAGAAAGAGATATTCGGGTTCTTGTGGAACAGGGCCAGAACAGTTTCTGGATTCACTGTTCCGCCTTTGGAAATTCACTATAAATTGACCAGAGATAATTATGGGTCATACCATATATGTATGGATTCCTCTCTGAGTCTAGTTTTCATAGAAACAAACGGCATCAGTATTGAAGCTCTGTGCAGAGAGATATCCCAGTTGTAATGGGAAAAGGTCAGTGTAGTCGACCCCTGTAACATGGGAGACTTTGACTAATAAACTGTACTAGTTGGCCCGACCAAAAATTCTAGAAAAAAATCCATAGGTGGGGACATGAGTCTAGTTTCAGTGAAAAATCACAAAACTTATTTTTGAGTTGTGAAACTCAAGATATGATTTTTGAAGCGACTAGTACTCAGACTGGGCAGTGTCTGGAAAAATTTTTCAAAGTTTGTTAACATCTCGTGTCCGACTCCGGTGTCGGTCTCGGGTTCGGGGTGTTACACGGAATCACTCGTGGGCCTCAGGCAACCTATTGGTCTCCCCCTTACGAGTGTTCGCGCACTCGCAAGACTACCGTAGCCAAACTTTCAGCTTTTTGGCTTTTCGGTATTTCAGCTTTTGACGATATATAATGTGTGTGCAGTGTATGTACACACCTGGTAAGCAAGCGTGATGCGATCTCCTTAGCCCAAACCTACAAATGATATCACCCTTCCATTAATCGTATGCTTAATACATATCCTTACTAAAACCTCACCTCACTTTAACCTTACCTTGTGCGATCAGTCTTTTCTTAAATCACTAACCACGATCAACTCTTAGATCAAAACCGCAAACACCTAAAGAGCAATTCGGCAGAGAGCTAAGATCCGAGATCCGATACTAATTCCACTAGATTCGGTCAAAGAGTATTCAGCCTTTGGGAGATTTGGCTTTTCGGCTTTTCAAACTTAGTATAGTGAATAAGGTTTATTTGGTGCAGATTAAAGAAGAAGAGTAGAAGAAGAAATCGACTAAGTGAAACAAAGAAAATTGTGTAGAGAAGAATAGTAATCGGTAGGAAGAAAAGAAAGAAAAACAAAAAGGTTTTCGGCTTTCTGGATCTTGAAAGGAAAAAGGTTTTTGGCTTTTGGAGAAAGGGGTTTTTGGCAACAAGGTGAAGAAGAATTTCGACAGTAGCCTAGTAACCCTGTATTCGGCCCCTATTTATAGCCCTTATAGCTGAATTTTCCATGCCCAATTCCTAATTCAGCTCCATCACTTCTCCCTTCTTATCTCCTCATTTTTCTCCCTGATAACCGCTTAATCCTTTCCTTAATTTTCTCTTCTGAACACTCCCCTTAGAGTCCATCTTCACGCCACTTCCATCTTTCTAGAAGGCCAAAATTAAAATTCTAAAACACAAAACTAGGATTCGAACCTTGGACCTCCTTGCTAGCTACTAAGGCCACCTCCCTGCACTCTAAGTGGTGTCACTTAGGCACTCTTCCACAAGACTTTTTGATGCTATTTTTCCCCTATTTTTATTTAAAAGCCCACTACTTGCCAACCCTGATTCTTTTAATAATTAAATTAAAATTCCTCCACCATAAAACTCGAACCAGAACTTCTTCAACATACCTAGGCACTTCAAATTCCTTAAACCCTTAAAGCCAACATGTCATTTGTCATTTTCTTACCCACTTAAAAATTTTATGAGACCCATAGCCCAAAGCCCAATTCATCTAAGCCCAAAATTTGGAGTGTTACAAAAAATATGAGGGATCTTAATAATTCTTCAGAGAAAAGAAGTCCAGAAGAATGCATCAATCCAACCCACTAGGATTAAATGCAATAAGGATAATATACCTTCCCATATACGTATATTGAATAGAGCATCAATTAGGAGAAACATATTTATATAATCATGAGTATTATTTCATAAAGTTCCATTAGATGGAATGTAATGGAATGCTAGATAGACATAGAGCAATACAGATTATATACTAGTCGGGTTATCAATACTTCCGTCTACACATCGTGATTAGAAAGCACTCCCATAAAACAAGGATTTTATCAATAGGGCAGTAACTGTAAAAATATTTCTAAGAATAGTTAAACATACAGAATACCTCGACAAGGACTGCCATAATTTGGTATCTTACCTTTCAACATTATTCCTTCAATTATTTCTGCCATCGTAAATCTCACATTATACTTTTCATTAAAAAAGTTCAGTTCTGAAGAAATTTCCAGTTAATACATTTCCCAACATCTTACCTTATTAGTCCTATCGTTACTTATCAATCCAATTTAATCTCAGATCATGGTCATAATCATTCCATAGCTGAACCCTTTGGTATCATGCTTGTGAACTTATTCAATACGAATCTCGTGAAATTCCTTCACAAAACACCACTCTGGTAAGGGGGTGGGGTTGTAAGATCCCTAATTCGTTTCTCATACTCATATACATATATCACTAGCTCATTATCAAGGTAACATTTTCATAAGCATATCATTCACTTTAGGAAAACTTTTATTCACGTTAATATAACAAAAAAATTTTAGTTATCTTATTTAAACAAGTATATTTATGTATGCATTCTATGGGTTTTAGATAGCTTACTAATCTCATTCATTCAATCAAACAAATCAGGTATATAACTTTTTATAAAGGCCTAACAAACATGGACAAATACATCACTATTTAAACTTTCATCTCATATGTTATCGTGTACATATCATGAACTTTTATTCATACTTTTCTAATTTAAAGCTCATCATAACTGTACTTTACCCGAATGCCTTAGCTTCTCATCGAACATGGTCGGTATAGTTGGGTTGGAGGGCACCTTTGTCCAAAAAGGATGATTCTCATTCGCGTCGGGAGACATCACACTATCACGGGTTTTTGGCATGTATAGCTAGACTTTCATGCAGGGTAGGTTAGTCCGAGAACTGACTAAACCATAGCTCTGATACCACTAAATGTAACATCCCTTACCAGTATCCGATGTCGGGACAGGGTTCAAGGCGTTACCAGACTTAAACTCTTCCAACATGCAAAATCGAGCCACAAAATTTTTGCCTAAAACTAAAATATCTCAAACACATGCATATCGCCCCTTATATTGGCCTTCAAAGCCTATAACATACATCGAGGTGGTTTGGGACTGAACCAAGAACTTTCGACGAACTTTTGACAACTTAACCAATTTTCTTGTTTTGGAGAGTCACACGCTCGTGTGGGTTGGGCTGTGTTGTCACACACGCCCGTGTGGCTTGGGACACGCCCGTATCCTCAGCCCGTGTAACTCTCTATTTATGACATCAGCCAAAAAAATGATCCACACGGTCAAGCCACACGCCCGTGTGCTAGATCGTGTCCTCCACACGGCTAAGACACATGGCCGTGTCTCTGCCCGTGTGGCCAACACTTAGGTTATTTGCCAAGCCTTATGTTGTCATTAATTCTTTCCCATACTTTACACATCATGGACCCAACTTATAGCATCAATTTAATGGTTAATTGACCTTGAGAAAGATTCAAATAAATAATTTGCATATTGTCTTACATGTGTTTATTACCCAGCATTTAATCTCTCCACATTCTACAATTGTCCATGTTTAATCATTATCAACTTACTACCAAGCCATATATTCATTCCATGGTCGCGACCACCTCGAATGGTTCTAGTACATTCATTATATACATGTGTTATACTAATTATTCATAGTAACCAATTATAATCACACGACATGTATTAACCCATAGCAGGAATAATTAGGCTTACAAGTCATAACCATAATAAGCCACGTCTCATGACTATATACAATAGATCAATTTAAGCCGGTACATTTGGCTAATCATAACAACATCTAATGTAAAAACTAGTCCTTATACATGCCACTCACTTGAAAGTGTTTAATACACGTATGACAATACTCTGGAGGTGATAGCTTGATAGTGTGATGCTACCTTCGACGGTCACTAACCCCGAGCCAACTTGAGAACACTAAGGAAATGGAGAGGAGGGAGTAAGCTTAATGCTTAGTAAGTCTATATGAAAATAATAAGCATTATAACGACATGTTTCCTTAGGCAATCAACCATAATGACACTTTTACTCATATTCTGGTTAAGCTGTTTTGTAATATCCCAAAGTAGGGCCTAATCGGAATAGTGGTTTTGCGACCACAAATCCGAGATAGAAATAATTATTTTATGATTATTTTTAGGTCTATGATATGATTGCATGATTGTGTGAAAATTTCGTGAAGAAATTCTATGCATAAAGTGCTTAATTTGAAGTTAGGGACTAAATTGAATAAGTTGCAAAACTTGCATTCTAGAAGTTTCTAGTATGAAATTGATTTGAAATATTAATTAGGAGATCTTAAATAGAATTTGACCAATTTCAAAGTTTATGGACAAATATTGGACATGAATGGAATTTTTGGAAAGTTTAGTAGTAAGGGCATTTTGGTCATTTAGGGGTAAAATGAATTAAAATACAAAATTAAAAGCCAATTTTGCTCATCTTCTTCACCATGGACGTGTATACCAAGGGATACTCCATGGCTAGGGTTTCCAAGCTTTCAAACTCGATTGTAAGTCTGTTCTAGCCTCGTTTTTAATGATTTTTACGTTTTTGGAGTCCCGGTAACTTGATTTAGCTTATGCTAGCAATAATTCAACCTAGGGTTCATATTTGGAAAAATACCCATAGGTGAAATTTGTGTATTTTGATGTTTTATGATAGAGCATGAGGTTTTAAATTATGTTAGACAATTTGTGCTACTCGGTTTTAAGTGAAAACGAGCAAAAGGGCTTAATCAGTAAAACTACCTAATAGTCATAAGTACATGTTAGAGTGAGAATTTGATGTTGCCATAGAAGGGAAAAATGATCATAATGTCATAAAACATAATAAAATAGGATGAATTTTAATTTCCAAACCTTGGGGCAAAAGTGCAAATATGCAAAAGTTTAGGGGTCAAAATGAAATTTTTTAAAAATATGATTTTTGGACCCGTATGAATAGTGTGACTAATTATTAGGCTAAATTTGATATTATAGATGAAGGAAATCGAGATTCGGGCTTCAATCGGGAAAATACAAGGTTATGGACTAAAATGGTAAATTGCTGTTTCTGGATCGAGGTAAGTTCGTATGATAATAATAATGCAATGTTATGTTTGAATTATATTTCTTACTATTATTTCATATATTTTATGATTTAATATATTGGAAAAGTTGATGGAATGGTGTTTATGATGTGGAAATATGACATGAAAGAATGTTACATGAAATGCAAGAAAATGAAGATACATGACAAGTGATATATGAAATATGTGATATATGTTATGTAAATTCTTAAAAGCTGATTTGATATTTGAGTTGTGTCTTATTATATTATGAATGGACAATTGGTACTATGGATAGTGAGATCGACACTTCGAGTAAGTTCGTACATAAATAATCTATCGATTCTTTTTATGTTATTATATTTTGATATCATATGAAATGTGGCTGCCTATCAAATGGTTATTTGATGTAAATTATGAATTTAAATTGATTACGGACAATTTAGTAAAATGTTAAAAAGTGAGGAATTTCCCGATTGAACCTTCGGAATAAAAATGATACGAATGATCTATTGTGAGGTCGCATGTGTAGTACTAAGTGCAGGCTACTATGCGTACCCGAAAACTGTGATCACGTGTGTAGTACTAAGTGCAGGCTACTACGTGTATCGGATAATTGGTCACGTGTGTAGTACTATGTGCAGGCTACTATGCGTACCAGATAGCTTTGGCTACAAGTGTGAAAATATGTGCAGGCAATTGAGTATCAGTTATTATTCCGAAGAGTTCAACGGGAAAATCGATTAAGTAAAAATACAATTGAACATGATTATATGATGAATAAGTGTAGGTATATGTTTATGAAAAATTATGAGCAATGTGCTCGATAATTGGGTGAATTTTGGATAAGACAAAAAGGATTAAGTGGAATTATGTAAGAATGAATTTTAGTGGTAAAACAGTGTTGGACAGCAGCAGCTGCATGACTTTTAAAATTCACTAAAAATTGTGGAAGTTGAATAAAAATGCAAATGATATATGAAAATAAAGCTTAATGAGTCTATTTTCATAGGAAAGAAAAAGAGGAAGCAAAAGAATTCTATATTGTGTGATATTTTAATTCTTGTGAAACAGGGTCTGAATGAATTAGAGATTCCCTATTCTGATTTTAGAAATTCACCATAAATTGTAAAAAATTTATTAATAGTCATATCTTTCATTAATGGATTAATTATTGAATCTAATTTTAAGAGAAATGAACGACATGGTCGTTGGAATTCTTTACAGGGAGAAATTTGGTTCGTAGTGCACAGGGGTCAGAGTCGTCATACCCTGAAACAGGGGAGATTTTAACTAATAAACTATACTAAATGGCCCAACCAAAAATTCTAGAAAACAATTAGTAAGTAGACATATGAGTCTAGTTTTATATAAAATTTACGGAATTGGATTTCGAGTTTTTTAACTTGAGATATGATTTTTTTAACACCGGGACTCCAGAAAATAGCCTGTCCTGAATATGTGTAATTGTACAATTATAGTGTTTTATCTTGAAAAGCATGGTAGTAATTGCTTATTATTTTCATATGAACTTACTAAGCGTAAAGCTTACCCATCCTCTCCATTTCTTTAGTATTGGCAGGTCGGCTCGGGGTTGGAGATCGTCGGAGGCAAAATCACACTATCAAACTATCATTTTTGGGAAAATTAATTCAAATATTGGAAATATCAAGTGAGTGGCATGTATAGGAAGTTGATTTCTGATATGTATTTTTATTATGATTTTGACCATACGTATCAGTCTGCATTGAGTTATCGTATAAAATCATGAGATGTGGTCCTTATCCATTATGGTTGATAAGTTTAATTAATCATGCCATGTCCTATGTTTTGATGTGATGATATAGTTAGCTTTGTTTGTTATGCATGTGTTCGAAAAGTTTTGAATTAAATGAAATTTTATGGTCCGGTTTTCGTCTATGTGTATAAGTCTGGTAATGCCTCATACTCTGTTCCGGCCTTGGATACGAGTAAGGGGTGTTACATGTTTTCTCAAGTCGTAGTTATTAATTTATTTATATCTGGAGTTATAGAACTCCAAATTAAGATCCATTAATTTTCCCTGAAGCTAGAATCATTTATCTTCTTACAATAAAATTTCCAGAAGTTTTGGTCTATCCAATAAGTACAGTTTATTATTCAAAGTCTCCCCTATTTCACTATTTGCTAGCTTCGACCTTTCTTCACTAAAATTTATTTATCTCATAGTACGAGACTTGGATAATGTTCCTGTCTCTTTCTCCTAAAATTAGACTCATTAAGGATTTCAATAATATGATTCCTAACTCATAATTACTTTTTACAATTTCTAGTGATTTTCCCATTTCAGAATAGGGGATTTTGAACTCATTCTGACACTATCTCACAAGAATTAAAATATCTCATCATATGAGATTCCTTTACTAGCACCATTTCCTTTATCTAAAACTAGACCCAATAAGATTTAATTTCATATTTTATTCAGTCTCTAACTCAATTTCCACTATTTTTGGTGGATTTTCAAAGTCGAATTATTGCTGCTGTCCAAAACTGTTTCAGTGCAAATTCGTAGTAACTATCATAAGCTCATTGATCTTAGATTCATCATTTCATGAAACCCATATCCCATTACACAATGTAAGTTAACATTACAACATAATTCATAATCATAATCATAAGGATGGTTCATCTTTCAAACCTTTTTACTTGTTTATCATGTATACACATACATATGCATGAATTTGCTTACTCATCATTTATCACAATTCAATAAGGCATCACTTATGAGTATAATGTACGTACCTATACATATCCGTAGCATATCAATTAACTTTACCTTTATCATTGCGCCCATATCGGATCTTTCATTGCATTATTCATTATAATACCCATTGAATCTCTCAAAAATCTCGATGGATAATCCATTTACCATCAAGTCATACAAGTGATCATCTCAAGTACGCACTCCCGCGAACCTCACATCTTATGGTGGGATTACCAGTCTGGGCTAAATCCCCCGTAATATAAACTCATAGAGTATTGTTAGGATTACCAGTCCAGGCGAAATCCCTTACAACGACATATACTCAAATAAGATCGGATCTGAATTACCAGTCTAGGCTAAATTCAGATCCTTATCGGATTACCCGTCCGGGCTAAATCCTTAATGCACACATATTCTTCGGGAGGCTTGATCACTCAAGAAACACCCGTCCGGGCTAGATCCTTTTCAATATTTAATATCAACAGATTACTCGTCTGGGCTAAATCCTTTTCTGCAACACATGCTGGATCTCAAGTCATGTAAGCCATGGTTTATCCATCGGATTTCCCTTTTTATTCAACCGGGATTTTCTCTTTTCATCAAGTATCTCATTATGCATAGCTAATCATGCAATGTACATCCAATGCAACACATTTCCATGTTTATTGAGACATTAGTCCATGAAATAAACATGGTATTGCATACAATTATATTTAGGCATTTGTTACAATATATAATCTTTATATCAACTAAATAAATATCCATCACACTATGCTAACACATCAATTTAACTTCAAGTATGAACAATAATATCGTTGCATTATCATTGACATATGAACTTACCTCGGTTTCGAGTACGACTATTTATTTCGAGTTTGTGCTTAACCTTGTTCAACCTTGTTTTAAGCCCGAATCTTGTTTTCCTTGATCTATAATATCACATTTAGCCTACTAATTAGTCACATTATTCATATGGGTCCAAAAATCATATTTTTATAAATTTTTATTTTGACCCCTAAACTTTCACATATTTGCACTTTTGCCTCAATGCTCATAAAATGATTTTTTATTCAATTTCCTTGCATTTCAAGCCTAGCAGAATCATTTTCATAACTATGTCAGCCCCCAATTTCCACTAAATCACCCTTTTATGACTAATTTATAACTTTTATGATTTAGTCCTTTTAAGAATTTTTACTGAAAATCACTTATAAAAAGTCGTTTATTACACATCGAGCCTTTATATTCTACCATTAAACATCAAAATACATGCATATCATTCATGGGTAAATTTTTAAAAATAAACCCTAGGTCAAAATAATGGTAGAAATGAGTAGAGCATGTTACCGGGATTTTAAAAATGTAAAGAACATAAAAAAACGGGGCTTGAATGCGTTTACTATTGAGATTGGAAGCTTGAAAACCCTAACCATGTCTTCTACCATGCAATATTCGGCGATAGGTAGAAGAAGGACAATAAATTTGGCTTAAAATTTTGTCTTTTAGTCCATTTAATGATCAAATGACCAAAAGGCCCTTTAGCCTTTCTTTAAAATTTTATCCATCCAAGCCCATTTTTATCCAAAATTTTAGAACTTCGTCAAATTTCTATTTAATACCCTCTAATTAAAAATCCAATTCAATTTCATACTAAAAACTTCTAGAACTCATATATTGCAATTTATTCAATTTAGTCCTTAAAGTCTAATCGAGCACCTTAGACATAAAATTTCTTCATGAAATTTTCACACAAGCATGTAAACATATCATAGAACTTATAATAATTATAAAATAATCATTTATACTTCGAATTTGTGGTCTCAAAACCACTATTCTGACTATGCCTAATTCGGGATGTTACAATTTCTGCTGTATTTGGATCAGTTTATCATAGTCTTCATTGACGATATTCTGATTTATTATAAAATTGAGAGTAAGCACGATGAACATCTTCAAATAGTTCTGCGGATACTCTACGACAAACAGTTGTACACCAAGTTTAGCAAGTGTGAGTTCTGGTTACAAGAGGTTACCTTTCTAGGTCACGTAGTGTCCACTGAGGGAATCCGAGTTGATCCTAAGAAAGTTGAGGCTATGATTGAGTGGAAACAGCCGAAGAATGTGTTTGAGATTTAAAGTTTTCTTGGTTTGGCAGGTTACTATCAGAGGTTTGTCGAGGGGTTCTTACTTATTGCATCTCCTTTAACCAAGTTGTTGTGTAAAAACAAACCTTTTGTGTGGTCTGATGAGCAGCAAGCGAGCTTTGAAATGCTCAAGTTATTCTAACTTAGGCACTTGTTCTGGTACAACCTGAATCTGGCAAAGACTTTATTGTTTACAATGATGCTTTGCATGTTGGGTGCGGTGTGTTGATGTAAGATGGTAAGGTTATGGCTTACGCAACTCAATAGCTTAAGTCACACGAGGGAAACTATCCCATGCACGACCTGGAGTTGGTTATAATTGTCTTCACTCTTGAAATCTAGAGCCATTACTCGTATGTTGAGAAGTGTATCATATACACCAACCCCAAGAGCTTCAAGTATCTGCTGACTCAAAAAGAGTTGAACCTTAGGCAATGTAGATGGGTGAAGTTGCTTAAGGACTACAACTTCACGATATAGTACCATCCCGGTAAGACCAATATTGTGGCTTTTGTTGTTATTCGTAGAACAATGACTGATCTGAGAGTAATGTTTGCTCGTTTGATATTTTTTTGACGACGATACTCTTCTGATTGAGTTATAGGTTAAGCCAACCTGGGTTGATTAGATTCGAGCGAAACAGTTGAGTGATAAGTCTTTGGTTCCTTATTTTCGTCAGGTTGAGGATAGTGGAACTTCTAATTTTGGACTAAACAGTGGTGGGTTTATGTGTTTTCAGGGTTAAATTTGTATGCCTAACGATGCTGAGTTGAGGCAATCAATTCTTCAAGAAGCACATAATAGCCCTTATGCTATGCATCCCTACAGGAATAAAATGAATAGGTGTGACAACCCAAATTAGACCCTGGTCGGAATGTGGTTTCGAGACCACATTACCGAGCCAAAAATTTATTTTTGTGTTTTAATTACATAAATTTTTGTGTGACAGTGAATATATGAGAAATTAAATGCTTAATATTAGCTTTAGGAATGTGAATTAATTCGAAAAGGACCTAGTTGACGAAGTTAGAAAAGATGATAGATGAATTATAACGAGTAATTAATAATAGGGAGAGGAAGCATGGCTTTGCATGTCAAATTACCCATAAAATACATGGTGGCCGGCCAAGGAGTGATGATGCTCCACTCATTCTAATTTAATATGTTTTTTTTGGTTAACAAATGATGGGAATAATAATAGGAAAGTGAACAAAAAAAAGGGGTGTTCATACTTGCCATCTCCTAGCCGAAAAACCAAGACAAAGAAAGGGAGAAAAATTTTGAAGAAGTTCGGCCATTGCTTGTATCTAGGAGGAGTGTTTGATGTTGTGGCATGAAAATGAGGGAGTTTGGATGCTTAATAAGGAGGGAAGAAGGAGTGTTCATGTTTTCTTTCTTTTGCAATTGTCGTAACTAGAGGAAGAAGAGGAAGCAAGATTCGGCCAAGGTGGTCCTTTAGATCAAGGTATGTTCAATGATATTTTTGGAAGTTTACACAACCTTTGGGTGATGACTATAAATTCTATCTATCCCATGGTTGGATTTGGGGTTGTTGGAGAGTTAGGATTCGGCTACGGAGCTTAAAAAATTTTAGTTGATACCTTGATGCTATTAGCATGCTAGTTATATGGATGTGTTAAGTTGCTTGTTATGTTAGCATGAAAGTTGAAATTGTTAAGCTATTTTGTTGGAGCTGCCGAATTTAGGACTAAGAAGAGAATGAGTATTCGGCTAACATAGTGGAAAGGTGGGTGTTGCCGATTGTTAGATTTAGACTATGGGAGTGGCTATAATGGGCATTAAGATGTGGAACTTAAGAAATGTTGTTATATGTGGATTTACATGATGTTACAAATAGATGTGAAAATATGCTAGATTAGGAAAATTCGATCAAGTGTTCATGAGATGAAATTAGGTGTTTAAATGATGTTATAGTTGACATTGTACATATATACATACATTCGGCCATCTAATTGAGTATGAAGGTGGTGTTAAATCTAATTGTGATGCCCATTCCGAAGTATATATACATATATATACACATAAGTATGCCCATTCGTGATGTTACCTTTAATTATGTGTATAATCAACTAAATGGGTAATTAGTGAGGATGGTTGCCGAATATACAAACATACATATGCATGTGTAATTGAATTATGAATGTTTAGCAAGATGGTTAAACTAGTTGATTTATTGATTAAGCTCAAGGAGTTAAAGGAGGAGAATCAAGCAAAGGCAAAGAAAAGATCATCGAGTAGCCGAGTTGGAACCGTTTTACCCAACACAAGGTAAGTCATTAAGCATATATTTTGTATTAATTTAAATGGTCATAACGTCTATGTAATGATGCTGAATGGAATGATAAATATATATATATACACGTATGCATGGGGTGATGAAAGTATTGAATGAAAAAGAAAAGAGGTGAGATGTATTGAGTTGTTGGTTTCGGCACTAAGTGTGCGGGTGTAAACATTTATGATCATAAGATTGGCACTAAGTGTGCGGGTTCAAATTGTATAGCACTAAGTGTGCGAGGTTGATTATATAGCACTAAGTGTGCGAGTTCGACTATTAAGCACTAAGTGTGCGGGCTTATTATACATTCTCTAATAAATATACATGCTCTAAGTGTGCGGCCTTATCGAGTCAATCATGGACAACGGTACGAGTAAACACCTTGAGCTCATGAGGAATAGAAATTTTATTTATATTTGGGATTGAGCTTGGTAAGTCTTGAACCTATGTGGTGATTATACTTGAAGATAAATGCATCCAATGTCATATGGTGTAATGTATGAAATGTCAAAGTAGGGCTTGGTATGAGATTGAACCGAAATGCCTAAGGAATTATAGCACAGTTTGGGTATGGATGGAGGATTTTAATCCCGCATTATTTATTTTCTCTTATGATATATTATTACTGAACGGCAATGTAATGCTTATGACTTACTGAGTTATATACTCACTCGGTGTTTGCTTGTCACCTACTTTAGGTTTCTTGGACTCGTCTTTTTGCGTGCTCGGGACTGTCATCAAAGTCATCACACCGGCTAGCAACTTTGTATGTAAACTTTTAGCCATGCGAAAATGGCATAAATGTTCGGTTGGATTTGGTTCTATAATGTTAGGTCGTAAGTCTTGGTAATTCGATTTTTATGCCATATGTCATGGTTAATTATTTTTGGTGTTAAAATTCATGATATGGCAATAGTGTAGTAGGGAGATGTTTGACAATGATTAGCCTTTGGCATGGCTAGTCATGATCATAATTTGTGATATGTATGATGAATTACTAGTTAGATCAAGGAGAAATCACGAAATAGGCATAGTTGCTTTAGTAACAGATGCTGGCAGCAGCAGTGACGTGAGATTGAAAAATCACTAAAAATAGTAGGAATGGAATTAATTAATGAATAAATTATGTAATCTAAGCTCGATGAGTCTATTTTCATATAGAAGAAACGAAACGACCATATGATCTGTATGTTAGGAGATAATTAAACTCTTGTGAAACAGGGCCAGAGCGATTTCTGGATCCCCTGTCCCGACTTTAGAAATTCACCCTAAATTAATCAGAGACAATTAGAAGTCATGCTTTATATGTATAGATTCCCTTTTGAGTCTAGTTTTGTTAGAAACCAACGGCATAAGTATTGGAGCTCTGTAAAGGGAGATATCTAAGTCGTAATGCACAAGGGTCAGAGTAGTCGAACCCAGGAATAGGGACGACTTTAACTAATAAACTGTACCAATTGGCCCGACCAAAAATTCTACAAAAATTCTACCATATAGATATATGAGTCTAGTTCCGGGGAAATTTACTGAACTGGATTTCGAGTTTCAGAACTCAAGATATGATTTTTAAAGTGACTAGTACGCAGATTGGCAGCTTGTCTGGGAAATTTTTAATAAGTGATTTGAAGTCTGTTAACACCTCGTGTTCGACTCCGGCGACGGTCTCGGGTTCGGGGTGTTACAATTTAATTGGTATCAGAGCTATGGTTTAGTCGGTTCTAGGACTACCATAGCACGTATGAGTCTAGCTTTACATGCCTTAATGTTAATGTTTAAATGTGTGATGACTTCTGACGGTTAAAATTTATGTTTTGATTAGTAAATGGATCCCGGTGTAGAGAGAACCTTGGCGGATGACGTTGAAAGTGTAGCGGCTGCTCCTGCACAAGGGACGCCACCGGTTGAACCTCAGTCATCTGCGAATAATCAAGGTGAGGGGGCTAAACAAGCCTTCTTTACCATGATGAATGAGTGGGTCGCGCAATATGCCCGAACCAATCCGGCTGTCCAACAATTCCCGAATTTGAATAATCCACCCCAAGAGCCCGTAATGCCATCAGTTACTGATCCTGTGAGGCTGAGTAAGCCACCTGTAGACTTGATTAGGAAGCGCGGGGCTGAGGAGTTCAGGGCCATAGTTACTGATGATGCTGAAAGGGCCGAGTTCTGGCTTAATAACACCATTCGGGTGTTTGATGAACTGTCATGCACGCCCGATGAATGTCTAAAGTGTGCTATATCCTTGTTGCGGGACTCAGCCTACTATTGGTGGAGGACCCTGATTTCCATAGTCCCAAACGAACATGTTACTTGGGACTTCTTTCAAACGAAATTTCGAAAGAAATATATTAGTCAACGGTTCATTGATCAAAAGCGTAAGGAATTCTTGGAACTCAAGCAAGGCCGTATGACAGTATCTGAATACGAACATGAATTCGTAAGACTCAGTAGGTATGCCCGAGAGTGTGTAGCTGATGAGGTTGCTATGTGCAAAAGATTCGAAGAAGGATTGAATGAAGATTTAAAGCTAGTAGTGGGTATTTTGGAGATAAAAGAATTCGTAACACTAGTCGAACGAGCCTGCAAGGTGGAAGAACTTGGAAAGGAGAAGAAGAAGGCTAAATTTGAAGCTAGAGACTATCGTAAAAGATCGACGGGTAAAGCTCCATTCTCAGTTGTAAAGAAGTTCAGGGAGGACACTAATAAGTCGAGGACGACTGCAGGAATTTCCATCAGAGCACGACCATCGACGGACTCTCGAGCTACTTCGGTAGCTAGTGTGGGCAATAATCGTCAAGAGAAACCTGAATGTCCCCAATGCGAAAGACGACACCTAGGTGAATGTTGGGGTAAGTATACTAACAGGGCCTGTTACGGATGCGGTTCGAAGGACCACTTCATTAGAGATTGCACGGAGCTTGATGAGAAGAATAAGATTCAAGGTGCAAGACCTAGTGGAGTGACAACTAGAGGTAGACCACCGAGAATTTTAGGAGGTAGGGGTGGTAGTCAGAGAGGGGCCTCTGATACGGCTGGTCAAGCCGAGAACCGTACTCCTGCTAGAGCATATGCCATTCGCGCACGAGAGGAGGCATCCTCCCCTGACGTCATCACTGGTACCTTCACTCTCTTTGATACTAATGTGATTGCATTGATTGACCCTGGCTCTACTCATTCATATGTATGTGAAACCTTAGCATCCAGTAAGACTCTACCTGTTGAGTCTACTGAGTTCGTAATTCGAGTGTCAAACCCTTTGGGTCAATATGTACTTGTTGATAAAGTGTGTAAGAGATGCCCTCTAATAATCCGAGAATCCTATTTTCCGGCTGATTTGATGCTTTTGCCGTTTGACGAATTTGATGTTATTCTTGGTATGGATTGGTTGACCGTACATGATGCAGTGGTGAACTGCAAAAGAAAAACCATCGATTTGAGGAGTGCAAATGATGAGGTAGTCCGAGTTGAGTCTACCGATTTGAAGGGGGTGTCGGTGATAATATCATCAATGACCGCTCAGAGATATGTGAAAAAGGGTTGTGAAACATGCCTTGCGTATGTATTTGATAGCAAAGAGACGGAAAGGAAACTTGAATCAGTACCAGTGGTTTGTGAGTATTCAGATGTTTTTCCTGAGGAGTTACCGGGGTTGCCACCGGTTCGAGAGGTGGAATTCGGCATCGAGATTATACCTGGTACCACGCCAATCTCAATAGCCCCGTATCGTATGGCATTAACAGAATTAAAGGAATTGAAAGTTCAATTGCAAGAATTGATGGATAGAGGTTTCGCTCGATCGAGTTTTTCTCCATGGGGCGCACCCGTATTGTTTGTGAAAAAGAAGGATGGAACCATGAGATTGTGCATCGACTATCGTCAGTTGAATAAAGTGACCATAAAGAATAAATACCCGTTGCCACGTATTGATGATTTGTTTGATCAATTAAAGGGAGCCTCAGTATTTTCCAAGATAGATTTGAGATCTGGTTATTATCAGTTGAGGGTTCGAGACTTGGACATACCCAAAACCGCTTTTAGAACGAGGTACGGTCACTACGAATTCTTAGTGATGCCGTTTGGGCTCACTAATGCCCCTGCAGTATTTATGGATTTAATGAATCGAGTATTCAGGCCATACTTGGATCGATTTGTGGTTGTGTTTATTGATGATATTTTAGTTTATTCACAAGGTGAAGCCGAACACGCCGCGCATTTGAGGTTAGTATTACAGATTTTGCGAGACAAGCAGTTATACACAAAATTCAGTAAATGTGAATTTTGGTTGAGAGAGGTTAGCTTTTTGGGGCACGTGGTGTCCGCATCGGGTGTTAGAGTGGATCCGAACAAAATTCCGGCCATACTCGATTGGAAACCTCCGAGGAATATTACTAAAGTTAGGAGCTTTTTGGGACTTGCCGGATACTACCGACGGTTTGTAAGGGGTTTCTCGATGATAGCTGCACCGTTGACGAGACTACTCCAAAAAGATGTTGAGTTTGAATGGACAGAAAACTGTCGAAAGAGTTTCGATCGACTAAAGACCTGTTTAACCGAAGCTCCAGTGCTAGTACAACCGGAGTCCGGCAAAGAGTTTGTCATTTATAGTGATGCATCCCTACTTGGGCTAGGTTGTGTGTTGATGCAAGAAGGTCGAGTTGTGGCTTACGCGTCGAGACAATTAAAGCCGCATGAGAGAAACTATCCGACCCACGATCTTGAATTAGCAGCCATAGTGTTCGCCTTGAAAATATGGCGACATTACTTGTTTGGAGAAAGGTGTCATATTTATTCGGACCACAAGAGTCTAAAATATCTGATGACTCAAAGAGATCTAAATCTACGACAAAGACGTTGGCTTGAGTTGTTGAAGGACTACGAACTTGTTATTGATTATCACCCGGGAAAGGCTAACGTGGTTGCCGATGCTTTAAGTCAGAAAGCACTGTTTGCTTTGAGAGCGGTGAATGCTCACTTATCCGTCTCACCCGATGGGGTGCTAGTAGTTGAATTAGAGGCCAAACCATTATTGATTCGTCAAATACTTGAATCCCAGAAAGTCGATGCTGAATTGGTCACTAAACGAGCTGAATGTGCTTCGAATAAGGAATCGGAGTTCCGGATTGACGGCAATGATTGCTTGACGTTCAGAGGTTGATTATGTGTTCCAAGAAATTCGAAACTTATTTCGATGATTTTGAACAAGGCTCATAGTAGTCGAATGTCAGTCCACTCGGGTAGTACTAAAATGTACAATGACCTGAAACGCCAATTTTGGTGGCCCGGTATGAAACGAGACATTTCTGAATTTGTTTCAAGGTGTTTGATATGTCAACAAGTAAAAGCGGAACATCAAGTGTCATCTGGATTACTTCAGCCAATCATGATACCCGAATGGAAATGGGATCGAGTGATAATGGACTTTGTATTTGGGTTGCCTTTGACTCAGAGTAAGAAAGACTCGGTCTGGGTCATTGTTGATAGATTGACCAAGTCTGCTCATTTTATCCCTGTCCGTACGGATTTTTCGCTCGATAAATTGGCAGAATTATATGTCTCCCAAATAGTTCGGTTGCATGGGGTACCTATTTCCATCGTGTCGGATAGAGACCCAAGATTTACCTCGCGATTTTGGAAGAAATTACAAGAAGCACTGGGTACCAAGATGCACTTTAGCACTGCATTCCATCCTCAGACCGATGGCCAATCTGAGCGGATAATTCAAATACTCGAGGATATGTTGAGATGTTGTGTTTTAGAGTTTTGTGGTTCATGGGAAAGATATCTGCCTTTGATCGAATTCGCTTACAACAATAGTTTTTAGTCAAGCATTAAGATGGCACCTTACGAGGCTTTATACGGTCGTAAATGCCGTACCCCATTATTTTGGACTGAACTTAGTGAAAGTAAGATCCTTGGGGTTGATTTGATTAAGGATGCCGAGCAGAAAGTCCGAGTAATTCGCGAAAGTTTGAAAGCCGCTTCGGATCGTCAAAAGTCGTATGCGGATTTGAAAAGAAAAGACATTGAATATCAGGTTGGAGACAAAGTATTTCTCAACGTTTAATTTTGAATACCAGTTGCATACCGATTAATTTTGCCCCCTGAGCTCGAAAAGATTCACAACGTTTTTCATGTCTCGATGCTTCGACGATATAGGTCTGATCCATCGCACGTAATTCCTCCATCGGAGATCGAGATTCAATCTAATTTGAGTTACGAAGAAGAACCAGTTCGTATTTTAGCACGTGAAGTAAAAGAACTACGAAACAGGAAAATCTCATTAGTGAAGGTACGGTGGCATAAACATGGAATTGAAGAAGCCACTTGGGAACTTGAGGACTCTATGAAGGATCGATATCCAAAATTATTTACCGGTAAGATTTTTGGGGACGAAAATTTCTTATGTGGGGGAGAGTTGTGACAACCCAAATTAGACCTTGGTCGGACTGTGGTTTCGAGACCACATTACCGAGCCAAAAATTTATTTTTGTGTTTTAATTACATAAATTTTTGTGTGACAGTGAATATATGAGAAATTAAATGCTTAATATTAGCTTTAGGAATGTGAATTAATTCGAAAAGGACCTAGTTGACGAAGTTAGAAAAGATGATAGATGAATTATAACGAGTAATTAATAATAGGGAGAGGAAGCATGGCTTTGCATGTCAAATTACCCATAAAATACATGGTGGCCGGCCAAGGAGTGATGATGCTCCACTCATTCTAATTTAATATGTTTTTTTGGTTAACAAATGATGGGAATAATAATAGGAAAGTGAACAAAAAAAAAGGGGTGTTCATACTTGCCATCTCCTAGCCGAAAAACCAAGAAAAAGAAAGGGAGAAAAATTTTGAAGAAGTTCGGCCATTGCTTGTATCTAGGAGGAGTGTTTGATGTTGTGGCATGAAAATGAGGGAGTTTGAATGCTTAATAAGGAGGGAAGAAGGAGTGTTCATGTTTTCTTTCTTTTGCAATTGTCGTAACTAGAGGAAGAAGAGGAAGCAAGATTCGGCCAAGGTGGTCCTTTAGATCAAGGTATGTTCAATGATATTTTTGGAAGTTTACACAACCTTTGGGTGATGAGTCTAAATTCTATCTATCCCATGGTTGGATTTGGGGTTGTTGGAGAGTTAGGATTCGGCTACGGAGCTTAAAAAATTTTAGTTGATACCTTGATGCTATTAGCATGCTAGTTATATGGATGTGTTAAGTTGCTTGTTATGTTAGCATGAAAGTTGAAATTGTTAAGCTATTTTGTTGGAGGTACCGAATTTAGGACTGAGAGGAGAATGAGTATTCGGCTAACATAGTGGAAAGGTGGGTGTTGCCGATTGTTAGATTTAGACTATGGGAGTGGCTATAATGGGCATTAAGATGTGGAACTTAAGAAATGTTGTTATATGTGGATTTACATGATGTTACAAATAGATGTGAAAATATGCTAGATTAGGAAAATTCGATCAAGTGTTCATGAGATGAAATTAGGTGTTTAAATGATGTTATAGTTGACATTGTACATATATACATACATTCGGCCATCTAATTGAGTATGAAGGTGGTGTTAAATCTAATTGTGATGCCCATTCCGAAGTATATATACATATATATATACATAAGTATGCCCATTCGTGATGTTACCTTTAATTATGTGTATAATCGACTAAATGGGTAATTAGTGAGGATGGTTGCCGAATATACAAATATACATATGCATGTGTAATTGAATTATGAATGTTTAGCTAGATGGTTAAACTAGTTGATTTATTGATTAAGCTCAAGGAGTTAAAGGAGGAGAATCAAGCAAAGGCAAAGAAAAGATCATCGAGTAGCCGAGTTGGAACCGTCTTACCCAACACAAGGTAAGTCATTAAGCATATATTTTGTATTAATTTAAATGGTCATAACGTCTATGTAATGATGCTGAATGGAATGATAAATATATATATATATACACGTATGCATGGGGTGATGAAAGTATTGAATGAAAAAGAAAAGAGGTGAGATGTATTGAGTTGTTGGTTTCGGCACTAAGTGTGCGGGTGTAAACATTTATGATCATGAGATTGGCACTAAGTGTGCGGGTTCAAATTGTATAGCACTAAGTGTGTGAGGTTGATTATATAGCACTAAGTGTGCGAGTTCGACTATTAAGCACTAAGTATGCGGGCTTATTATACATTCTCTAATAAATATACATGCTCTAAGTGTGCGGCCTTATCGAGTCAATCATGGACAACGGTACGAGTAAACACCTTGAGCTCATGAGGAATAGACATTTTATTTATATTTGGGATTGAGCTTGGTAAGTCTTGAACCTATGTGGTGATTATACTTGAAGATAAATGCATCCAATGTCATATGGTGTAATGTATGAAATGTCAAAGTAGGGCTTGGTATGAGATCGAACCGAAATGCCTAAGGAATTATAGCACAGTTTGAGTATGGATGGAGGATTTTAATCCTGCATTATTTATTTTCTCTTATGATATATTATTACTGAATGGCAATGTAATGCTTATGACTTACTGAGTTATATACTCACTCGGTGTTTGCTTGTCACCTACTTTAGGTTTCTTGGACTCGTCTTTTTGCGTGCTCGGGACTGTCATCGAAGTCATCACACCGGCTAGCAACTTTTTGTATCTTCTTTTTAGTCGGTCTAGGAGAACATTTCGGCATGTATAGGATAATATGTTTTGTTGAAATTTGGTATGTAAACTTTTAGCCATGCGAAAATGGCATAAATGTTCGGTTGGATTTGGTTCTATAATGTTAGGTCGTAAGTCTTGGTAATTCGATTTTTATGCCATATGTCATGGTTGATTATTTTTGGTGTTAAAATTCATGATATGGCAATAGTGTAGTAGGGAGATGTTTGACAATGATTAGCCTTTGGCATGGCTAGTCATGATCATAATTTGTGATATGTATGATGAATTACTAGTTAGATCAAGGAGAAATCACGAAATAGGCATAGTTGCTTTAGTAACAGATGCTGGCAGCAGCAGTGACGTGAGATTGAAAAATCACTAAAAATAGTAGGAATGGAATTAATTAATGAATAAATTATGTAATCTAAGCTCGATGAGTCTATTTTCATATAGAAGAAACGAAACGACCATATGATCTGTATGTTAGGAGATAATTAAACTCTTGTGAAACAGGGCCAGAGCGATTTCTGGATCCCCTGTCCCGACTTTAGAAATTCACCCTAAATTAATCAGAGACAATTAGAAGTCATTCTTTATATGTATAGATTCCCTTTTGAGTCTAGTTTCATTAGAAATCAACGGCATAAGTATTGGAGCTCTGTAAAGGGAGATATCTAAGTCGTAATGCACAAGGGTCAGAGTAGTCGAACCCAGGAACAGGGTCGACTTTAACTAATAAACTGTACCAATTGGCCCGACCAAAAATTTTACAAAAATTCTACCATATAGATATATGAGTCTAGTTCTGGGTAAAATTTACGGAACTGGATTTCGAGTTTCAGAACTTAAGATATGATTTTTAAAGTGACTAGTACGCAGATTGGCAGCTTGTCTGGGAAATTTTTAATAAGTGGTTTGAAGTCTGTTAACACCTCATGTTCGACTCCGGTGACGGTCTCGGGTTCGAGGTGTTACAATAGGGATCTTAGAGAATTATACTGGTGGCCCAATTTAAAATGGGAGGTAACGGCCTTTGTCTCTCATTGTTTGACATGTCAGAAGGTTAAGGCTGAGCACCAGCTAGCTTCAGGTTTGCTACAACCGGTTAAGATTCCCCTTTGGAAGTAGGAGTGTGTGACTATGGACTTCATCAATGGATTGCCTTTGACACCCATTAAGAATGATTCGGTTTGGTTCATCGTTGAGTGATTGACTAAGTCTACTCAGTTTCTCCTGGTCCAAACTGATTATTCACTTTAAAAATTGGCTAAGTTGTATGTCTCCAAAATTGTAAGATTGCACGGAGTTCTGATTTCAATCATTTTTGACAGAGATCCATGTTTTACTTCTAGATTTTGGAAGAAGCTTCAGAAGGGTTTAGGTACACGATTAGATTTTAGTATTACATATTATCTTGAGACCGATGGACGGCCTGAGTGAATTATTCAGATTTTGGAGGATATGTTGCAGAGTTGTGTAATCAATTTCTGGGGTAGTTGGGAAGAGTACCTACTGCTGCTTGTGTTTGTGTATGATAACAGCTTTTAGGCTAGCATTCATATGGAAGCTTACAAGCCTTTACATGGTCGTAAGTGGCGTATCGCTCTATGTTGGACTGAGTTAGGTGAACATCAGGTTCTGCATCCCGAGTTAGTATACTGAGAATACGATTAGATTGATTCGAGTCTGCTTCAAGGTAGCTTTTGATCAACAAAAATTGTATGTAGATTTAAAAAGGTGAGATATTAAGTATTCTATAGGTGATCATGTATTTTTGAAAGTTTAGCTATGAAAAAAGGTTCTTCAGTTTGGTCATAAGGGCAACCTGAGCCCGAGGTTCATCGCGCCTTTCATATTCTAAAACGTATCAGACTTGTTGCTTATTAGCTAGAGCTACCTCCTGAATTAGATTGGATTCACGATGTGTTCCACATCTTTATGTTGAGACTGTACCGGACTAACCCCTCTCATATTGTTCTAGTTGAAGAAATTGAGGTGAGATTGGATTTGACTTTTGAGAAGGAACTTGTTCAGATTCCGGACCAAGATATAAAGGTCTTGAGGAGGAAAACTGTTCCTTTGGTTAAGGTCATTTAGTAGAATTATAGCATCGAGAAAGCTACTTGGGAACCTGAGGATTCGATTCGTCAACAATACCTTTGTCTATTTGAACCAGGTAAATTTTGAGGTTGAAATATCTTTTAGGGAGAGACAGTTATAGCGCCCCAATATTTGAACAATTTTTCGATAAATTCTATCAATAAGTAAGTCTTTGTATTTGTGGTTAAGTGCACTACTTATGTGTTGAGATCGGGAGCTCGAGCCATTCCTCTTGAATTTTACAGCTTATTTTTACGTAATCCCTATCATTGAACTGACGACTTAAGTTTATTTATGCTTTAACCTGTGTCATGAATGAGCCTATTGGTTCAATGGAAAAGCTTCTATATGTCTGTGGTATTGTGTTCAAGTCTCTGTGTAAGCAATGCGGGGACATATTTTTACTATTTTGGAAAATTTGCTTAATTTTATTATGAAATTAAATTTCCTAAATTCTCCTCTCCTATGTTTTTTTTTGTTCTTCCCTCTTTTTCTTCTTTATTTTTCCTTTCTTTCTTTTTGTTTTCTATCATTTCGTTTCCCCTCATTTACTCGTCATTTGGTCATTTTATTGGTACGTCTCATTACTTCTTACAATGTTAAGGTTAATCTTGTAAGTTCTAGGCTAGAATTGGGTTAACTTTTGTGTAACACCCCGAACCCGAAACCGACACCGGAGTCGAACACGAGGTGTTAACTGACTTTAACCCCTTATAAAATTTATTTTCCAGACACTGCCCAATCTGTGTACTAGTCGTTTTAAAAATCATATCTTGAGTTTCGTAACTCGAAAATAAGTTTTGTAATTTTTCCCAGAAACTAGACTCATGTTCCCATCTATGTATTTTTTTCTAGAATTTTTGGTCGGGCCAATTAGTACAGTTTATTAGTCAAAGCCTCCCATGTTGCAGGGGTCGACTACACTGACCTTTGCCCATTACGACTTGAATATCTCCCTGCACGGGGCTTCAATACTGATGCCGTTTGTTTCTATGAAAACTAGACTCAGAGAGGAATCTATACATATATGGTACGACCCCTAATTATCTCTGGTTAATTTATAATGAATTTCCAAAGTCGGAGCAGGGAATCCAGAAACCGTTCTGGCCCTGTCCCACAAAAATCTGATTATCTCTTAATATACTGCCCATATGATCTTTTCGTTACTTCCTCATGAAAACAGACTCATCGAGCTTCGATTACATAATTTATTCATCAATTAATTTCACTCCTACTATTTTTAGTGATTTTTCAATCTCATGACACTGCTGCTGCCAGCATCTGTTACGAAAGTAACTAGGTCCATTTCATGCCTACCCTTGATCCAACTCAATCGAACATTCGTGCCATTTTCGCATGGCTTAAAGTTTACATGCCAAAGTTCAAACACAACGTAATAGCTTATACATGCCAAAATGTTCTTCTAAGCCAACTAAGAAGAAAGTACCAAAACTTGCTATCCGGTGTGATGACTTCGATGACGGCCTGACCCCGCAAAAATAGATGAGTCCAAGCATCCTATAATGGGAGACAAGGAAACACCGAGTGAGTTTATAACTCAGTAAGTCATAAGCAATGTACTACCATCCATCAATAACATTATCACAAGAGGAAACAAAATGGAACGAGACAATTTACTCCATCCATACCGTAGTTCCTCCCACCTATCGATTCAATTTCATATCAATTCATGCATTCACATTTCCATATACTCATCAATAGAACATTGAAGCATTTTCATAAATCAATTTATTTTCGTTACAATCAAACGACTAAACGGCCTTTCACCCATCCTACGATAAATTTTATGTACGTGACTTCAAGTATATTTGTCACATAGGTTCAAACTTACCGGGCTCAACACCAAGTATAAGCATAGCACCTATTAGCCATGTACTCAGGACACTTACCCGATCCGCTGTCCGCGATCGACTCAATGGTGTTGCACACATAGTGTCCATAATGATTCACGAATGTATATTGAGTCCGCACACTCAGTGCTATATAATCAACTCGCACACTTAGTGCTACGTAATCAAATCGCACACTTAGTGCTACATAGTCAAACTCGCACACTTAGTGCCGCATGGTCAATTCGCACACTTAGTGCATCATGTTCATTTCGCACACTTAGTGCAACATAGTCAAATCGCACACTTAGTGCTGTACAATTTAATCCCGCGCACTTAGCGCCAATCTCATGGTCATAAATGGTTATACCCGCACGTTTAGTGCCGAGATCAACAACTCAGTACATCTTACCTCTTTTCTTTTCATTCAACAATTTCATCATCACATACGTACATGCATATATATATATGTATATTTATTCATTCCATTCAGCATCAATACATAAACATTATGACCATTTGAAACAATACCAACTACATGCTTAATGACTTACCTCGTGTTGGGTAAGACGGTTCCAACTCGGCTACTCGATGACCTTTTCTTTGCCTTTGCTCGATTCACCTCCTTTAACTCCTTGAGCTAAATCAAACAAATTTGACTCATTAAAGTCTCATTTTGCTAGCTTATGGCCGAATATGACAAGGAGTTTGATGGGTCATATGGCCACCTTTTAGCTCAAATACACAATGGTCATATGCATTTTTAATCACATCAAATGATTCAATACAATTCACTCGAACATCAAAAGAGAACCTCAAGGTACTTAGTCCATATACACATTAGACATTAGAGTCACATATGTACGAATTCACGAATCGCATTCGACATATTAGCTAATTTTCCCTTTAGCCGAACCTTCTAAGTCAAGATAAAGCCATCAACATGCTTACCTTTGGCCGAACATACACATCAACTTAGGTGCTCATTTATGTGGCCGAACACACACATGTCTATGTTAAGGCCGATTGCAACACTCAATACATTCTACAAGTATGGACACTTGCATTGACTAAACACCATTTCTATTATTTTTACTCCAAAGCCGAATGCCTCTCAAGCCCTAAGCTCATGATCCTTTCATCATTAAGCAAGTGTTATAGCACAACTAACATCCATTTTCAATTTGAACACCAACATAAAAATATTAAACATGAAAATCCATAGCCGAAACCTATACATGACATTACTCATTCCACCCATCGAAACAATATTTGTTCAAGACATCAAGCATTTTTATTTGGGTATTACATATATGAGCATTTAGAATTTATATTTTTAGCAAGATCAATTTCTTTCCTCAACACATTCTTCATCAAAACTTAAAGGAAGTAATCAAATTTCCTTCTTTAATAGCCATAGCCGATTGCTCCATCCATCCATCAAAGTTAAAAATTTTGCATGGTCTAAGTAAGAACCATGATAATTAACCTAAAACAAGCTAAAATTTCACAACTTTAACACAATATACTAACCTTATTAAGCATTCAAATGGCCGAAAGTTCTTTGCCCCTATTCCTTCCTTCACATTCGGCTTAGAAGAAACAAAGATGAACACTTAGTTTTCTTCACCCATCCCCCCCTTCTCAAGCTTCAAGTGACCGAATGTTTTTGCCCCAATTCTTTCTTTCAATCCGGCCAAGAAGAACAAAAAAAAACACAACTTGTTTTTTTTTCTTCCCTAGAACATTCGGCCAAGGGGAAATGAAGAAAGATGGACACTTTTTTTTTGTTTTTCCTTCTTACTTTCACGGCAATGGGGAGGGGAAGAAACAATTACACACATCCTTTCCTTTTTCCATTTCTTTATTTCCCCATACTTCTTATTATATTTTATCCTACATACCTCACTAGGCCAACATGTTCCCAACATGTTTCCACCCATAGCATGGCCGGCCACTACTTATTAGGAGGGGGAATTTGACATGCAAGTCCCCCCCTTTTTCCCACATGCACTAATAGGTCCTTACGCATTGACCTATCACATTTTAAAATTTTCTCACATAAGTCCTATTGACTTAATTCACATGCAATCGGCTAAATCGAAGCTTGAAATTTTCACACATTCATAGTTACATATTCTAGACAATAAATATCACATTCAAACATTTCGGTGACTCGGTTTAACGGTCCCGAAACCACTTCCCGACTAGGGTCAATTTTGGGCTGTCACAACTCTCCCCCACTTAAGAAATTTTTGTCCTCGAAAATCTTACCGGTAAATAGGTTTGGATATCGTTCTTTCATCGAGCTCTCGGGTTCCCAGGTTGCTTCCTCGATCCCGTGTTTGAGCCATAACACTTTTACTAGGGGAACTCTTTTGTTTCGCAACTCCTTCACTTCACGAGCTAGGACACGCATCGGCTCTTCTTCATAACTCATATCAGCCTGAATTTCAACCTCCGACGGACTAATTATGTGCGAAGGATCAGATCTATAGCGCCGAAGCATCGAAACATGAAAGACGTCGTGAATCTTTTCTAGTTTAGGGGGCAAAATCAATCTATATGCAACCGGCCCCACTCGTTCGAAAATTTCGTACGGCCCAATGAATCTCGGGCTCAACTTGCCTTTACGGCAAAATCTGAGTACCTTCTTCCAAGGTGACACTTTAAGAAACACTTTATCTCCCACCTGATATTCAATGTCCTTTCGTTTTAAATCCGCATACGATTTTTGACGATCTGTGGCTACCTTCAGACTTTCGCGGATTACCTTTACTTTTTGTTCGGCATCTTTAATCAAATCAACTCCGAAAATTTTACTTTCACCGAGCTCGGTCCAAAACAATGGTGTACGGCATTTACGACCGTACAAAGCCTCGTAAGGTGCCATCTTAATACTTGATTGAAAACTATTGTTGTAAGCGAATTCAATCAAAGGTACATACCGTTCCCATGAACCACTAAACTCAAGGATGCAGCATCTCAGCATATCCTCGAGTATCTGAATTATCCGCTCGGATTGACCATCGGTTTGGGGATGAAAAGCGGTGCTAAAATGCAGCTTGGTACCCAAAGCTTCTTGCAATTTCTTCTAAAATTGTGAGGTGAATCTCGGATCTCTATCCGACATGATAGAAATAGGTACTCCATGTAATCTCACAATCTGAGAGACATACAATTCGGCTAGTTTATCCAATGAAAGATCCGTACGCACGGGGATAAAGTGAGCCGACTTAGTCAGCCTATCAACAACAACCCAAATCGCATCCTTCTTACTTGCGGACAATGGCAGTCCAGACACAAAGTCCATTGTGACTCGGTCCTATTTCCACTCGGGTATCATGATCGGCTGAAGTAACCCTGAAGGCACTTGATGTTCCACTTTCACTTGTTGACATATTAAACATCTCGAAACAAAGTCGGAGATGTCTCGTTTCATAACATGCCACCAAAACCGACGTTTCAAGTCGTTGTACATTTTCGTGCTCCCCGGGTGAATTGACATTCGGCTACAATGGGCTTCGTTCAGAATCATCGGAATGAGTTCCGAATTCCTTGGAACACACAAACGACTTCTAAACCTCAAACAACCATCATCATCAATCTGAAACTCCGATTCCTTGTTCGGAACACACTCAGCTCGTTTTGCAACCAATTCATCATCGACTTTCTGAGCTTCACGAATTTGATGAGTCAATAATGGTTTGGCTTTTAATTCAGCTACTAACACATTGTCAGGTAGAACAGACAAGTGTACATTCATCGCTCGCAAAGCAAACAGTGATTTCCGGCTTAAGGCGTCCACAACCACATTAGCCTTTCCCGGGTGGTAATCAATGACAAGCTCGTAATCTTTCAACAACTCAAGCCAACGTCTTTGTCGCAGATTCAAGTCTCGTTGAGTCATCAAATATTTGAGACTTTTGTGATCCGAAAACACATGGCACTTCTCACCAAACAAATAATGTCGCCATATTTTCAATGCAAACACAATGGCGGCTAGTTCGAGATCATGGGTCGGATAATTTCTCTCGTGTGGCTTCAATTGTCTCGACGCATAGGCCACAACTCGACCTTCTTGCATCAACACGCAACCCAACCCAAGTAGGGATGCGTCACTATAAATGACAAACTCTTTACCCGATTCGGGTTGCACCAAAATTGGAGCTTCAGTCAAATGAGTTTTCAGTTGATCGAAGCTTTTCTGACATTTCTCCGTCCATTCGAACTTAACATCCTTTTGAAGTAACTTCGTCATTGGTGTGGCTATCATCGAGAAACCTTTGACAAATCGTCGGTAATAACCGGCGAGCCCTAGAAAGCTCCGAACTTCGGTAACATTTCTCGGAGGCTTCCAGTTAAGTATGGCTGAAATTTTGCTCGGGTCAACTCGAATACCCGATGCGGATACCACATGACCCAAGAAGCTAACCTCTCTTAACCAGAACTCACACTTACTGAACTTAGCATATAACTGCTTATCCCGCAAAATTTGCAACACTTGCCTCAGATGCTCAGCATGTTCGGTCTCATCTCTTGAATAGACCAAGATGTCATCAATAAACACAACTACGAACCGATCCAAATACGGCCTGAAGATCCGATTCATCAAATCTATAAACACCGCAGGGGCATTAGTGAGCCCAAACGGCATCACTAAGAACTCGTAGTGACCGTACCTCGTTCTGAAAGCAGTTTTGGGTACGTCCGAATCTCGAATCCGCAACTGATAATAACCCGATCTCAAATCTATCTTTGAAAACACCGATGCTCCCTTTAATTGATCAAACAGATCATCAATACGCGGTAACAGATACTTATTCTTTATCGTCACTTTATTCAGTTGACGATAGTCAATGCACAACCTCAAGGTGAGAAACTCGGTTGAGCGAAACCGCTATCCGTCAATTCTTGCAACTGAGCTTTCAACTCTTTTAACTCAGTTAGTGCCATACGATACGGAGCGATCGAAATTGGCGTAGTTCCAGGTACAAGCTCAATACCAAACTCTACCTCCCGAACAGGTGGCAAACCCGGTAACTCTTCACGAAAACATCCGGGTATTCACAAGCCACCGGCACCGATTCGGGTTTCTTTTCTAACTCCTTGTCATCAAGTACATACGCGAGGTATGCTTCGCACCCTTTCCTTACATATTTCTGGGCCAACATTGCTGATATTACAGCTGGCAACCCCCTTAAGTCCGCAGACTCAACTCGGATTATTTCGTTATTTGCGCACCTCAAATCGATAGTCTTGCTTTTGCAATTCACAACCGCATCATGCGCGGTTAACCAATCCAAACCAAGAATAACATCAAACTCGTCGAACGGCAAAAGCATCAAATCGGCCGGAAAACAGGATTCTCGGATTATTAGAGGGCATCTCTTACACACTTTATCAACAAGTACGCATTGACCCAAAGGGTTTGATACTCGAATTACGAGCTCAGTAGACTCAACAGGTAGAGTCTTACTGGTTGCTAAGGTTTCGCATACATATGAATGAGTAGAACCAGGGTCAATCAATGCAATCACATTAGTATCAAAGAGAGTGAAGGTACCAGTGATGATGTCGGGGGAGGATGCCTCCTCTCGTGCGCGAATGGCATATGCTCTAGCAGGAGTACGGTTCTCGGCGCGATCGGCCGTATCAGAGGCCCCCCTCTGACTACCACCCCTGCCTCCTAAAATTCTCGGTGGTCTACCTCTAGATGTCACTCCACTAGGTCTTGCACCTTGAATCTTATTCTTCTCATCCAGCTCCGTGCAATCTCTAATGAAGTGGTCCTTCGAACCGCATCCGTAACAGGCCCTGCTAGTAGACTTGCCCCAACATTCACCTAGGTGTCGTCTTCCACATTAAGGACATTCAGGTTTCTCGTGACGATTATTGCCCACACTAGCTACCGAAGTAGCTCGGGAGCCCATCGATGGTCTTGCCCTGATGGAAATTCCCGCAGTCGCCCTCGACTTATTAATGTCCTCCCTGAACTTCTTTACAGCTGAGAACGGAGCTTTACCTGTCGATCTTTTACGATAATCTCTAGCTTCAAATTCAGCCTTCCTCTTCTCCTTTCCAAGTTCTTCCGCCTTGCAGGCTCGTTCGACTAGTGTTACGAATTCTTTTATTTCCAAAATACCCATTAGTAGCTTTAAATCTTCATTCAATCCTTCCTCGAACCTTTTGCACATAGCAACCTCATCAGCTACACACTCCCGGGCATACCTACTGAGCCTTACGAATTCATGTTCGTATTCAGATACAGTCATACGGCCTTGCTTGAGTTCCAAGAACTCCTTACGCTTCTGATCAATGAACCGTTGGCTAATAAATTTCTTTCAGAATTCCGTTTGAAAGAAGTCCCAAGTTACTCGCTCGTTCGGGACTATGGAAATCAAGGTCCTCCACCAATAGTAGGCTGAGTCTCGCAACAGAGATACAGCACATTTTAGACATTCGTCAGGTGTGCATGACAATTCATCGAACACCCGAATGGTGTTATCAAGCCAGAACTCGGCCCTTTCGGCATCATCAGTTACTATGGCCTTGAACTCCTCGGCCCCACGCTTCCTAATCAAGTCTACAGGTGGCTTACTCAGCCTCACAGGATCAGCGACTGATGGCATTATAGGCTCTTGGGGTGGATTATTCAAATTTGGGAATTGTTGGACAGCCGGGTTGGTTCGGGCATATTGCGTGACCCACTCATTCATCATGGTAAAGAAGGCTTGTTTAGCCCCCTCACCTTGATTATTCGCAGATGACTGAGGTTCAACAGGCGGCGTCCCTTGTGCAGGAGCAGCCGCTACGCTCTCAACGTCATCCGCTAGGGTTCTTTCTACACCGGGATCCATTTACTAATCAAAACAAAGACATTTCAACCGTCGGAAGTCATCACACATTTAAACATTAACATTCGGCATGTATAGCTAGACTCATACGCGCTATGGTAGTCCTAGAACCGACTAAACCGTAGCTCTGATACCAATCAAATGTAACACCCCGAACCCGAAACCGACACCGGAGTCGAACACGAGGTGTTAACTGACTTTAACCCCTTAAAAAATTTATTTTCCAGACACTGCCCAATCTGTGTACTAGTGGTTCTAAAAATCATATCTTGAGTTTCGTAACTCGAAAATCAGTTTTGTAATTTTTCCCAGAAACTAGACTCATGTGCCCATCTATGTATTTTTTCTAGAATTTTTGGTCGGGCCAATTAGTACAGTTTATTAGTCAAAGCCTCCCATGTTGCAGGGGTCGACTACACTGACCTTTTCCCATTACGACTTGAATATCTCCCTGCCCGGGGCTTCAATACTGATGCCGTTTGTTTCTATGAAAACTAGACTCAGAGAGGAATCTATACATATATGGTACGACCCCTAATTATCTCTGGTTAATTTATAATGAATTTCCAAAGTCGGAGCAGGGAATCCAGAAACCGTTCTGGCCCTGTCCCACAAAAATCTGATTATCTCTTAATATACTGCCCATATGATCTTTTCGTTACTTCCTCATGAAAACAGACTCATCGAGCTTCGATTACATAATTTATTCATCAATTAATTTCACTCCTACTATTTTTAGTGATTTTTCAATCTCATGACACTGCTGCTGCCAGCATCTGTTACGAAAGTAACTAGGTCCATTTCATGCCTACCCTTGATCCAACTCAATCGAACATTCGTGCCATTTTCGCATGGCTTAAAGTTTACATGCCAAGGTTCAAACACAACGTAATAGCTTATACATGCCAAAATGTTCTTCTAAGCCAACTAAGAAGAAAGTACCAAAACTAGCTATCCGGTGTGATGACTTCGATGACGGCCTGACCCCGCAAAAATAGATGAGTCCAAGCATCCTATAATGGGTGACAAGGAAACACCGAGTGAGTTTATAACTCAGTAAGTCATAAGCAATGTACTACCATCCATCAATAACATTATCACAAGAGGAAACAAAATGGAACGAGACAATTTACTCCATCCATACCGTAGTTCCTCCCACCTATCGATTCAATTTCATATCAATTCATGCATTCACATTTCCATATACTCATCAATAGAACATTAAAGCATTTTCATAAATCAATTTATTTTCGTTACAATCAAACGACTAAATGGCCTTTCACCCATCCTACGATAAATTTTATGTACGTGACTTCAAGTATATTTGTCACATAGGTTCAAACTTACCGGGCTCAACACCAAGTATAAGCATAGCACCTATTAGCCATGTACTCAGGACACTTACCCGATCCGCTGTCCGCGATCGACTCAATGGTGTTGCACACATAGTGTCCATAATGATTCACGAATGTATATTGAGTCCGCACACTCAGTGCTATATAATCAACTCGCACACTTAGTGCTACGTAATCAAATCGCACACTTAGTGCTACATAGTCAAACTCGCACACTTAGTGCCGCATGGTCAATTCGCACACTTAGTGCATCATGTTCATTTCGCACACTTAGTGCAACATAGTCAAATCGCACACTTAGTGCTGTACAATTTAATGCCGCGCACTTAGCGCCAATCTCATGGTCATAAATGGTTATACCCGCACGTTTAGTGCCGAGATCAACAACTCAGTACATCTTACCTCTTTTCTTTTCATTCAACAATTTCATCATCACATACGTACAGCATATATATATGTATATTTATTCATTCCATTCAGCATCAATACATAAACATTATGACCATTTGAAACAATACCAACTACATGCTTAATGACTTACCTCGTGTTGGGTAAGACGGTTCCAACTCGGCTACTCGATGACCTTTTCTTTGCCTTTGCTCGATTCACCTCCTTTAACTCCTTGAGCTAAATCAAACAAATTTGACTCATTAAAGTCTCATTTTGCTAGCTTATGGCCGAATATGACAAGGAGTTTGATGGGTCATATGGCCACCTTTTAGCTCAAATACACAATGGTCATATGCATTTTTAATCACATCAAATGATTCAATACAATTCACTCGAACATCAAAAGAGAACCTCAAGGTACTTAGTCCATATACACATTAGACATTAGAGTCACATATGTACGAATTCACGAATCGCATTTGACATATTAGCTAATTTTCCCTTTAGCCGAACCTTCTAAGTCAAGATAAAGCCATCAACATGCTTACCTTTGGCCGAACATACACATCAACTTAGGTGCTCATTTATGTGGCCGAACACACACATGTCTATGTTAAGGCCGATTGCAACACTCAATACATTCTACAAGTATGGACACTTGCATTGACTAAACACCATTTCTATTATTTTTACTCCAAAGCCGAATGCCTCTCAAGCCCTAAGCTCATGATCCTTTCATCATTAAGCAAGTGTTATAGCACAACTAACATCCATTTTCAATTTGAACACCAACATAAAAATATTAAACATGAAAATCCATAGCCGAAACCTATACATGACATTACTCATTCCACCCATCGAAACAATATTTGTTCAAGACATCAAGCATTTTTATTTGGGTATTACATATATGAGCATTTAGAATTTATATTTTTAGCAAGATCAATTTCTTTCCTCAACACATTCTTCATCAAAACTTAAAGGAAGTAATCAAATTTCCTTCTTTAATAGCCATAGCCGATTGCTCCATCCATCCATCAAAGTTAAAAATTTTGCATGGTCTAAGTAAGAACCATGATAATTAACCTAAAACAAGCTAAAATTTCACAACTTTAACACAATATACTAACCTTATTAAGCATTCAAATGGCCGAAAGTTCTTTGCCCCTATTCCTTCCTTCACATTCGGCTTAGAAGAAACAAAGATGAACACTTAGTTTTCTTCACCCATCCCCCCTTCTCAAGCTTCAAGTGACCGAATGTTTTTGCCCCAATTCTTTCTTTCAATCCGGCCAAGAAGAACCAAAAAAAACACAACTTGTTTTTCTTTCTTCCTTAGAACATTCGGCCAAGGGGAAATGAAGAAAGATGGACACTTTTTTTTTGTTTTTCCTTCTTACTTTCACGGCAATGGGGAGGGGAAGAAACAATTACACACATCCTTTCCTTTTTCCATTTCTTTATTTCCCCATACTTCTTATTATATTTTATCTTACATACCTCACTAGGCCAACATGTTCCCAACATGTTTCCACCCATAGCATGGCCGGCCACTACTTATTAGGAGGGGGAATTTGACATGCAAGTCCCCCCCTTTTTCCCACATGCACTAATAGGTCCTTACGCATTGACCTATCACATTTTAAAATTTTCTCACATAAGTCCTATTGACTTAATTCACATGCAATCGACTAAATCGAAGCTTGAAATTTTCACACATTCATAGTTACATATTCTAGACAATAAATATCACATTCAAACATTTCGGTGACTCGGTTTAACGGTCTCGAAACCACTTCCCGACTAGGGTCAATTTTGGGCTGTCACATTTTGCCTTTTGTTTGTTTTTTGAAAGAATCGGTTTCTGATCGCGTGATTTCGTGATAGGCAATAAATATCACATTCAAACATTTCGGTGACTCGGTTTAACGGTCTCGAAACCACTTCCCGACTAGGGTCAATTTTGGGCTGTCACATTTTGCCTTTTGTTTGTTTTTTGAAAGAATCGGTTTCTGATCGCGTGATTTCGTGATAGGCTTTAAATATTTATAATTACTCGTTCTTGAAACTGACTATTATCGCGATGTAGGCAAGTGTACCTATCGAACAGTAGTTTAGTTTTAGCAAGACCAGATTGTCGAACCCAAAGGAAATAAATGTACTAGTAATGACTGTCTTTTTATTATCTAGCCTAAGAATAAAGAGGTTTTTGTTTTAACTAACTAATTATCTAAACTAAGAACTCACAGAGAATAGAATTGGGAAATTGCTTTTGAGAAAATTGATTGAATGAAGGCAATAGCTAAGGAAAAATCCACCTAGACTGTACTTGTTATTCTGGCTCCGAATCGGATGATTTATTCATTTAACTTATTCCGTAGAGATCCCTAAGTTATGTTATTATCCCTATTCAAGAATAATAACATCTAGATTCAATAACCGAGACTTTTCTCTAATTAACACTCTAGGGTTGCATTAACTCGATCTATGGATCCCCTTATTAGGTTTCACCCTAATTCGGCAAAATTTTGTCACCCTATGTCTAGGCGCGCAATCAACTCCGCTTAATTATGACAAATGTACTCTTAAACAGGGTCTATTCCTCCTCTGAATAAGAGTTTATCTTGAATCTGTATCCTGGGATATCAAAACAAGAATTAAGAACACATAATTAAGAACAAGTTAAATATTTATTATACGATAACAAGTTAAATATTTATTATACGATTCAGAAAATAATAACAAGATTCATTTTAGGTTTTATTCCCTTTAGGTATTTAGGGGTTTTAGTTCATAACTAAACAAGAAAACATCTTAGAATAATAAAGAATACAAAACATAAAGAAAACCCAAAACTCCTGAAGGGAAATTGAGGAAAGATCTTCAGTCTTGATGATGAATCCGGCTTCTGAGATGGATCAATAGGCTTTCTTGGGGTAATTCCTTGCCCCCTATTCCCTGTGTCCCTTTTCTTCCTCCTCTAGGGTGTATTTATAGGCTTTGGAATGCCTAAGAGCCCTCAAAATTAGCCTTTTCCAAATTGGACTCAACTTGGGCTCTGTAGGGACACGCTTGTGTGACACGCCCGTGTGCGATTACTTCAAGCTGTGCTCGAGCCTGTCAAATAGACACGGCTGTGTGGTTTGCCCGTGTGAGGAGGTCCAGGCCGTGTTGATTTCATACTTTGGCCCATTTTCTCCGTTTTTGGCCCGTTTATTGTTCCTTTCGCTTTCCTATGCTCTCCTAGGTATAAAACATGAAATTAAAGCATTAGGAGCATCGAATTCATCAATTCTAATAGGAAATCATCCATAAAATGCGTTAAACATGGGGTAAAAATATGTATAAATTACGGTTTATCAAATACCCCCACACTTAAGCATTTTCTTGTGCTCAAGAAAAATTCTCAACTCATAATCAAAATAAATTCTTCTCAACTTATAATTTCTATCGATAATATCACAAATTAATCCATAGGTAATCATACATTGAGAATTCAACTAAAAGAACATAAAAGTTTCAAACTTTCGAAGTTGAGCATTTTATTTCGAAAACATAGGTGTCTCCCCTCATCTAAGTAATTATCTTCGATTCAGAATATCACAGAGTTTCACATCTTCACTAAAGAATCACTCAAATCACTCGAGGTGTTTAAGGGCAATAAATGAAGCACTCAATAGTCAATAATGAAAGGTCGTTACCATAGGCTTGCATGAGAATCAAATCTCCACCACTATAATTTAAGATGATACATCAATCAAAAGGTCTTTAGAGGGTTGTAATGAGGCTTGGTTAGGGGGTGTGGTCACAAGCTGAAAGAAAGGGTTAGAATCGAGATTGAATTGGAAAATTGCCTAACTAGAAAAAGAGTTAATCATCACTTGTGTACAACAGAGCTTTTCAAAATATGGAATTACTAATGTGTATACATAATTTTTTTAAGAACAAGTTAAATAACATAGACTAACTATTAAGAACAAGACATAGTTAAGCAATTTGTTCAACTCAAATTCGACAAAAATAGGGATTAATTTAGGGGATTTCAACAATAATGGGTTAAGGGTTAATATTAAGGGTAATACAAGAAATGGCTTGTTAGATTCAAATGGGTTTACTAGGGTTTAATCTGGAGGTAGGCTTTTCATGGCATGAGTGGGTTAATCCTAAGTGCCTTAATCGTTTTGACATATCAAATCAAATGGTGTGGTCTCGACATGCATAATCAAGCAAGTTCTAGAATAACAGTTCAATACTGACGCACATCAAGCAATAAAAAAAATGAGCATGAAAGAATCAATAGATGCTCAAAAGGCTCAAAAATCTCACAAAAATTATGGATTTTTGATGTTTAAAACTTGTGAATTCCAACTCAAAGTAATACCTAAACTTTGGGGAAACAACCTAAGATTTTAAATTCTTAAAAATCAACTTATCATGCTTGATTCTCTAATGTCTTGAAGTTTAAACAATCAATGCATAAATGCCTATGTTTTAATTCAAGATATATAAACAAAAATCACAAACCAATCAAAATTTATCCTAAATATAATATGAGAGCTTTTTAAGAGAACAAGGTAGTCATTTAGGGATTTTTCTGATAATGAAATAAATATCCCCCCACACTTAATATGTACATTGCCCTCAATGTACAAAGATAGATATTAGAGTATAAAAATAAGTTAGAGGGAGAAGTGAAACTTTCTGTATTAAGAATGGATGATATTCTTGGATTGGTGAGATTGAGTATTGGAAATAAATCTGGATGTCAAGCATGATTCTGAATGATAAAAAGAGAGTGAAGGGAATAATCTTGATAGTAGTCACAAAAATAAGCCGTGTTTAAAAGGAAAACAAATGAATCTTAAAAACTTAATGAAGGAAAAATAAAATAAAAGAATTATTCTAATTTCTCAAATGGAATGGCCGGTGCACACGCCCGTGTGAGTCGTGGCTCGGCCGTGTTCGTCGTAAATTAAGGTGTCGTCACACAGCCTTTTGGCACGCTCGTGTGTATAGGCCGTATGGTTATATTATCCTGTTACACGACCATGTGTGATGTGATTCGCTTCTCCCACGGTCGTGTAGCTCTGCACACACTCGTGTTATTTTGATAGTGTTGTCCACGGGTGCTAGACATAGGCGTGTCGTACGCCCGTGTTCATTTGCCAGATTCGACCATGGCCATGTCGAAGGGTCGTGGCATTTTATCGCAGCCCGTGTTTGGGGAAATCTTTGTGCTGTTTTCACATGGCCCCACGTACGCCCGTGTGCTTGGCCCTGTCTCTTTGGAAAACCTGTATTCAAGTGTTGTGTTAGTAAGTTAGATGTCGATTACTAAATTTTAAATAATTTGATACAGTTAGTGCTCGAGTTTCCTCCCGAGAAGCGCTTATTTATAGTCTAAGCTCGACTTACCTCTCCGTTGAATGATCATGGTGGTTTGAGGAGTTTATAGTCCTCATTCCTGCTATCAATCTCATCAAAATAAGGTTTTAAACGTCTGTTGTTTACCTTAAAAGTGCAAAACTTGGGATGACTCACCTTGACCGTACCGAATGGGAAAATGCTGAGTACCATAAGAGGGATTTCTTCATTCGGTGTGGTAGTGACAATGTGGGGATCTGCAGCATCTAATAAGATTCTATCTCCAACCTTAAGTTGATTTGGAAAGGTATTGATCTCGTTCCGTCGGAGATTCAGTTTGTCGGGTGTTCTCGATTTATGTATCTGCCATTCATCTAGCTACTCGGTATTTAGCCTTCAATCTTCCTGAATAGGTCATCTATTATTGTTTGAGAATGGCTCATGTACTTCCTTCAGACTCATTTCCTGCAAAGAAGATTGTACTATATTGTCAGTTTTTGGAGAATAGGTTAAACGCTCACCTTTAATTTCTGATGTACTGGCAGAATTACGAGCTTGAAGAGTGATTGTTTCGTCTCCCACACGGAGTGTGAGTTCACCTGTGCCAACATCAATAATCATTTTAGCCGTTGCTAAAAAGGGCCTTCCTAAAATTAAAGGAGTGATGCTATCCTTCTCTATGTCTAGAACAATGAAGTCAACGGGAAATATAAATTTATCAATTTTAACTAGCACATCTTCAATAATACCCCTAAGGAATCTTATAGTTTTATCTACTAATTGAATGCTCATCCTAGTCTGTTTCGGTTTCCCGAGACCTAGTTGCTTAAACATTTTGTAGGGTTTGATGTTAATACTAGCCCCTAAAATAGCTAATGCATTATTAACATCTAAACTACCAATTAAGCAAGGAATCGTAAAACTCCCTGGATCTTTTAGTTTTTTTGGTAGCTTATTTTGCAGAATAGCTGAGCACAATGCGTTTAGCTCCACATGCGACGCCTCGTCCAACTTCCACTTATTTGCTAGAAGCTCATTTAAAAATTTCATTGCGTTTGGCATTTGCGACAGGGCTTCAATAAACGGTAAGTTAATGTGTAATTTTTTTAAGAGTTTGAGGAATTTACCAAATTGTTCATCTGAACGGTCTTTCCTTGTCGCGTTGGGGTATGACATAGGAGGTTTATATTCGACGTTCACCAATTTGTTTGTATTGTGATCTAGCTCACCTTGACCTTTGCTTACCACAGTTTCTTGCCTCAGTTCTGGCTCAGGCTCAGCAAATCCTTCTTCATCTTGAATATTAATTTCGTTGAGCTATTCCCTTGGGTTGGGTTCAGTATTACTTGGCAAGCTACCTTGTGGTCATTCAGAGATTAGTTTGGAAAGCTGGCCTATTTGAGTTTCGAGCCCTTGGATCGATGCTTGTTGATTTTTAAGTGCTGTCTCGGTGTTCTGAAAATCGGTTTCTGACACCGATATAAACTTTGAGAGCATCTCTTCAAGGTTTGACTTCTTTTCCTGTTGGTAGGGTGGTTGTTGAAAACCCAGAGGATGTTGTGGTCTTTGATTTCCTTGACCGCCCCACGAGAAATTGGGGTGGTTCCTCCAACCTGCATTGTATGTGTTACTATATGGATTGTATTGAGGTCGAGGATTATTACCCATGTAATTTAATTGCTCGTTATCCATGTTGTGGCCATAAGGTTGGTATTCCAAATGGTTTGGTCCACCTCCACTTGCTTCACACTGTATTACTGGGTAAACCTGTAAAGAACTAAGAAAACCATCAATCTTTTTATTTAGAAGTTCTACCTGGTTTGACAGTATAGTAACCGAATCGACGTTATAAACGTAGCTGCTTTAGTTGGCTTAGTCCTCATGACTTGCCACTGATAGTTATTCAGTGACATCTCCTCTATAAACTCATAGGCATTTTCAGGTGCTTTATTGTTGATGGTTCCGCCAGCAGCTACATCAACCATTTGTCAAGTCGAAGGATTCAGGCCATTATGGAATGTTTGAACCTGAAGCCAAAGCGGTAACCCATGGTGAGGGTACCTTTTCAGTAAGTCTTTCCATCTTTCCCATGCATCGTAAAGTGTTTCTAAGTCCATCTGCACAAACGAAGAGATATCATTACGTAATTTAGCCATTTTAGCCGACGGAAAGTTTTTGAGTAAAAATTTTTCGGTTATTTGTTCCCAAGTAGTAATTGACCCTTGTGGTAACGAGTTCAAATACTGTTTAGCTTTATTCCTCAATGAAAAGGGAAACAACCGAAGATGTATGGCATCATCAGAAACGACATTGATTTTAAATGTATCAAAAAATTCTAGAAAGTTTGCTAAGTGAGCGTTGGGATCTTCATCCTGCAAACTGTCAAACTGAACAAACCGTTGTATCATTTGAATTGTGTTAGATTTCAGTTCAAAAGTATTTGCAGCTACAGCAGGTCTAACTATGCTAGATTCAGTTCCTGTTAAAGAAGGTTTAGCATAATCATACATAGTGCGTAGAGCAAGATTTTGATTAGTCGCAATTGCAGAAGGTAGCTGATTGTCTCAGTTTTCAGCCATATCTTTGGTTGGGGTTTGAGTATCATCTTCTTGCTCGTTCTCTGTGTATCTTAAGCTTCGCCTTATTTCTCTTTGGTTTTTGCGTACTGTACGATCGATTTCTTCGTCAAAAATTAGTGGTCTTGACGGGTTTCTTCTAGTCATAAACTATAAAAACCTGCCAAGAGAAAGAAAAAGTAAATTAATAAATAATAATAAATTAAATTGCAAGAAAAATAAATGGCTAAAGTAATAAAAATTGAGTGTTCCTAATATCTTAGTTCCCCGGCAACGACGCCAAAAACTTGATCGCGTGATTTCGTGATAGGTTTTAAATATTTATAATTACTCGTTCTTGAAACGGACTATTATCGTGATGTAGGCAAGTGTACCTATCGAACAGTAGTATAGTTTTAGCAAGACCGGATTGTCGAACCCAAAGGAAATAAAAGTACTAGTAATGACTGTCTTTTTATTATCTAGCCTAAGAATAAAGAGGTTTTTTTAACTAACTAATTATCTAAACTAAGAACTCATAGAGAATAGAATTGGGAAATTGCTTTCGAGAAAATCGATTGAATGAAGGCAATAGCTAAGGAAAAATCCACCTAGACTGTACTTGTTATTCTGGCTCCGAATCGGACGATTTATTCATTTAACTTGTTCTATAGAGATCCCTAAGTTATGTTATTATCCCTATTCAAGACTAATAACGTCTAATCCCTAGATTGAATAACCGAGACTTTTCTCTAATTAACACTCTAGGGTTGCATTAACTCGATCTATGGATCCCCTTATTAGGTTTCACCCTAATCCGGTAAAATCTTGTCACCTTATGTCTAGGCGCGCAATCAACTCCGCTTAATTATGACAAATGTACTCTTAAACATGGTCTATTCCTCCTCTAAATAAGAGCTTATCTTGAATCAATATCCTAGGATATCAAAACAAGAATTAAGAACACATAATTAAGAACAAGTTAAATATTTATCATACAATTCAGAAAATAATAACAAGATTCGTCTTAGGTTTCATTCCCTTTAGGTATTTAGGGGTTTTAGTTCATAACTAAACAAGAAAACATCTCAGAATAATAAAGAATACAAAACATAGAAAAAACCCAAAACTCCTGAAGGGAAATTGAGGAGAGATCTTCAGTCTTGATGATGAATCCGGCTTCTAAGATGGATCAATCGGCTTTCTTGGGGTAATTCCTTGCCCCCTATTTTGTGTGTCCCTTTTCTTCCTCCTCTAGGGTGTATTTATAGGCTTTGGAATGCCTAAGAGCCCTTAAAATTAGCCTTTTTCGAATTGGACTCAACTTGGGCTCGGCAGGGATACGCTCGTGTGACACGCCCATGTGCGATTACTTCAGGCTGTGCTCGAGCCTGCCAAATTGACACGGCCGTGTGGTCCGCCCGTGTGAGGAGGTCCAGGCCGTGTTGATTTCATACTTTGGCCCATTTTCTCCACTTTTGGCCCGTTTCTCATTCCTTTCGCTTTGCTATGCTCTCCTAGGTATAAAACATGAAATTAAAGCATTAGGAGCATCGAATTCACTAATTCTAATGGAAAATCATCCATAAAATGTGTTGAACATGGGGTGAAAATATGTATAAATTACGGTTTATCAGTTTCTTATTTGTTTTTGCATGATTCATTTGTTTATGTGTTGATTGATTGCTATTTTTAGGTGAAGATCCGAAAAGTAGTGTTCCCTTAATGCGTTAGTTCGGTATATTGCTATTTTATACGAGATGCCTGCGTAAATTTTTTTAGATTGGTGTTTTTCTTTGAACTGTTTGACATAGCTTTGTTGTTCGACTTCTTAAGTGTACTTTTTGGAATTAATTATTGAACTGGTCTTTGGTTGTTCGTGTTAGGTGCTGGAGTCATTCTTGTTGCCTGTAAGTTGATTTTGTCCCAGGTGTGTAATGAAAACTCATTTTTCTGTTAATTGCGAACTTCAAAAAATATGGCTCTCATCGCTACTTGGCGTGTGGTAGGTCATGTGGCTCACACGGCCATGTGTCAGGCCATGTAATTCACTATTCTCGAATTAGAGGAATACGGGCTAGGCGTACGGGTGTGTGTCCAAGTTATGTAACTCATAGTGTGGATTTTGGAGGCACAAGGGCTCGGGACATAGGTCCATGTCCAGGCCTTGTAACTCACTGTTTGGATTTTGGGTCACACAGATTAGGGACACGAGCATGTGTCTAGGACGTGTAACTCACTGTTTGGGATTTTGGGTCACATGGGCCAATGATAGGAGTGTGTTCCCAGGCAGTGTGACAGGTTGTGAGCCATTTAGGTGTGTGCTTGACCGTGTGCCAGATCGTGTAACTCATGGTTTTGACCCACATGACCGTATGCTAGGTTGTGTGAACTACATAAGCGAGCCACCCAAGCCGTGTGAATCCACACGGATGTCTGAGCCAAAAATCAAAAATTTTCTCTAGGGCCGTAAGTGTTGTTCAAAATGACTGTAGGCCTATCGTAGGGTATGTATGATCTGAATCAGATGTTGAGATTGTTATGTGACAACCTGTTACTGAATAATCTATTATTCTGATATATATATATGTATACATTGTTATGAGATCTGGTAAGTAGTGTTATATCATTACATGAGCATAATCTGAAATTGTATTATTGTATACTTGTGACAGCCCTAAATTGACCCTAGTCGGAAAGTGGTTTCAGGACCACAAAACCGAGTCATAAAAATAATTAACTATTAAATTATGTGTTTATTATATGTGTAAATCATGTGTGAAAGTTTCATGCTTTGATTTGGTTATTTGTATGTGAAATTTTTAAGATAGGACTCATGTGATAAAAATTGAAAGTGTGATAGGTAAATTTTAAAGTACTAAATAATGCATGAAGTGATGACATGAGGGATTTGCATGTCAAATGCACCAAATTTTCCTTAGTGGCCGGCCATAAATGATGTTTGATGTAAGATATATGTTTTGTTTTAGAATTATAATAAGGGATGGCTTTATTTTTATTTTAAAATAAAGTGATTAGTAAAACAAAAAAAAAATGTATACATGCTCATCTTTCTTCTTGATTGCCGAAATGGGGAAAGGGAATTTTGAAGAGGAAAAACCAAGGTATTCGGCCATGGCTATCCTAGTTTAAGGTATGCATTGTGATTTTTCTTTTTAATTGACTATGAGATTAAATTGATAAGTACATAGCTTATTTAACCCATGGTTTAATTTCATGAATCAATAGATAAATATCCATTCGGCAAGTGCTAAATTGGTGTCATTTTCATAAGTTTTTTTTGGGATGTTAATTACTTGTTAAGTAGCTTAAATGATGTTTGAATGAGTAGAATTCATGGTTGAAAAGTACAAATTGAAAGTTGCCGTATGAGTGTATATACATTTTAGAAAGAAAAATGTTGTTGTTAGTTGAGTTGCATTTGATAAACATTCATTCGGTCAAATGGGAGAAGAATAAGATGAATTTAAATGTTGTGGTTTATTATTTTAGTTGGTTAAACGATGTGGTCATTGCTGAATACAATTGTGTTAAAGGAAATAGGATTAAATGTTGGTTTGATGAACTAAATGCTAATGGATATTAGGATAAAAGGAGAAAAAGGGTTAAGTTATAAGAGAATTGAGGGATATTCATATTTAGACATTTAGGGTTATATAAATTTTGGCCATTGAGTTTGCGTTATGTGAAATATTTAATTTATATACATAATCGGTCATGGTTTGACAAATATGTAACCTATGTGTAAATTGCTACAATTGATCATGAGATAGAATTTGTATATAAAAGTTAAGTTGTGTGGTTAGGGCCGAATGAGATATATAAGATATTAAAACATGTTATAATTATATATTGGTGTACATGGCTGTAATTAATCCTCTACTTGAATTCGATTAGGTATGGTCATGATAAGAGTTTAGTAGGGTTAATACCTTAAAATTGAATGGAGTTTTAGTTAATCTTTTGTGTCGTGTTCGTTAAAATAGCTGATGATTTGGGTATTATTATACGTATTTAGGCTAAAGATATTTCAACTATGTTTTATATCTATGAAATAATTATAATGGATAACATGTAGGAGTAATTTCGGCTTGTTAAAAATGCGGTACGTGTATGGCAAATTGTATATACAATTTGCATTGAAGTTACCCTCTAAGGTCGAAATGGGTAATTAAATTTTTGGTGTGTATGCAAATTTTTTTTTATTTGTAACTTGGCCTATGAAATGGATGTATGATAGTTAATATGTGTGCTTAAGGTGATGTGATAAAATAATTATGCATATGGTTTGGTTTCATTATTGAGTATAAGGGTTAAATGCTTTAAAAGAGCTTTTAATATTTGAAATGATTAAACAAATTCATTTGTTTAAATTAAGCCCAAGAGCAAAGAGGAACTAGACCAGACAAGGGAAAGGAGAAAGCGATCGAATAGCCTACCCGCAACTGGTCAAAAATATCCGAGGTAAGTTTTCGAGTAATGGAACTTAGATCATGATTCGTTTAGATCATGTTATATAACGAATCAAAACCATGCTCTTTGTATGTGGCTATTGAGCCGAAAATGGTAATGGTAGATAAGTGCTTTGTGTCTGAGTTCTAGTAATGAAAAGGAAATAAAAATGTGTTATGATTTGTGGACATATGTACATGATTATTCGGATGATATCCGGGCTAAGTCCCAAAGGCATTTGTGCAAGTTACTATATCCGGGCTAAGTCCCGAAGGCATTTGTGCTAGTGACTATTTCCGGGCTAAGACCCGAAGGCATGTGTGCGAGTTACTATATCCGGGTTAAGTCCCGAAGGCATTTGTGCGAGTTGCGATATCCGGCTAAATCCCGAAGGTACTTGGTTTGAGAATGAGCAATCTCGCTGTTATAATTTCAATTAATACGCTCAAAAAATCCAAACGATGAGGTATGTTTCGTATATGCATTGGAATAGATGATTCCCTTTAAATAGTATTCGCTCAATCGATTAACAAGCTTCCGGCCTTTAGTTAAGTTGATCCCATATATATGAATATAAGGGTTGGAAATGTGAAGTAAGTATGATTTTGAGAATATGTGTATATGAAATTATTCGTTTAGTCATATGAATGCTATACTTCAGATGTGCATAATTTCATTACTCAAACTTACTAAGCATTAAATGCTTATTCCGTTGCTTTGATTTTTCTGTTTTATAGATTTTGTTCGTCAGCTATCGGAATCGGGATTGTCAAAGTTGAAGTCGTCCACACTATCAAAGCCCTTTTGGTACTCTTTTAGTTGAACTCTGAAAATGGCATGTATAGGACTGCCCTTTGTTGTTAGTCATGTACTTTTTGGTAATGTATATATTTGGATAGCCATGCGAAAATGGCTTATATATACTTTGAGCATAGCATTATAATCGTTTTGTATGTTATTCATTGAGAGGTATGGAAATGTTTGGTAACAATTAGCCATTGGAATGGTTAATCATGATCATTTTGGTGCTATGTATGACAAATTCTAGTTGATTCATGGAAAACCATGAAATAGGTAAAGTTTACCTTAAAAATAGATGCTGACAGCAGCAGTGGTGTGTATTTGAAAAATCACTAAAAATAGTAGGAATGGAATTAAATAGTGAATAAATTATTTAATCGAACCTTGATAAATCTATTTTCAAAGGAAGGTAACGAAACGATCATATGAGCCGTATTTTATGAGATGTTTAAGTTTTTGTGAAATAGCGTCAGAGCGATTTCTGGATCCCCTATTCCAACTTTGGAAATTCACTATAAATCAACCAGAGATAATTATCTGTCATTCCCTATATGTACAGATTTCTTTTCGAGTCTAGTTTCTTTAGAAACAAACGGGATAAGTATTGAAGCCCTGTATAGGGAGATATCTAAGTCGTAATGCATGAAGGTCAGAGTAGTCAAACCCTGAAATAGGGGAGATTTTAACTAATGAACTGTACTAATTGGCTCGACCAAAAAATTCTAGAAAAAAATTTGTAGATGTACATATGAGTCTATTTTCAGGAAAAATTTACAGAACCAGTTTTCGAGTTTTGGAACTCGAGATATGATTTTTAAGGTGACAGTGACGCAGTTAGCCAGCTTGTCTGGAAATTTTAAAATGGACTGTGCAAATAAATGAATTAAGTCTGTTAGCACCTCGTGTTCGACTCCGGCAACGGTCTCGGGTACGGGGTGTTACAATTTTATTGGTATCAGAGCTACGGTTTAGTCGATTCTAGGACTACCGTAATACGTTTGGGTCTAGCTATACTTGCCATTATGTGTTGATTTGATAGTGTGGTGATTTCTGACAGTTAAAAATGTGTTTACTTATAGAAATGGATCCCGATCCCAACCGAGCGGTAGCTGATGATCTTGAGAGTGTAGCGCCTGCTTCCGCGCAAGGGACAGCGCTGGTGGACTCTCAACCTATTGTTAGAAATCAGAATGATGAAGCTAGACAAGCTTTTTATAGCGTGATGAATGATTGGTTCAACCAATACATTCGAACTAATATGGCTGTTCCACAACCTCCATTCCCGACTAATACAACCCCCGCACCTACAATACCTCCGGTAACTGACCAAATAAGGTCAAATAAGCCCTCAGTTGACAAAATCCGAAAACACGGGGCTACTGAATTTAAAGCTACGGACAACGATGATGCCGAGCAAGCTGAATTTTGGTTGGACAACACTATTCGAGTACTCGATGAACTATCTTGCACACCCGATGAGTGCCTAAAGTGTACTATCTCCTTGCTACGTGATTCTGCCTACTATTGGTGGAATACGTTGACTTCTGTTGTGCCCTGAAGCAAGTAACCTGGAAGTTTTTCCAAACCGAGTTTCGAAAGAAGTATATCAGTCAGAGATTCATTGACCAAAAATGGAAGGAATTTCTTGAACTTAAACAAGGTTCCATGTCGGTTACTGATTATGAACGAAAGTTCGTAAGGCTTAGCCGGTACGCTCGAGAATGCATTTCTTCAGAAGCTGTGATGTGTAAACGTTTCGAGGATGGACTGAACGATGATATAAAGCTGTATGTTGGCATTTTAGAAATTCGAGAATTTGTGGTACTTGTCGAACGAGCTTACAAAGCCGAAGAGCTCAGTAAGGAGAAAAGAAAAGCTGATATGGGAGCAAAGGAGTTTCGTAAGAGATCTTCTGGAAAGCCCTTTCAACAGTCATCGAAGAAATTTAGAGATGACTTAGGCCGGTCTAGAGACACTTCGGGTTTTTCTAGACGAGATCGTGATCGACCCCCTGTGAGTACACGAGTCACTTCGGTCGCCAGTGTTGGAAATGATCGTCGAGACAGAACGGAGTGCCAATATTGTGGTAAATGGCATTCGGGGAGTTGTAGATTCCATGACCGCTTCTGTTATAAGTGCAGATCAGCTGACCACTTTATCAAGGATTGCACGTGACTGTCTGAGCAAAATGTAAATCAGAGTGGGAAACCAGGTGCTACTACTGCTCGGGGTAGACCATCTAGAAACACGAGCAATGCTAGTGGCGGTCAGAGAGGATCTAGAGATGCTACAACCAGATCTGAGGCTCGTGCTCCTGCTAGAGCTTATGCTATACGCGCACGCGAGGATGCTTCCTCGCCAGATGTTATTACCGGTACTTTTACTCTCTTTGATACTAATGTGATTGCTTTGATTGACCCTGGTTCTACTCATTCTTATATATGTGAAACCTTAGCATCCAGTAAGACTTTACTTGTTGAGTCTACTGAGTTCGTAATTCGAGTGTCGAATCCCTTGGGTCGTTATGTACTTGTTGACAAAGTGTGTAAGAAATGTCCCCTAGTAATCTGAGGTTCCTGTTTTCCGGCCGATTTGATGCTTTTACCGTTTGATGAATTTGATGTTATCCTCGGTATGGATTGGTTGACCTTACATGATGCAATTGTAAATTGCAAAAGAAAAACCATTGATTTGAGGTGTGTAAACAACGAGATAATCCGAGTTGAGTCTACTAACTTGAATGGGTTTCCAGCTGTAATATCATCGATGTTGGCTCAGAAATATGTAAGAAAGGGGTGTGAAGCATACCTTGCGTATGTACTTGATGACAAAGAGTTAGAAAAGAAGCCTGAATCTGTGCCGGTGGTTTGTGAATATCTGGATGTTTTTCTCGAAGAATTACCGGGTTTACCACCTATTCGGGAGGTAGAGTTTGGTATTGAGTTTGTACCTGGGACTACACCGATTTCGATAGCTCTGTATCGTATGGCACCAACGGAATTGAAGGAATTGAAAGCTCAGTCGCAAGAGTTGATGGATAGAGGTTTCGCTCGACCAAGTTTCTCACCTTGGGGTGTACCAGTATTGTTTGTGAAAAAGAAGGACGGAACCATGAGGTTGTGCATTGACTATCGTCAGCTGAATAAAGTGACAATAAAGAATAAATATCCGTTACCGCGTATTGATGATTTGTTTGATCAACTAAAGGGAGCCTCGGTGTTTTCAAAGATAGATTTGAGATCGGGTTATTATCAGTTGCGAATTCGAGATTCGGATATACCCAAAACTGCTTTCAGAACGAGATACGGTCACTACGAATTCTTAGTGATGCCGTTTGGGCTCACTAATGCCCCCGCGGTATTTATGGATCTGATGAATCGGATCTTCAGACCGTATTTAGATCTGTTTGTAGTTGTGTTTATCGATGATATTTTGGTCTATTCGAGAAATGAAACCGATCATGCGGAACACCTGGGATTAGTGTTGCAAATTTTACGGGATAAGCAGTTATATGCTAAGTTCAGTAAGTGTGAGTTCTGGTTAAGAGAGGTTAGCTTCTTGGGACATGTGGTATCTGCATCGGGTATTCGAGTTGATCCAAGAAAAATTTCAGCCATACTTAACTGGAAGCCTCCGAGAAATATTACTGAGGTTCGGAGCTTTTTGGGACTAGCCGGCTACTACAGACGGTTTGTAAAGGGTTTCTCGATGATAGCCACACCAATGACGAAGCTACTACAAAAAGATGTTAAGTTCGAATGGACGGAAAAATGTCAGAAAAGTTTCGATCAACGGAAAACTTATTTGACTGAAGCTCCAATTCTAGTGCAGCCCGAGTCAGGCAAAGAGTTTGTCATTTATAGTGATGCATCCCTACTTGGGTTGGGTTGCATATTGATGCAAGAAGGTCGAGTTGTGGCCTATGCGTCGAGACAATTGAAGCCACATGAGAAAAATTATCTGACCCATGATCTCGAGCTAGCTGCCATCGTATTTGCTTTGAAAATATGGCGACATTACTTATTTGGAGAGAAGTGCCATGTATATTCGGATCACAAAAGTCTCAAATATTTGATGACTCAAAGAGACTTGAATCTGCGACAACGGCATTGGCTTGAGTGGTTGAAAAATTATGAGCTTGTCATTGACTATCACCCGGGAAAGGCTAATGTGGTTGCAGATACATTAAGTCGTAAATCACTATTTTCTTTACGAGCTATGAATGTACACTTGTCTGTTCTATCCGACAATGTGTTAGTAGTAGAATTAAAGGCCAAACCATTGTTGATTCATCAAATTCGTGAAGCTCAGAAAGTCGATGATGAATTGGTCGCAAGACGGGCTGAATGTGTTTCGAATATGGAATCAGAGTTTCAAATTGATGATGACGATTGTTTGAGGTTCAGAAGTCGTTTGTGTGTTCCAAGAAATTCAGAACTTATTTCGATGATTCTGAACGAAGCCCATTGTAGCCGAATGTCAATTCACCCGGGGAGTACGAAAATGTACAACGATCTGAGACGTCAGTTTTGGTGGCATGGCATGAAACGAGACATTTCTGATTTTGTTTCGAAGTGTTTAATATGTCAGCAAGTGAAGGCGGAACATCAAGTGCCTACGGGTTTACTTCAGCCGATCATGATACCTGAATGGAAATGGGATCGAGTCACGATGGATTTTGTATCTGGGTTGCCAGTATCGGCAAGTAAGAAAGATGCGATTTGGGTTGTTGTTGATAGACTGACTAAGTCGGCTCACTTTATCCCCGTACGTACGGATTTTTCATTGGATAAACTAGCTGAATTGTATGTTTCTCAGATTGTGAGATTACACGGGGTACCTATTTCTATTGTGTCGGATAGAGATCCGATATTCACCTCGCGATTTTGGAAGAAATTGCAAGAAGCTTTGGGTACCAAGCTGCATTTTAGCACTGCTTTTCATCCCCAAACCGATGGTCAATCCGAGCGGATAATTCAGATACTCGAGGATATGTTGAGATGTTGCATCCTTTAGTTTAGTGGTTCATGGGAACGATATTTACCTTTGATTGAATTCGCTTACAACAATAGTTTTCAATCAAGTATTAAGATGGCACCTTACGAGGCTTTGTACGGTCGTAAATGCCGTACACCATTGTTTTGGATGGAGCTCTGTGAAAGTAAAACTTTCGGAGTTGATTTGATTAAAGATGCTGAGCAGAAAGTAAAAATAATTCGTGAAAGTCTGAAGGTAGCATCCGATCATCAGAAGTCGTACGCGGATTTAAAACGAAGAGATATTGAGTATCAGGTGGGAGACAAAGTGTTTCTTAAGGTTTCACCTTGGAAAAAGATACTCAGATTTGGCCATAAGGGCAAACTGAGTCCGAGATTCATTGGGCCGTATGAAATCTCCGAACGAGTTGGTCCAGTTGCATATAGGTTGCTTTTACCCCCTGAACTTGAAAGGATTCACAACGTTTTTCATGTTTCGATGCTTCGACGTTACAGATCTGATCCTTCGCACATAATTAGTCCATCAGAGGTTGAAATTCAATCTGACTTGAGTTATGAAGAAGAACCAATTCGTATCCTCGCTCGTGAGGTGAAAGAGTTGGGAAACACAAGGATTCCGTTAGTAAAGGTGTTATGGCTCAAACACGGGATCGAAGAAGCTACTTGGGAAACCGAGGACTCTACGAAAGAACGATACCCAAACCTATTTACCGATAAGATTTTCGGGGACGAAAATTTCTTAAGTGGGGGAGAGTTGTGACATCCCTAAATTGACCCTAGTCTGAAAGTGGTTTCGGGACCACAAAATCGAGTCATAAAAATAATTAACTATTAAATTCTGTGTTTATTATATGTGTAAATCATGTGTGAAAGTTTCATGCTTTGATTTGGTTATTTGTATGTGAAATTTTTAAGATAGGACTCATGTGATAAAAATTGAAAGTGTGATAGGTAAATTTTAAAGTACTAAATAATGCATGAAGTGATGACATGAGGGATTTGCATGTCAAATGCACCAAATTTTCCTTAGTGGCCGGCCATAAATGATGTTTGATGTAAGATATATGTTTTGTTTTAGAATTATAATAAGGGATGGCTTTATTTTTATTTTAAAATAAAGTGATTAGTAAAACAAAAAAAAAAGTATACATGCTCATCTTTCTTCTTGATTGCCGAAATGGGGAAAGGGAATTTTGAAGAGGAAAAACCAAGGTATTCGGCCATGGCTATCCTAGTTTAAGGTATGTATTGTGATTTTTCTTTTTAATTGACTATGAGATTAAATTGATAAGTATATAGCTTATTTAACCCATGGTTTAATTTCATGAATCAATAGATAAATATCCATTCGGCAAGTGCTAAATTGGTGTCATTTTGATAAGTTTTTTTTGGGGGGATGTTAATTATTTGTTAAGTAGCTTAAATGATGTTTGAATGAGTAGAATTCATGGTTGAAAAGTACAAATTGAAAGTTACCGTATGAGTGTATATACATTTTAGAAAGAAAAATGTTGTTGTTAGTTGAGTTGCATTTGATAAATATTCATTCGGTCAAATGGGAGAAGAATAAGATGAATTTAAATGCTGTGGTTTATTATTTTAGTTGGTTAAATGATGTGGTCATTGTCGAATACAACTGTGTTAGAGGAAATAGGATTAAATGTTGGTTTGATGAACTAAATGCTAATGGATATTAGGATAAAAGGAGAAAAAGGGTTAAGTTATAAAGAATTGAGGGATATTCATATTTAGACATTTAGGGTTATATAAATTTTGGTCATTGAGTTATGCGTTATGTGAAATATTTAATTTATATACATAATCGGTCATGGTTTGACAAATATGTAACCTATGTGTAAATTGCTACAGTTGATCATGAGATAGAATTTGTATATAAAAGTTAAGTTGTGTGGTTAGGGCCGAATGAGATATATAAGATATTAAAACATGTTATAATTATATATTGGTGTACATGGCTGTAATTAATCCTCTACTTGAATTCGATTAGGTATGGTCATGATAAGAGTTTAGTAGGGTTAATACCTTAAAATTGAATGGAGTTTTAGTTAATCTTTTGTGTCGTGTTCGTTAAAATAGCTGATGATTTGGGTATTATTATACGTATTTAGGCTAAAGATATTTCAGCTATGTTTTATATCTATGAAATAATTATAATGGATAACATGTAGGAGTAATTTCGGCTTGTTAAAATGCGGTACGTGTATGGCAAATTGTATATACAATTTGCATTGAAGTTACCCTCTAAGGTCGAAATGGGTAATTAAATTTTTGGTGTGTATGCAATTTTTTTTTATTTGTAACTTCGCCTATGAAATGGATGTATGATAGTTAATATGTGTGCTTAAGGTGATGTCATAAAATAATTATGTATATGGTTTGGTTTCATTATTGAATATAAGGGTTAAATGCTTTAAAAGAGCTTTTAATATTCGAAATGATTAAACAAATTCATTTGTTTAAATTAAGCCCAAGAGCAAAGAGGAACTAGACCAGACAAGGGAAAGGAGAAAGCGATCGAATAGCCTACCCGCAACTATTCAAAAATATCCGAGGTAAGTTTTCGAGTAATGGAACTTAGATCATGATTCGTTTAGATCATGTTATATAGCGAATCAAAACCATGCTCTTTGTATGTGGCTATTGAGCCGAAAATGGTAATGGTAGATAAGTGCCTTGTGTCTGTGTTCTAGTAATGAAAACGAAATAAAAATGTGTTATGATTTGTGGACATATGTACATGATTATTCGGATGATATCCGGGCTAAGTCCCGAAGGCATTTGTGCAAGTTACTATATCCGGGCTAAGACCCGAAGGCATTTGTGCTAGTGACTATTTCCGGGCTAAGACCCGAAGGCATGTGTGCGAGTTACTATATCCGGGTTAAGTCCGGAAGGTATTTGTGGGAATTGCGATATCCGGCTAAATCCCGAAGGTACTTGGTTTGAGAATGAGCGATCTCGCTGTAATAATTTCAATTAATACGCTCGTAAAATCCAAACGATGAGGTATGTTTCGTATATGCATTGGAATAAATGATTCCCTTTAAATAGTATTCGCTCAATCGATTAACAAGCTTCCGGCCTTTAGTTAAGTTGATCCCATATATATGAATATAAGGGTTGGAAATGTGAAGTAAGTATGATTTTGAGAATATGTGTATATGAAATTATTCGTTTAGTCAAATGAATGCTATACTTCAGATGTGCATAATTTCATTACTCAAACTTACTAAGCATTAAATGCTTATTCCGTTGCTTTGATTTTTCTGTTTTATAGATTTTGTTCGTCAGCTATCGGACTCGGGATTGTCAAAGTCGAAGTTGTCCACACCATCAAAGCCCTTTTGGTACTCTTTTAGTTGAACTCTGAAAATGGCATGTATAGGACTGCCCTTTGTTGTTAGTCATGTACTTTTTGGTAATGTATATATTTGGATAGCCATGCGAAAATGGCTTATATATACTTTGAGCATAGCATTATAATCGTTTTGTATGTTGTTCATTGAGAGGGATGGAAATGTTTGGTAACGATTAGCCATTGGAATGGTTAATCATGATCATTTTGGTGCTATGTATGACAAATTCTAGTTGATTCATGGAAAACCATGAAATAGGTAAAGTTTACCTTAAAAATATATGCTGACAGCAACAGTGGTGTGGATTTGAAAAATCACTAAAAATAGTAGGAATGAAATTAAATAGTGAATAAATTATTTAATCGAACCTTGATGAATCTATTTTCATAGGAAAGTAACAAAACGATCATATGAGCCGTATTTTATGAGATGTTTAAGTTTTCGTGAAATAGGGCCAGAGCGATTTCTGGATCCCCTGTTCTGACTTTGGAAATTCACTATAAATCAACCAGACATAATTAGAAGTCATGCTCTATATGTACAGATTTCTTTTCGAGTCTAGTTTCTTTAGAAAAAAACGGCATAAGTATTGAAGCCCTGTACAGGGAGATATCTAAGTCGTAATGCATGAAGATCAGAGTAGTCGAACCCTGAAACAGGGGAGACTTTAACTAATAAACTGTGCTAATTGACTCGACCAAAAAATTCTAGAAAAAAAGTTTTAGATGGACATATGAGTCTAGTTTCAGGAAAAATTTACGGAACCGGTTTTCGAGTTTTGGAACTCGAGATATGATTTTTAAGGTGACAGTGACGCAGTTAGCCAGCTTGTCTGGAAATTTTAAAATGGACTGTGCAAATAAATGAATTAAGTCTGTTAGCACCTCGTGTTCGACTCCGGCAACGGTCTCGGGTACGGGTTGTTACAATACTTACATATGATAGTTGTCTAATCTGCATCCGCATCGAGATTAAGACTGTATAAGAAGGAAGTGTGGGTAGTTTAATAATTTGCCAAATTTGGTGGCTAAGCCAGATATATTTCTTACTGTAGCTATTTATTGTAATCTGATCTGGTAGCTAAGCTGAAATTATTCTGAAACATGACATATAGTCATTGCACGGTGTGTAGAGATGGATGGGTACTTGATACTCTATATGGTGTGTTGGGATGGAAAGAGATAGTGTGTAGCGGATGAGGGTAGGAATATGCATTTGTATCAGATATGTTTTGTAATTGTATTTGAGACCCTCTATGTTTGTTTCTTTATCCGATTCTAAGTATCGACTGATTTCTAAAAAATCGTAATCACATATGTCCAGTTATTGATTAATTGAAAATGTAAGTTACACACACTGGGTTGTAAACTCATTTTTTCTATTTTTCTAGGTTATAGGTAACCTACTGACTTAGGTGGGTCGGCTTAGTAGGAGCTTGGTCATCTCTTTTCTAATTATTTACTATTTTATCTGGATTTATATTATTGTGTGTTTATTGCGGATTACAAATTACAAGTTTGAAATTTCATGTTTGCTATAACTATATGAAGGATTTATGACTATTAGACTTTGAATAGTTAAAGGTTAAAATTTTTTGAATGAATTGATGTTACTCTCCAAGCTTGGTCTTAACGTCCAGGTCGGGTATGAGGTGTTACATTTCCTGGTATCAGAGCTACGTTTACAAAACTCGGGCTATGTTTTTGGGATCCTATTTTGTGAAAATGTGTTTCAAGGAAAAATTTATTTGAGTAACTTAGAAAACTGATTTTATAAAAGATTGAGTCTCCAGTGCCGAACCCATATGTACTTTTGCTTTAGCTTTATTACTTAGCTAAAAAAATATTGCAATGACTGAACTTGTGGTTTTAGTTAAAGATTGCGATATGAATTGTGAATTAAGATATTTGACACAAATTCTGGATTGATCTGTGAACTTTTGGCATTGTAGATAAGTTGATATAATGAGTCCGAGCGGTAGTCGTGAACGTGTTCTTATGGGCATCGTGGACATCGAGGAGGAGCTCGAGTAAAGTCATCTTCTATGGGCAATATGCCTAATCTGGAGACCAGCGAGACTGTTGGTACTCCTAATACTGAGACTGGGTCTCAGGCTCTGACAGCCAGGGATGACATGTTATGCTTTTACATACAGAAAGGTCTCTCTCATTTTTAGATATATTAGTAAATTTAAGTTATATGTGCTATCATTTCATAGTAGGCTCATTAATTGTTTTTTATTGCCTTTATGTATACTTTATTAGTTTTTAATTATTATTTAATAAGTTATGTTGTTATCCTTATTTAATATTTAATAATAATACTATTATTATTTGATATCAACAATATTTATTTCTTTTGAAATTAAATGAAGGAGTGAAAATCAACATGCATAAATGAAAGTCAAGATTAATGAGAATATTAAAAATTATTTTTTAATAATATTATTATTTGTTATTGTTTTGAGGAAGTTATGTTTTAATTTGTCTTGCAATAATTTTATTTTAATTTTTTGGAAGGTTAAATATTTTAAATTTATTTTTTTAATTTTTTAACTTAACTATGATTTCTTTATCTACGATTGTTTAAAAATTAATAGTTTTTTCTAATTGAGTTTTAGTTTTATTGGTATCGGCATTATTGCCAACGTAGGAAGATGTGCATTCCAGTGCGCTGAAGTGCATTATCATCTTAGTTAAGGGTTGGGGAGAGGTTATAGGTAGTTCTAGGCATTGTATCTAAAAGAAGAGATATGTTAAGAACCTATAATGAGATTAATATTCAAAAAATTAATAATTTTTATCATATCTCTACTATTGCTCATAATTTATATTGTTGCGTATTACAATGTATTGAATAATTTAAATCCATTATTGTGTTTTTGATAGAAATTATATATTTTTTAAAAATAAAATAATATAGTAATAGTTTTTTTATATCAAAAGCTATAAGTGATGAAATTATAGTTTAATTTTATATTGTATTTTTAAAATATTTATATTATGTTATTAGTTATGTAACACCCTATACCCGACCTAGATCTTAAGGTCAAGTTTGGAGGCTACATCAAAACGTTTAAAGAAAACCAACCTTAAAGTGATTTAAAGTTCATAATTGAGAAAACACCTGACCAATCAAACCAATGGGGAAATCCGAGCTTACAAATCCTAGTCGAAAATAAACATACGTTAGTTCAAATTTAAATAAATAGTAAAATATCTAATAAAGAGAGATGACCGAGCTCCCGACATGCCGAGCCCCCTAAGTATGTAGGTTACCTGCAATGCAGTCAACGAATAGAACGAGCTTGTAGCTCAACCTGTGTAACCGACATAGAGGCAAACAACAATATAGATATATCAGTATTTTCCTAAACTCAAATACGAAATCAGAAACAAATGATCTTAGTAATGTTGTAAATGTTCAGATAAGATGCAGGATAAATAAGATACAGATGCAGAATAGATCAAAATCAGATGTAGTTTCCTACCCTCATTTGCTACACACCATCTCCAACTATCCCAATACTCAGTTCAGCACACGACTGTGTGATTCAAAACCCTTCACACGACCTGGACACACACCTGTGTCCCTAGCCCGTGTGACTCTAAATCCAAAACAGTGAGTTATATGGCTTCGGAACAAGCCCGTGTCCTTTACCCATGTGACCCCCCCAAAAAAAATAATGAGTCAACGATAATTGGTAGAATTAATGCATTGGAGATTGTTACCTTCAATGACTACGCCTAAAGAGAAAGCCAAACGATCGCTTAACAACGAATTCAAACAAAACAAGCTGAAACCAACTTCTGAATAAATTTATAAAAAAATTAATAATTTATTAAAACAAAAAAAAAGAAATACATAGAATTAGAATAATTAGAATAATATAACTATGATAGAATAGAATAAATGGAAAAGGAGTCAAAGCGAGACAAAAATGAACAAAAACGAATGTTTAACATAAATTCTACAATAAACTTACACAATTAACCTTTCAGTCAACAAACAATGAAATGCGCACCTATCCGAACTCACAGCAACAAAATTACTGACAACTTCAATTATTGAGAAATCAAAAAGAAAAGAAAGAAAAACAAAAGGAAGAAGAAGAAGAAGAAGAAGAAGAAGAAGAAGCAAAGCTAACAAAAAGGAAAACAAGAAAATAAAGAAAAAGAATAATGTTCAAGAAACCAAAATCTTTTAAAACAAAACTATTTTTGCAAAATAGCAAAAACATATCCTCGTTTCACTTACGCAGAGACTCGAGCACAAGAACAAAGGCAATACAAAAGCTTAAGCATCAAACTAGCAGGCTCATTCTTGACACCTATTAACGCATAAATAAACCTAAGTCATCAGTTCAATGATAAGGGTTATGCCAAAACAAACTATAAAATTTCAAGAGGGAAGACTCGAACCCCCGATCTCAACACATAATTAAAACACTTAACCATAAATAAAAAGACTTAATTATTGACATATTTTATCTAACAATTGATCAAATTTTGGGGTGTTACAACTCTCTCCCCCTAAAAGAAATTTCGGCCTCGAATTTTCTTGATTCAAGCATATGAGGGTATTACTGAAAAATTGAATCCTCAGGCTCCCAAGTGGCTTCCTTGATGTCATGATTGACCTTAACCAGAGGAAATTTTTCTCCTCAAGAACTTTACATTTTGGTCCAAAATTTAAATAGGTTCCTCCTCAAAAGTCAAATTTGATTTCACCTCAATCTCCTCAACAGGGACAATATGTGAGGGGTCAGATCGATATCGTCTGAACATAGAGATATGGAACACATCATGAATACGATTGAACTCAGTAGGTAGCTCTAACTAATAAGCGATAGATCTGATACATTTCAAAATACGGTAAGGTCCAATGAACCTTGGGCTCAACTTGCCCTTCCGTCCAAACTAGAGAACCTTTTTCCATGGAGACACTTTCAGAAATACCTGATCACCCACAGAGTACTCAATATAACGCCTTTTTAAATCTACATAAGATTTTTATTGATTGAAGCTGCCTTAAGACGATCTCGAATCAATCTAACAATATTCTTAATCTCGAAAACTAGCTCGGGACCCAAAACCCGACGTTTACTTAACTCAGTCCAATATAGAGGGGTTCGACACTTACGGCTATAAAAAGCCTCGTAAGGTGCCATCTAATGCTAGCCTGAAAGCTGTTATTACACACAAACTCAGCTAGCGATAGATAATCCTTCCAACTACCCTGAAAGTTAATTACACAACTCCACAGCATATCCTCTAGAATCTGAATAACACACTCAGACTGTCTATCTGAGGATGGTACACAGTACTAAAATCCAATCGGGTACTCAGAGCCTTGTGAAGCTTCTTCTAGAATCAAGAAGTAAAACGTGGATCTCTGTAAAAAATGATCAAAACCGGTACTCTGTGTGTGACAACCTAATTCCCAATGGTGTCGAAAACAGTGGTTTTGACACCACAATTTCAATGTTTCAGTCTATAAATATTAATTATTTAATATTTACAAGGGTATTAGTGTTGTATTAAATTTTGGCTGAGAAATTTGATCGTTTAGATAGTTAATTAATTAAAAAATATTAAATTGAAAAAGATGTAAAACTTAACCCTATTAGTGAAAAAGAACTAAATGATTATAAAATTGAAATTTCATGGACTAAAATGATAAATATACCATGTAAGTAAATGTAGTGGACAGTTGGTAAGTGAATAGTGTGAAATTTGGATGTTTACTTAAGGGAAAAATTGTAAATAGATTATAAAACTTAAATTAAATAATAATAAAAACAAATCCCATCATCTTTTTATTTGTTTTTGATGAAATTAAGAAGAAAGAAATAGCCATGGGAGAGTTTTAAAGGTTCAGTCCTTTAGTGTGTTGCATGTAAGTGATTTTATTATTTGTTTCTTGTAAATTTGACATTTTTTGATTTAGTTATAGATTAAGTTAGTTAGCCCAAGGATTATTTTGTGAAATAGTCAAATTTTTAAAAATTTATCATTAATGATTTTGAATGTTTTTGTTGTTAGTTGGTGTAGTTGGAAGCTTAGTTGATAGATATGATTAAATTGTAAAGTAAATTTTAATAAATTTGAGTTTAAAGGTTAAATATGAAAAATATGGAAGTTAGCTTGATTTTTCCTGAGAATCCTTGGAATTTATGGGTTTTTGTATTAATAAGATGAATAAAAATTTAGTTAAATGGGTTTTTGTATTAATTGTGAAAATTGGCTTGCTCAATACCATGGACTAAATTGTATTAAATGTAAATGTTTAGGATAAATGTGTAAATATTGTAAATAAGAAATTAGATGTATTAAATTGAGTAGAATGTGAAGTTGAGGGTTGTAAATAAAATAAATTATAGTATAGATCAAGATGAAGTTGATAATCGTGGAAAGGAGAAGGTTGTGAATTAGTCCCTAAACTTTTTTATTTCTACAGTTTGGCCCTAGTAAGTTCGTACTTTTAAATTTTAGTATAATTTAAATATTAAATTGCTTGTGGATTGAAAATTTTTAATTGACTTGAATGTATTGAATTGTGGTAAGTGAATTGATTTGGGAAAGAAATTGTATTAAATGTTGTTAAATGATAAATATGTGAGCCGATGAACGTAGGATAGGATACGATTGGCATGCCAATAGGTTATATCGTGCATTGTACGAGATTGGTTGATGTTGAGATGATGATTATGAATTCATTCATGTTTACTAAATATACCCAAGTTTAGCATTTGTTGCGAACTATCGCGTTATATTACAGTGTTTCAGGTGTGTTTTGAGGGTGGATGTAAAGCCTACGGGCTTTGCACTTGGTGCTGAGGTGTGTTTTGAAAGGATGTTAGCCTACAGGCTCGGTATATGGTGCCTAGTTGTGTTATCGGTTAGTTAGCTCATTTGAGCAATTTGGTGTGTTTGGTTGGTTAATCGTGTATCAAAATCTATTACAAAGTTCATTGGGTATATTTAATGATATAAACTATCTGATTAAATTGATTCACTCGTATTCAAGTTTATGACTCACCTGTGATTTGGTTATGAATGGCAGGACTATGATTTATGACATATCTGTATTATGTATTGATTAAGTTTATTCGATAAGTTAATTGTTTAATCTATGAAACTTACTAAGCTTAAGTAAGCTTACTTGTGTACTTTTTATTGCTTTCTAGTACATTTGTTTTTGAGGCTTCAGGCGATTGGATCGACTTCAAGATTCATACTATCCAAAAATCTATTGGTAGTTTTTGAATGCTCGTATTAGTTTATATGGCATGTAATAGGTTAAATGAATTTATGTGGTTATTTTGTGAAGTTGTTAAACTTGAATGATGCTTGTATTTATATATATTTTGGTACATGTGAATATGTTATTGGTTTGGTATATATTTATGTTTGGAATTTGTTTGGTATATTTGATATAAGTTTAATGAAAGTGTGTGAATATGGCAATTTGACTTATAGATTGAAAGGGGTGGTATTTTGGTATGTATTGATATTAAATATATTTGAGTATTTTAAATGCAATTATTTTGGTTTTAAATGTTATTTTAGTTTGGATATAGAATTGTGTTGTCAATGAGGACACTTTGGTTAGTCTTTTAGATGTTTGAATAGGTTATTTTATTTATTTATTGTAAAATAGGTGAATTTTGGCATGAGTTGGACTTTTAAAGATGAGGTTTTACCATTTTAAAAACAAGTATCGATACTTTGTCATTTGATATCGATACTTGACCATTTGAACAATTTTCTAATTAAACAGAATGCTAATTTGGTATCGACTTTTATTTGAGTATCGATATCAATACCCTAAAATAAGTATCAATACCATTGTTTTGCAAAGGAAATAGTATTTGATTTTGGTATCGATTTTCAAAAAGGTATCAATACCAACTACGAATTTTCATTTTTAACTTTAAACTTTAAATTCCTTTTAAGTAAGTCCTATTTCAAGCTTGAATTTTACCACTAAGTAATTTTAGAATATTTTTCATATTAAAATTTAATATTTTTGTTTTTATAGAATATCAATTATCTTTAAATATGTATTGTTTAATAATGTGATTGGTAATTGTTGAATGTTAATGTAACATTTCTTTACTTAGGTTTGACATAGGGCTGGGTAAGGGGTGTTACACCATGCAATCTTATGATTTTGGAGACATTCAACTTAGCCAATTTCTGAAGTGAATAATCAGTCCTGACCAGAAGAAAGTGAGTAGACTTAGTCAATGATCAACGATGACCCAAACTGAATCCTTCTTACTGGGTGTCAAGGGCAACTTATTAACGAAGTCCATCGGAACACACTCTTACTTCTAAAGGGGTATCTTAACTGGTTGTAACGGACCTGAAGGTAATTGATGCTTAACCTTAACCTTCTGACACATCACACAATGAGAAATGAAAGCAGTTACCTCCCATTTCAAACCAGGGCACTAGTAAAGCTCACAGAGATATTTGTACATCTTATTCCCACCAGGATGCATAGCATAAAGGCTACTATGTGCTTCTTGCATAATCGACTGCCGCAACTCAACATCGTTAGGCATACAGATCCAACCCTTAAAACACAGAACCCCGCAACTGTTCAGCCCAAAATAAGAAGCTCCACTATCCATAGTCTAACGAAAATGAAGAACCAGCGATTCATCACTCAACTGCTTAACTTTAATCTGATCAACCCAGGTCACTTAACTTGTAACTCAGCCAGAAGACTACCATCGTGAAATATACTTAAATGATAAAACATTTCTCTCAATAAGTCATCGCTCTACGGCTAAGGGTGTAACACCCCATACTCGTAACCCACGCTGGAGCAGAATACAAGGCATTACCTAACTCGATCTCATGCACACAAACGTTCCCAAGTCACCAAGACTTGGTCCAAAATAGAACTCTTTCAATCTCTACTTTAAACTTCTTATTATGGGACTACGAGTCCCAAATTGACCATTGACAACTATTCAAAATCAACACGGACCCTAAAACCATCTATAGAAAATTTGTCTTTGAAACAGGACACACGCCCGTGTAGAAGGGCAACACGCCCGTGTGGCCATTTCAACATGGTCGTGTTGATGGTCCGTGTGACTCACATGGCCTAAGCAATACAGGGACACGCCTGTGTCCTCCACCCGTGTGGAATTAATTCTAAATGCACCCCTACAGGGGTTTTCACACGATCTACCACACGCCTGTGTCCTTCACACGTCCATGACACACCCGTGCCTTAGCCTATGTGCAAAAACATGGACATTCTGTTTCTTAAGTCAGCATCCCCAAAATGTCACACGGCCAAGGCACACGCATGTGTGCTAGGCCGTGTCCATCACACAGCTAAGACACACGGGCGTGTCTCTGCCCCTGTGTTTACTATCATGCATACTGACTTGAAATTTTTACATGTAGGGGACACACGGTCAGACCACACGCCCATAGGGCAGACTGTGCGTCACACACGGCCTAGACACACACCCGTGTGGACAATATAAAGCTATTTACCAAGCCTTTTAACCACCCTTATTTACATAACCTACTCAATGGCAACCAAAACCAATATAAGGCTATCTCATGCAACCAATTCAACCACAATAAACAACATTCCATTAGAGCATTTTACTCATCCATGAAATGACATCTTTGCATATAAATCAAAATGAATATTAGCCATCATTCAAGGCTCAATACAAAATGAAGGATTTATCCCAAGCCAACATATTTGGCCAAATTAATAATAACAAAAAACACAAGTCTAATTCCCTATACATGCCATATTCAAAAATATAAATCAAACTATATCAAAAGCTTCGATTGATAGTGTGATCGATATCTCTGACTTTCGTTGATCCTTGAGCTTGATAGGCGTCACTATAAGAAAATGGAAAAGGAGAGGGAGTAAGCATAAAGCTTAGTAATTTGCACATAAATGAATATACAACATAACTTTACTATTCACCAACAAGCTCATAACATACAATTGGGCATAAGCAAAACTTGCTCATCAATATTTAGTACACATCGTATATCATAATATGGGCTCATATTCTATATATACCAAACATGTACCTGTATCACTCGCAACACAGTTATACTTTCCTCGTTAACTTGAAATCATAACTTTAACAGTTGAACCATTTGGAACACTGTTAGATATTCATTAAGCCTCAAACATGGGGTAAGGTGCCGATGCCATGTCCCAGACATGGTCTTACACAAGCACTAGCATATCTGTGTCGATGCCGTGTCCTAGAGATAGTCTTACACTAACACATCTCGAGGCCGATGCATGTCCCAAACATGTCTTACACTAGCACTTGTCTTAATGCCGATGCCATGTCCCAGACATGGTCTTACACTAGCTCTCATAATGTGGCCGATGCATGTCCCAGACAAGTCTTACACTAGCTCACAATAACCCATATGTTATGGCATGAATGTCTGATTTATTTTCTAGGTTCAAATGAGAACTCTACTATCTCTATTACCATCATGCTTTCTCAATTCCACAATCAAGCAATTCATGCTATATTAAATTCAAGTACAATTCAACACATACATTAACATTGTAGTTGTATTATTTACATACAACTTACCTCGGATTACAAAATGTGGCGACTAGTCGATTTAGTCAATTTGCTTGGCTTTCCCTCGGTCTAGATTTGGATTCGGTATTTCTTGATCTATAATAGAAAAATGCACTTATTTAGTCACTTTATCAATCTAGGCACTCTACAATTCATAATTGGGAAAAATGACTAATTTTCCCCTAGACTTTTGCAAAATAACCATTTTACCCCTAAGCCCGAAAATCGATTTTTATCGAATTTCTTCATATCTTAAGCCTAGTCGAACCCTTTTGTACTCTTATAACAACTCCAAATTCTCACTATTTCACACACTTTTCATTTATTTTACAACTTATGCAAAATAGTCCTTTTAGGTGTTTTCATGCTAATACCTTTCACAAAAGTTGTTTATAAGACACCCAAGACTTATTTTCTTCCATAAAAACTCAGAAAACATTACAAATCCTTTCATGGAAAAACCCTAAACTCTTAATTATTTTCCAAAATAGTACCCTCATTTGAAAGCTTATGCTTCAAGGGTCTTAAAAATGCAAAAATCATCAACAAAGGGTATGGAAATCACTTACTTGTGAGTCAACTAAGTAGCTAAAATTTCAAGCTCTCAAAGCCCTATTTTTGCTAGTAAAATTGGTGAAGAAGGACAGGTGAAAGAGATGATATCATCCTTTGATTATTTTATTTCTACTTTGGTCAAAATAAGCGACCTAACTTACCAAACTTTGAAAATTTGACCACCTTTGTCTCCTATGGCCAGCCATGCCTCCCTAAAGGGTTTAATTTCCCTTTAAAGATTCCCAACTTAGGTTCTCTAGCTATTTGACAATTTTAGCTATCAAAATAGGACTTTTGCATTTTATGCGATTTAGTCTTTTTTTCACAATTAGGCTTACAAACGTCACAATTAACTCACCAAATTTTTCATACACTAATTTAAACATGCAATGACTCCAAAATAATAATAAAATAATTTATTCAACTATAGATTTATGGTCCCGTGACCACTATTCTGACTAGGAGCATAATCGAGCTGTTACAAATGACATCAGCCACAACATTGGTCTTACCTGAATGATACTCTATAGTAGAGTCGTAGTCCTTAAGCAATTCAACTCATCTACATTGCCTAAGATTCAACTCCTTCTGATTTAGAAAATACTTGAGGGTCTTATAGTCTGTGTAGATGATATACCTGTAACCATATAGATAGTGCCTTCAGATTTTCAAAGCGAAGACAACTGTAGCCAATTCAAGGTCGTGTGTAGGATACTTGCCCTTGTGCGACTTAAGCTGTCAAGACGCATAAGCCACTACCTGACCGTCTTGTATTAGAACACACCCAAAACTGACGTGTGAGGTGCCCCTGCAGGCAACAAACTCTCTACCCAATGCAAGCTATACCAGAATAGGTGCCGCGTCAGAATGGACTTGAGCTTCTCATAACTCTCTTCCACTCTTCAGACCACACAAATGGAGCGTTCTTACACAATAGCTTAGTCAAGGGAGCTGCGATAAGCAAGAACCCTCTGCCAAAAACCTTCGGTAATACCTTGCCAAACCAAGGAAACTCTGAATCTCAGACACATTCTTCAATTGTTTCCATTCAATCACTACCACCAAAACTCACACTTGCTAAACTTGGCATACAACTGCTTCTTGCGGAGTATCTGTAGAACTATCTGAAGATGTTTCTTTTGCTCACTCTCAGTTTTAGAATAAATTAGAATGTCATTGATGAAGACTATGACGAACTAATCCAAATACAGCTAAAATACTCAATTCATCAAGTCCATGTACGCAGCTAGAGCATTTTTCAAACCGAAGGGCATGACCAAGAACTCGTAATGCCTATAACGAGTCCTGAAAATAGTCTTATACAAATCAATCTCCTTAACCTTGAGCTGATGGTACCCAAATCGGAGATCGATTTTTGATAATATAGATGCCCTACTAAATTGATCAAATAGATTGTCAATCCTTGGAAGTGGATACCTATTCTTTATTGTCAACTTATTCAACTGACGATAATCCACACACATTTTCATCGTGTTATTTTTATCTTGAGAAATAAGACCAGTGCTCCCTACGGGGACACACTCAGTCAGATGAACCCTTAACCAAGAAGTTCCTTAAGTTGAACTTTTAACTCCATAATTTCTTTTGGTACCATGCAGTAAGGGGAAATGGACACAGGAGCCGTACTTAGTAATAATTTAATACCAAACTTAACCCCCTGCCTGGAGGTATCCCTGATAACCCTTTAGGAAAAACATCTGAGAAGTCTCTCACAGTTCTAATATCTTTAATAGAAAGTTTTGTAGAACTAAAACCAGACACAAAGGCCGAGTACGCTTCACAACCTTTCCGAACTAGTTTTTCAGCTATAAGGGTGAAGATTACATTAGAGAGGTAATCTCCACACTCGACGCTCGCTGATCATAACGATCTTAGTATCATTATTAGTTTTCAAAGTAACCGTCTTAGAGGCATAGTCTAAACTGATTCGATGTTCCATGAGCCAATCCATTCCCAAAATTAGACTGAACTTACTAAATGACAATTCCATCAGGCTAGCTGGAAACACAATTCCATGAATTTCTAATGGAACTTGTCTATATATCTTATCAACTTGAATCGACCGTCTGAAGGGATTAGAGAAATCTCTCTAGTAGTACACTCAACAGATATACTTAAGTTCACAGATACAGTACTAACTAGAGATGAATGTGTAGACCCAATATCAATCAGAGTAAGGTATGAAACAATATGAATAAAGAACGTACCTGCTATAACGTCGGTGTTGTCTCTATCCTCACGGTGCCTCACTCCATACACAAGAGTAGATTATCATTCCTCAATCTGAAACGCACATCTGTCCAGTGTTCTTTGACCTCAGCTAGCACTGTTACCACCCTTGGCCATACCATAGCCTGTAGGTGGTTGCTGAGCTACTATCAGAGGTTGAACGAGACCCAGAGTTGAAGTCTGTGCAAAAGCTTTCACCTAATTAGATCGCTGGGGACAGCCCTGAACACGATGCTCAATCGATTTGCACCGAAGACAATCCCTCAACTTTCTCCAATACTCGTCCGGATGGCTTCTTACGCAGTCACTACAAACTTGAATCTTAGTCGATACATTTGGTGCCTCGATCCTCGAAGGCCCATCAACCCTCACCCGTTTTTTAGGGCACTGAACAGAACTAGATAGACCCAAATCCTTCTTAATCTTACTTGAACCTCTCTCTTGGTCTCTTCTCTCACATTCAGTATGCTTCACTTCTTTCACTATCTTTGCCTTGTCAACCAAGGCTAGAAACACTCGCTCCCTCTGAAGAGCTATCAAAACCCATAGATTATAACACAAACCTTCTTCAAACTGTACACTGTTATCATAGTCCATAAATACCAAAGCACAAGTATATCCGCTCAATCTCAAAAACTTGGCATCATACATGGCTAAAATTATCTCTGCAGAAACTTGACCTCTCTCTTGGTCTCTCCTCTCACACTCAGTGCGCTTCACTTCTTTCGCTATATTTGCCTTGTCAACCAAGGCTAGAAACACTTACTCCCTCTAAAGAGCTATCATAACTCATAGATTATAACACAAACCTTCTTGAAACCACACACTCTTATCATAGTCCATAAATACCAAAGCACAAGTATATCTGCTCAATTTCAGAAACTTGGCCTCATACATGGCTAAAATTATCTCACCATGAACTAGACTCATAAACTTACGTCAATCAGCCTCCAAATAGCTTGCCCCCATATACTTTCTTTGGAAGGCACTCTTTAAGAAAACCCAATTGACCTGTTTCGATTGGGTGCCTTGCTCAATTGTTACAGACCACTGGTAAGTCTCGTCTTGGAGTAAAGACACAACACCCCTCAATTTTTGAGTAAGAGTATAATCGGTTTCATTCATAATGTGCTCAGTAGCTTCTAACCAATACTCGACCACTGTAGGGGCGAGTCCAGTGAAACCTCTGAACAGCTCAGTGCCATTCGATTAGAGTCATTCAATAACCATCCCTTGGCCTCCAGATCCAAAATCGATCACAACAACCCCCTCTAAAACTCACAGCATTGCTTAAGACAATGCGTTATCCCCGAATGTCGAAGTCTGAGATCGAGTCTCAGTAGTAGGAGTACCAACGGTCTTACTAGTCTCTGGATTGAGCATACTACTCATAGAGGATGACTCTACTCTAGCTCCTTGGAACGACGGAAATGTGCAAGTGTACACAATTGCAACAAGTAATAAAGTGACAAGTAAATGTTGAGTTATAGTACCCATAGGGACTACGAAAAGAATTATTTATGAATGCAATTTTAAAAACACTTTGGTGAAGAAAAATATTTTGTTTTGAAGAAGTGATTAAAAACTAGTATTTAACAAAGTAAAATAAAATAAAATTTCCAATGCACGATTTCAAAAGATGATTTTATTCAACATGACATAATTGTGTTAGATTAATTGCATTTCTTAACTTAGAATTGTTAAACTCATGTCCATATTGTTACGAATAAATTCACGGAAACTTGGTAATTTGCTAACTTATGAACATACTTAACTACCAAAATCCATATATCTCTTGACTATATCTCTATGTCAATTCAATCGATTAAACAAATTCTAATAAACAAATGTGTTAATGCACATACATACTTATGAAATTAAAATAATTTATTGTACATATCTCTATACCAATTCAAACAATTAATTCAAGCTCATAAGCACATAAAAGATTATGTGAGGTAACAATTTATTTCTACCTTGAAATAACTTAATCACAATAATCTTGCAAGTTATGCAAGGCTAATGTATTGCTAGATACCGTAGCTAATTTAACCCTCAGCTACCTTAGATGATTAAACATGCACTGATAAATATTGTGTCAATTAATTACAATTTCAATATGTTTAGATAATTAATTCATTAGTTACCTTACAATTGTAATGCAAGAATAACTTAGTCATGGTTTTACTTAATCAAGCATTTTACCTAGGCCTATAATAACACAAACACAAGTTTAATAAATTAAGTAGGCGAAATGCAATCAACTTAACACGAATTAAATTTAATCTATATTAATTAAATTAAATATATCAACATCACAAATATTTATATACATGTTCATCATAACAACAACAAAAATAAAAGGATAGGGAACAAGAATCAAATCTAGAGTTTTCTCCGTGGCTTAACTAGTTTGCTCCACTCCTCCTTCTCCACTTGTTCTTGTCGAACCGAGGCTTCTGTGAACACTTGAATGCTGATCCAAATGGTGGTTGATTGAATCTTTTCAATATGTGAAATCGACAAAGGAATGGGGAAGAAAATGAAGAACAATGAAGAGAGAAAAGTGAAAGAGAAGTGAAGAGATAGGAAGGGCTGAAATGTGTTTGAAGTGAGCAGCCAAGGGGGTATTTATAGGTTGAGAAGGCTGCTAAAAATAGCCAAAATCATCTTTCAAAGACTTCCCCCATGGTCGGGCACACATGTGGCATGTTTGAAGATTTCAAACATGCTATTTTAAGGTAGGGACAAATCTAAAAAGGCATAAATAGTAGAGGGGTTTGAATGCAATTTGTAGGAGTCTTCAACGGTCATTCTGCATTCCAAATGATCAGCCAAGCAAGCTGATTGGGTCAGCATGTGGGATGGTTTTGGGCTGCCTAGTGCTCGGTTGGATCGATTTTCTCGGTTCAACTCAACTAGGCCCCTTTTCATAATTAGTTAACAATAATTTATTTAACCCAAATTAAATTGGATTAAAATTAAATTAAATTATATTATGAATTAATACACATAATTTGGACCATATTAGGCTGAAAAAATAAGTCGCCTTGATGCCTCAAAATTGTTTCTTGGTTTTGCACTTCTAGTAGTGTCTACTGAGCCAATTTTCTCCCTTTGCACAAATCTGTAGAAAGTAATCAAAATTTGATATAAAATTAGTTAAAATTCAATGTGTGCATAATTTTAATGTAATTTAACTATTTTATAATAATTATATATTTTTCAACAAGAATTTTATCGAAACTGCATGAATTTGAGTTAAAAGGGCATGAAAAAATGTGTATATTTTCGTATTTCCACACCCCCAAACTTAATTCATTGCTCTTCCCGAGTAATGAAAAATTTTGAAAAGAATCTCTCGGAAACACCTTTAAAAAATTTCTTTAGAACAACATTCTTCCCAAAATTATGATTTTAGTATACTTATGCTCAAAAACAAGAAATTTGATAATTATGCTACTTAAGAATACATATTTCGCTTTCACATGCTCTTTTATACATCTATTTCTTTTGAGTACATATGTTCTTTTTTTTTCTTTTTTTGTATCTTTTTTTATGAACATTTTACTGTATGTACTACAAATTCTTTTGAGCATTTGATACTTCTTTTCAACTCCGTCAAACTTGTTTCAAAGAATATTCTGAATAGTACTGAGTCTAGTGTTTGAGACAATTTAAAGATAATTGAGAGAAAAATGATGGCTAAATATTGCAAAGGTTCAAATAAAATTAGCCCATATAGTCTCAAAGTTGGGTTTCAAAGGATAAAAGTTCATCAAGATAGGCTTGAAAGGCTCAAACGGTCCAAACAAAAGTTGCATAAATCATTTTCAACATTCCATGCTTCCTAGGATTTCGCCTCAAGAAACTACTAAGTCAATTCTAGAGACTTAAACTTTCATGCATGCCTAACTTTCCTAAGGAACTAAAAACTTTATGGAATGATTTCCATGCTTTATTAAAAATACATTTATGTCATATTTCAGTTAACATAACAATTATTGAAATAATCAAACTTTATTCATACTGAAGTTTAGCATACTTAACAAAATTTCAAATTTTTGAACAAAATATAACCTAATCATAACTGAAAGAAAAATTTATTCTGATTGGAAATAATTTCAATTTTTTGGTCCCCCTACTTAAGATGACCAATGTCCTCATTGTTAAAAGTGAATAGATACTATACACTAGGCAGGATTCTAGAAAAGAGGAGGTGAGTCAATTCGACTGCTTAAATACCAAACTCTCTCTAGTTCCAATCCTAGACATGTATATATCTATTGTCACATTTTGTACTTTGCAACTTGTTCATTTTTATTTATGATTTCCACCTCTTGTTTTATTATGCGAAAATAAAAATTTCTAATAAAACCTAAGAAAAAAAAATAAAATAAAGTCAAGATCCTCTCTTTTTATTTATTTGCAGATCCCTCCGAATTCGACCCATATTTTGCCCCATCGTCTTTGTTTTTGCATGAATCGCTTCGCTCCCTCTTCGATAGTGGACTCCATGGTTCAAATATGAAATCTGGAAACTCAGGCACAAAAATAAACGGGTCATTGTATATTTTTGTAAGAGCGCTTCTCATTGAGTCATCTCGTATTTTTGAATATCTCCAGAAGGTTTGTTGCTGCCACTGCATATGCTGCATGATGTCTATCAATTTTGACAACTCATCTCGAAGATCTGGGTGAGGTGATTGAGTTCTGAACATTAAAGTTACGATGTCAGGTTCAGTTACAGGTTCCATTAGTTCTGCCTTATCAGGGATTTCAGCTGACCACCTTGGTTCGATCATAGGATCTTCTTCTTCTTCTTCTTCAGGATCCCTATTCTCTTCAACTCGTTGATGTAGAACAGAGTCTCCAGCTATTCAGTAGAGGTCCCAATCTGTGATTGTGCCCTGGCTATAACACGTCTTATTTACGTTTGCAAGAATTTTAGCTTTCGAGCACAAAATTGTTATCGTAAAGGGAAAGTAAGTTGAGGTAGAATGTCTAGCGGCACAATTCCATATTTCTCTCAGGTTGATTTTTCCCACTTCAATGGTCTTTCCAATTAAAATCGAGTATAATAAGACCATTCGCTCTAATGAAATTTTAGTCCCATGTGAAATGGGCATAAGGCTGAATCGAATGAAATAGAACCATACTTTCGCTAGTGGTGTCAAATACTCTTTGCGACAAGTGTGAGTTCTTTGCTTTGACACAGTCTACTTAGAACCTGGAATTGTAAGTTCCTCGAGAATTTCTTGAAGATTTTCAGACTCAATATTGCTCATCAAGGAAGAATATTCGTCTTCTTCGTAATCAGGTAATTCAAAGAATTCATTAATAGTGTTTGAGGTTATTCGTACCTTGATTCTACGAACAGGAACTTCTGTCAATTCGCTTGAGGTCAAATTTGTGTAAAATTCATGAACTAACTCCTTACTGCACTAGGTCTTTTCTCTCAAAACAACTCCCAATTGAGAGCTTCAGCAATTTGTCAAATGTGTTGCATGAAATCAATATAGTTGCTTGCGTTAAGCATAAAGCCTTTTTCTAGGTGCATTTGTTGATTCTTGAAAACGCTTTCGTATCTCACTTTGGCTTCTTCACAGTGAAATTTATTTTGTTATTAGTCAATATGGGCAGAGGCACGAGTTCTCTTGCGAGGCATGATTAACATGAACATAAGATGCAAAAAAATATTTTCTCAAAAATTTAATTCGTATAAAATATTAATAATTTAAAAAATTGGAAAATCTAATAATTAAATAAAATAAAATTAAGGAAAAAATTTTGTCTTACCACTTTTTTATAAAAACTAAGAACTCAAAGAAAATAAATATAAAACAAAATGAGTTAGATTAGGGATGGTTGTAGGGTGTCTTGATGGTGTGGTGCGATAGGCAAGGGTGTTGGTGCGAGCAGATGTGTGGGCAGCGGGCGACATTGTCGGGCAGATCCTTGTGCGACCAGTAAGGCTTGTGTGTGTGGCGCGGATGCGGGGAAGTGGGCAGCAAGCAGGTGCTTCGAGCAGGCCTAACGAGCTGCTAGAGTTGGACGTGTGGCAGGTGCGGCGACAAGGAACAGGCTATTAGCGCACATGGTGTGGGTGGAGGCTGCTGGGTGCGTGCGTAAGCTGCTGACTGAATGGGGCTGCTGGTAGGCGTGAGGGTGATGTGCGGAGCTGGGCGGTGTTATGGCTAGAGAGTTTGGCACTAGGTCATTTGGTACTTGGTGGGTTTTGGATGCTCGGATTGATGGAGGGATGAGTGAAAAAAAATGGCAAAGGTGGGTGAAATTTATAGTGAAAGGAGTAGGAGTATAATTAGAATCCTTAGAACAAATTAATAATGAAGATATTCTAAGTTTTAATTCTACATAGAGTTAACAACAATTAATAATGAATATAATGCATATTAAATTATTATTTGTTATTAATTTAGTAAAAATAAATACTTATAAAATAAAATATGATCAAATTTAAACTAATCCTAATTCTATGCAAAGTTGATAATAATTAATCTATATTATAATAGATATAATTATATATTAATGATTATCATCTTATTAAATTAAATTAAAAACATTTATTCTAGATTCCTTTTGAAAATATTTACAAGAAGAGACATCTAATTTTTAGTATTTACAAAAAAAGTAACCAAATTTTGAAAATAGTTCAATTAAGTACCTAGAATTAAAGAAAATTTCAAATTGAGTTGCAATTTAAAACTTGGATCAAAATTGACCCTTTTATTTGAGAACTTAAAAATTTATTTTGCCATTTAGGGAATAATTTCTCAGAAGATTATGTTCAAATCAATTCCTAGGAAAGACTGGAGGGGTCACAAGCGGTTCCGCTTAAGTTCCAATCTCCTAGACATAAGTTATTTAAACTTGCTAATCTCAAAAATATACCTTAGATCATTTATTAAAAAAGAGAAAAACAAGAAAATTAAATATTTGATAAAATGAACCATTTGTATGTAGGTGGTAAGCTGTGGCAACCTTGTGCTTCACTCTATGCTTTTCAAAGAACCATTTCAACCACTTGTTCACAAAATGGGACCCTTTATCACTGATGATGGCTCTTGGGGTTCCAAACCTTGTAAACACATGCTTCTACAAAAACTTCATCACAACCTTAGCATCGTTTTCCGGATATGTCTTAGCCTTAACCCACTGAGACTCGTAGTATACTGCTACCAATATATACTTGTAACCAAAAGATGAAAGGAAAGGACCGAGAAATTCAATACCCTAAACATTGAATAATTCTACCTCAATGATGTTTGTTCAAGTCATCTCATTTCTGTTTGTGATGTTTCCAACCCATTGACATCGATCACAGCTCCTTACGTAAGCATAAGTGTCTTTAAATAGTGTTGGCCAAAAGAATCCGCCTTGCAATACTTTAGCCGCAGTACGTGTACCTTCGAAGTGTCCCCCACAGAGCTGAGTGGCAATGATATAGAATCTTATATACTTCATCTTCTGCTACACATCTCCTGATCATTTGATCTGCACACTTTTTAAACTAGTATAGTTCTTCCTAGAAATAGTACTTCACATCATGAAGAAACTTTTTCTTTTGATGATACGACTTATTAATTGGCATGAAACCAGAAGCTAAATAGTTAGTAATATCAGCAAACCAAGGAGTATTATGGACATGATTTACCTTCAGTATGTGTTCATTTGGAAATGTCTCCTAAATGAGTATAAGTGGAGAATTCCCTTCTTGCGGTTCTAAATTGGACAAGTGGTTTGCTACTTGAATTTATACTCCCTTTTGATCTTGAATTTCTAGATCAAAATCTTGAAGTAGAAGTACCTATCGGATCTATCTCAACTTAGCATCTTTCTTGGCAAGTAAATACTTAATTGCCAAGTGGCCCGTATAGACAGTCACTTTTGTACCTACAAGATAAAATCAAAACTTGTAAAAAGTAAACACAATAGCAAGTAACTCTTTCTCTGTTACCGTATAATTCAGTTGAGCTTTTGTCAAAGTTTGACTTGCATAGTAGATGGATGAAAAACTTTGTTCCTTCACTGGCCCATGACAGCTCCTATCGCGAAGTCACTGGCATCACACATTAATTGAAATGGCAAGTCCTAGTCTAGTGTGACAATTATGGGTGCCGAAACTAACAGACTCTTCAAATATTTGAAAGCTCTTAAGCACTCCTCATCAAATTTGAACGTCGTGTCCTTCTCCAATAATTTGCATAAGGGTTTAGCAATTTTGGAGAAGTCCTTCATAAATCTTCGATAGAAACCGGCGTGGCCCAAAAAGCTCCTAACACTCTTTACAGATGTTGGAGGTGGGAGTTTCTCAATAACATCTACCTTTTCTTTATCTACCTGGATTCCATGTCTCGTTATCCGATGGGCTAGAACAATACCTTCTCATACCATGAAATGACACTTTTCCCAGTTGAGTACGAGGTTGTTTCTTCGCATTGCCTTAGAACCTTGGCTAGATTGGCTAGACAATCATCATATGTATCTCTGAATATTGAAAAATCATCCATAAAGACTTCCAAGTATTTCTCAACCATATCAATAAAAATAGACATCATACATCTTTGAAATGTAGCAGGTGAATTACGTAAACCAAATGGAGTGTGTCTAAATGCGAATGTACTGTATGGGCAGGTGAATGTTGTCTTGTGTTAATCTTTGGGTTTTACTATAATCTGATTATACACTGAGTATCTATTGAGAAAATAGTCATAGTCTCGCCCTACAAGTCTATCCAGTACTTGGTCCAAAAATGGCAAAGAAAAGTGATCTTTCCTAGTCGCCTTGTTCAACTTCCAATAATCGATGCAAATTCTCTATCCCGTAACCATTCTAGTCAGTATCAACTCATTATTCTTATTTTTATTGACCGTAATACATCCTTTCTTTGGCACACACCGGACTGGACTTACCCATGAACTATCTGAGATGGGGTAAATTATACCTACATCTAACCATTTGATGATTTCTTTCTTTACCATGTCCTTCATGATAAGGTTCAGTCTTCGTTGTCTATCAACTGTCCCTTTCTTGCCATCTTCCAAGATGATCTTGTGCATGCATACAGCATGACTAATGCCGTGAATATTGATTATGGTCTATCCAATAGCCTTTTTGAATTGTTTTAATACTAAGATGAGTTTCTCTTACTCAACAGTTAATTTCGCTGAAACAATCACAGGCAAAGTAGAAGCTTTACCTAAAAAAACATATTTTAAATGTGAGGGAAGTACCTTTAGTTCTAACTTAGGTTGCTCCTCTTTGACCTTTTTGGTTGGGCATAATCCCTATTCTCTAACTTCAAAGATTCAAAATGGGATTGCGGATTAAATCCCCTTTGATTAGCTTCTAGCAAAGCTAAGTATTCATCCTCTTTTTCATCATTTGGAGGGTCTGATGTCAAAATTTGTTCCAATGGGTCCTTAACATAGTTGGGTTCCTTTTCCATGATTAATTACTCTAAATCGGACACTACATAAAAATCATCAATTGTGTCAGGAAATAGCATAAACTTAAAAAAATTAAATGTTACCTGGTCGTCCTGAATACGCATAGTAAGCTCACCCTTTTGCACATCAATAAGGGTCCTTTTGGTTGCTAAGAAAGGCCTTCCTAGGATGATTGGCACTTCTTTGTTTGCTTCAAAGTCTAGAATAACAGAGTCAACAGGAAAAATAAATTTGTCTATACGTACCAATACATCCTTAATTTTTCCTTCTAGATGCGCTCAAGATGAATCTGCTAATTGAAGTGTAACCGTAGTAAGTCTAACTTCACCTATCCCCAACTTTCTAAATATTGACATGGGCATCAAATTGATACTCGCACCCAAATCACATCGTGCCTTACCACAATATGTTCCTCCAATGTTACAAGGAATGGTAAAACATCCAGGATCCTTCAACTTCGGGGGTATTTTGCCTTGAAGATATGCACTGCATTCCTTTGTCAGGGCTACCATTTCAAATTCTCCAAGTCTTCATTTTTTTTGACAGGATATCCTTCATGAATTTGATGTAGTTCAGCATTTATTCAAACGCTTCAACCAACGGGTTGTTGATATGAAGTTGCTTGAGTATGTCTAGGAACTTCTTGAATTGAACTTCCTGCTTCTGCTTTTGAAGACTTTGAGGGTAGGGTGGTGAAGGCTTCTTTACTGGAACTGGTTGATTTGTCTTCTGTTGCAATTTTGTATCTAACAAAGTTGTTAGTTTATCAAAATTGATTGGTTCATAAATTACCTTATTGAATTTTACAGATTCAGATTCTGGTGAAATTGAAATTTCAACACTCGGTTGAACTTCCTCTAAGTCTTGAGATTAGCTAGCTCATTTTCAACTTTGACTGTGTTGGGATCTAATGTCTTTTCGCTCTTTAATGTCAATGCTTTACAATACTCCTTTCCTGGATTCCTCAGATTTCTTGAATCACTAGGTAAACCATCTTGTGGTCAGTTTATGACTTCAGTTGCAAGCTAGCCGATTTGGTTTTCCAAGTTTTTCAATATAGCTACTTGGCTTTGGATCAAGGCATCATTCTTGGCTATGTATGCCTCCAACAAGTTTTCTAAGCCATTGGATGGTTCAGCTTGAGGTTGATTATGAACTTGTTGAGTAAAAATAGGTGGCTGTGTTGATCTACGTTGGGCATATGTGTTACTGGGTCCAGCCCCTTGGTTACTCTAGGAGAAATTAGGGTGGTTTCACCAGATGGGTTATAGGAATGGGATTGTAATCCTTGCCTTACTCGGTTTTGGTTCTGGTTACCAATGTATTACACGGATTCTGGGTTTGATGGACATTTTTTGAACAGATGTCCTTCCCCACAATAGACACAGGCTACATTTTCAAATTGATTCAGTAGTTGTGCTGCAAAACTATTAAACCCATTAGTGGTAAAATTTTTGAGCATTGAGGATATTGAGGATACTTGAGATGTGAGTGAAGTAAGAACATCTACTTCATGTATTCCAATGACTCATCTTCCTAACACTGCTCGATTGGTTGGCCATTGATTATTGTTACTAGCAATCCTCTCGATGATTTCATAAACCTCATTGTAAGACATAGAAAGGAGAGCACTGTTAGTATAAGCATCCATTGTGATCCTTATATGAGCATTGAGACTGTTATAAAAAATCTCAAGTTGGATGCAATGTGGGATTCTGTGATGAGGGCACTTCCGTAATAATTCTTTGTACATTTCCCATGCCTCATACAAGGCCTCATCATCCATTTGTTGGAAAACAGTGATATCATTACTCAACTTAGCATTCTTGCTAGGTAGGAAATACTTTATGAGGATGATATCATTACTCAACTTAGCATTCTTGCTAGGTAGGAAATACTTTATGAGGAATCTTTCTGCTAACTCTTGCCATGTGGAAATTGAATTTGGTGGCAATAAGTTTAACTAAGCTCAAGCTCTATCCTTTAGTGAATATGGGAATAGCTTCAATCGTAGTGCATCTTCGGGTACTCTAGCTAACTTGAAAGAATCACTCACCTCCATGAACAATCTTAAGTGCAGGTGAGGATCTTCAGTAGGCATTCCACTAAATTGGCCCACTGTCTGAAGCATCTGGAACATGACTGGCTTCAGCTTGAACTGTTGTGCCCTGATTTCGAGTCTCTAAATACCCAGATTAAAATCATGAAACACTAGCACGGCAAACTATCTTAAAGCTCTATCCCTATCATCTGCAACAACGATAAAATTTTGAGCAGGGTTTGCCCGTTTCCTTAATTTAGATTTTTGAAGTTCATCTCTCAGTACTTCTTTTACTTGCTTGTCTTCTTCGTTGTCGAAAAGTTCTTTCAATCTCAGCGCCAAAAACTTGGAACGACCAGAATGTGCAAGTGTACACAATTGCAACAAGTAATAAAGTGACAAGTAAATGTTGAGTTATCGTACCCATAGGGACTGTGAAAAGAATTATTTAGGAATGCAATTTTAAAAATTCTTTGGTGAAGAAAAATATTTTGATTTGAAGAAGTGATTAAAACCTAGGATTTAACAAGATAAAATAAATAAAAATAAAATAAAAGTTCCAATGCACGATTTTAGAAGACAATTTCAATCAAGATGACATAATTGTGTTAGATTAATTACATTTCTTAACTTAGAATTATTAAACTCATGTGAATATTGTTAAGAAAAAAATCAGAACAACACGGTAATTTGCTAACTTATGAATATACTTAGCTCCAAAAATCCTTTTATCTCTTGACTATGTAATTTGCTAGCTTATGAATATACTTAGCTTCGAAAATCCATTTATCTCTTGACTATATCTCTTTGTCAATTCAACCAATTAAACAAAATTTAATAAGAAAATGTGTGAATACGCATACACACTTATGAAATTAAAATAATCTCTTGTACATATCTTCATGCCAATTCAAACAATTAATTAAATCTCATAAGCACATAAAAGATTACATGAGGTAACAATGTTTTCCTACCCTAAAACAGTTTAATCACAATAATCTTGCAAGTTATGAAAAGCTAATGTATCACTAGATACCGTTGCTAATTTAACACTCAGCTACCTTAGATGATTAAACATACACTGATTAAGTATTGTGTCAATTAATTACAATTTCAATCCGTTTAGATAATTAATTCATTAGTTACCTTACAATTGTAATGCAAGAATAACTTAGTCAGGTTTTATTTAATCAAACATCTTACAAAGGCCTACAACAACACAAACACAATTTTAATAAATTAAGTAGATTAAATGAAATCAACCTAATACGAATTAAATTTAAGCTATATTAATTAAATTAAACATATCAACATCACAAATATTAATAGACACGTTCATCATAACAACAACAAAATTAAAAGGATATGGAACAAGAATCAAATCCGGTGTTTTCTCCGTGGCTTGAGTAGTTTGCTCCACTCCTCTTTCTCTGCTTGTTCTTGTCGAACTGAGGCTTCTATGAACACTTGAATGCTACTCCAAATGGTGGTTGATTGAATCTTATTCAAGAGGTGAAATCGACAAGGCAATGGGGAAGAAAATGAAGAGCAATGAAGAGAGAAAAGTGAAAGAGAAGTGAAGAGATGAAAAGGGTTGAGATGTGTTTTAAGTGAGTAGCCAAGGGGGTATTTATAGGTTGAGAAGGCTGATAAAAATAGCCAGAATCAGTAGCCAAAGAGTCCCCCATGGCCGACAACACATGTAGCATGTTTGAAGATTTCAAATATGCTATTTTAATGTAGGGGCAAATCTAAAAAGACATAAATAATGGAGAGGTTTGAATGCAATTTGAAGGAGTCTTCAAAGGCCATTTTGCAAGCCAATTAATAAGCTAGGAAAACTGATTGGGTCAGGATGTGGGATGGTTTTGGGCTGCCTAGTGCTCGGTTGGATCGGTTTTCTCGGTTCAGCTCAACTCGACCACTTTTCATAATTAATTAACAATAATTTATTTAACCTAAATTAAATTGGATTAAAATTAAAATTAATTATATTATGAATTAATACACATAATTTGGACCGTCTTATGCTAAAAAAATTAAGTCATCTTGATGCTTCAAAATTGCTTCTCGACTTTGCGCTTCTAGTAGTGTCTGCCGAGCCATTTTTGCCCTTTGCGCAAATCTATCGAAAATAATCAAAGTTAATCAAAATTTGATATAAAATTAATTAAAATTCAAAATGTTCATAATTTGAGTGTAATTTAATTATTTTATAATAATTATATATTTTTTGACAAGAATTTTATCGAAACTGCATGAATTTGAGTTAAAAAGGGCATGACAAAGTGTATATTTTCGTGTTTCCACTCCTCCTTGGAGTCTACGACGCCCACGCGAACCACGTCCACGACTACCGTGTGAACTAATTATATCCACTTATCTAGAATGCCAAAATTTCACATATCAGTTTAGAATTTCCATCAGATATCTTACTTCATAGTTCATATCACATTGTCTAACTAAAACACTAGTTCAGGCATTACAAGATTTTTTTTACAGCAAAATAATATAACTAAAGCAGATGTGCTTACAGGTTCAGTGCTGGAGATTTGGTCCTTTGAAAAAAATCAGTTTTAGTGTTAATCAAACAAATTTTCCCTCAAACACATTTTAATAAAAAGTTTAGGAGCCTAGAAACACAGCCCAAGTTTTGTAAACCTGGCTTTGATGCCACTAAATGTAACACCCCATACCCGGCCTAGACGTTAAGACCAAGTTTGGAGGCTACATCAAAACTTTTAATGAAAACTAGCCTTAAAGTGATTTAAAGTTTGTCATTGGGAAAACACCTAACCAATCAAACCAATGGGGAAATCTGAGCTTAAAAATCATGGTCCAAAATAAAGCATATGTTAGTTCAAATTTAAACAAATAGTAAAACATATAATAAAGAGAGATGACCGAGCTCCCGACACGCCTAGCCTCCCAAGTCTGTAGGATACCTACAATGAAGTCAACAACTAGAATGAGCTAATAACTTAACATGTGTAACCAATATATAGGCAAATAGCAATATAGATATAGCAATTGATATTCAGTAATATCGTAACGGTTCAAATACGATGAAGAAAAAATCAGATATAGATGAAGAATAGATCAGAATCAGATGTAGTTTCCCACCCCCATCCGCTACACGCCATCTCTAACTATCCCAACACACCATATAAGGTATTAAATACCCATCTAGCCCAACACACCAATTAATGTCGGTATGACAAGTTATAGACTAATTATACACTAACTATCAAATCAATATGCGATAAGTCGCCAAAATGAGATCTAGAATTGTGTCTTAGCCACTCAGTTTGGCAGATCATTAGACTGCCAACACTTCCTTCTTTTTACTATTCTCACCCAATGCAAATGTGGATTACAGTTATCAGATAGCAAAGGTGTACACACAGTTATCCAATGCAATTCAAAATCAGATAACACAATTGCTTATATGTACAGATAATCGATTATTCAGCCTCAGAATATTGGATATCAAGTTATATAGTCTAATTCATATAATACGGACCCTAAAGAAGGCCTACGTTTGATTCGAATGACGTTTACTACTGTAGGAAAAAATTCAGTATTTTGGCCCACATGCTTATGTAGATTCACACAGCTTGAGTGTCTAGCTCGTGTGTTCCACACGGTTGGCACACAGTTGTGTGGCTCAAAGCAGTTACATGATCTCATAAGTGGCGAAGCACATGCTTGTGTGACTCACAACCTCTCACACAGCCTGGACATGCGCCTGTGTCCCTGGCCTGTATGACCCCAAAATACAAACAATGAGCTACATGGCCTGGACAAACACCTGTGTGCCTCTAATTTAAAAACGGTGAGTTACACGACCTGTCACATGGCCTACCTCACCGCCTAGCATATACCTATGTGGTGTCGAGAGTCGTGTTTTTTGGCGTTCGTAATTCATAGAAAATCGAGTTATTGTTACACACCTAGTATAGTTTCGATGTAGAAGCAACATAGAAGAATTCTGAAACCTAAAACGGCCATTTAATAACCAATTAAATGACATAAATGACCAAATTCACACTTTAACACTTAAGTAACGATGTCGAAAGCTTCGACGCAAAACCTTTAAACGAAACTAACGCTTACCAATGAGTCAACGAGAATTGGCAGAATTAGCGAGTTGGAGATTGTTGCCTTCAATGTATGCGCCTAAAAAGAAAGCCAAACTTTCGTTTAACAATGAATTCAAAAAAAAGTCGAAACCAACTTTGACAAAACGAATGAAAACGAATGTTTAACTGAAATTCTACAATAAACTCACAGAATTAACCTTTCTGTCAAAAAACAATGAAATGCTTACCTACCCGAACTCACGGCAACAAAATTACCAGAAACTTTAGAGATTGAGAAATAAAAAAGAAATGAAAGAAAAATAAAGGGGAGAAGAAGAAAAAGGAAAACTAACGAAAAGGAAAACAAACAAAGAAAGAAAGAAAGAAAGAAAAATAACATTCAGGAAACCAAATTCTGTTAAAACAAATTTACTTCTGCAAAATAGCAAAAACATAGCCCCGATTTGCTTACATAGAAACTCGAACACAAGACCAAAGGTAATACAAAAGCTTAAACATTGAACCAACATGCTCATTCTTGACACCGATTAACGCATAAAGAAACTTAAGTTGTCAGTTCAAACATAGAGGTTATGCCAAAATAAATTGTAGAATTTCAAGAGGGAAGACTCGAACCCCTGATCTCAACACATAAACAAAACACTTAACCACTGAGATAAAGACTTAATTATTGACAGAATTTATGTAACAATTGATCAAATTTTGGGGCGTTACAAGTTATTTAAAATATAAATATGTTTAGCAATCTATAATTGAGTATGGTAGTTTATACATAGTTTATCAACAATCTATATCTATCGATAATATATATAGGCATGAGTTTAGGGAAACTTTTGAATTGACAAAAATACATTTTATTTCTCAACATATTACTAAATAGTATATTATATTGAATATCTTATGTAACACCCCGAAATTTAGGGGTTTAGAATAATTAAATGTTATTGTATTAATATAAAATGAAACTTGATTATGAGGTCTAATTGAAAATAGTGTGTTGTAATTGAGTTAGGAGGGTAAAAGTGACTTAAAATATTAATAGCGAGTCTTGGCTATGACTATTATTTATGGTATATAAAATAAAATAGGTGAGTATTAAAAACTATTGGTTAAATAAGTTAATAAAATAATGGGTTAAATATAAAGTTGGTACCTGAACTTGTCCACTTCTCCCAGGTTGGTACTCGAACTTTTTATCTGTCAATTAGTTTGGTACTTTTTTTAAGCATCGTTAAATCTGAGACAGGTGCCACAATAAGATTGTGACATGTGGCATGATGACATCACCATGATGTCATAACCTAAAAAATATATTATACATTAATAAAAATATCTTTAAAAATTATTTTCATTTTTTCATTTCCTTCCTTTTCCCGTATTCCTTTTTTTCCTTCTTCCTCTTGTCATTTTGCCTTTTTCTTTTTTGGTTTTTTTCAACATTTTTGAATTGCTTTGAAAAGAAATTTAAGAACATTTCTAGGTTCATTTTTTTCTTCTTATTCCCTTTTTTTTCGATAATTTCTTTCTTCTTCTTACTTCCTCTCGTCACTTTTCCTTCTTTTTTTTGGGGGGGTCTTTCAATATTTCCAGGCTAGAATATTAAAACAATAAAAATTTGTAATAAAAAAATATTTCTGGGTTCATTCAAAATTTCTCGCACTGAAAAGAAAAATTACAAAACTCATCAATCCATTAAAACACAAAATCCAATACAACACAAACACATTAGATCACCCATAGTCCACTAAAAAAATCAAGAAAATTAACATCACAATCAAAATTCATTAAAAAATCAACATAACAAACAAAAATTTCTCAATCTATAAGAACAAAACCAAACAAAAAGAAAATGATGAGCAATAAATTAAAACAAAGACTCATTTCAAGTTTTTGGTTATTAATATTTAGGCCATGGTCAATAAATCCAAATCGTCAAGATGTTGGACATGGTGAGGAGAAGCCACGATCAAAGTTCCAAGATTATTCTATGTGGTGGCTTGGTTTGACGTTAAAGAACAGCGACAGTGAAACGATGACCAGAGCCTTTGAAAAAATATAAAGTAGAAAAAAATAGGAGTAGAAACAATAGAAAGAAAGGGAAGACGTTTGGTACTTCTCCAATTGGTGAGGAAATTGAAACAGGCAGTGATGACATCAGAGCAAGGTGATCGATAGAGGAGAATTCCAACGGTATTTCAAGGAGTTCTCTATGAAAACAAATTAGAAATGAAAGAGCAAGAGTAAATTTTTGACCGATGCCATTATTTGGATTGGAGAACGAACGTCGTGACAATGTTGGGGTGCAACTGTGGTGCATGTCGGCAGCAACTAGGGTTTGGAAAGAAAGGAGGAGAATAAGAAGAAAAGAAAAAAAATAAAAGAAACTAGAACGAGAAAGGAAAGAGGAAGGGAAAGAATAAAAGAAAAGGGAAAAAGAAAAAGTGAAACAAAAAAAAGTTATGACATCATGATGATGTCATCCTGCCACGTGTCACAATCTTATTGTGCCACATGCCTCAAATTTAACGACATTAAAAAAAGTACCAAACTAGTTGACGAAGAAAAGTTCAGGTACCAAGCTAGGACAAAAAAAAACCTTAAGTACCAATCTGGGAGAAATGGACAACTTCAAGTACCAATCTTATATTTAACCCTAATATAATATATTAAAAGTATAAACTAATAAACAATATGTAGGTTAAGTAAAAAATAGATATATACAATTAAGTGACTAAAATTAGTATGAATTGGATTTTAGCATTAGTGGTTAAAAGTTTAAGAAATTACTGAAAAAGCTAAGGTTCAAACCTCATTCTTTATATTTTTCCTCTTACATTTTCAAGCAATTAAGGATACAAACCAAGTTAGTATAAGAATTAAATACGCTAGAAAAAGAATATGATATGGGCAGTAGCCCAATGGTTAAGCTTGCTTCTTTCCCATTGTACAACTAGGTTCTAGTTACACCAGTTCTTTTTCATTTTTGTTGATTTCGGTAGAATGGTTTATTGTTAATCACCAAAACAATAATAGAATTTTGATTACCTTTTCCAAACTTATCTAGAATTCATATCTTATCCTTCTTCAAAATTCATATAGAATTAAAGTTTCAGCACCTTTTTATCTTCTTATTCTAACTAGAATTCAAATTATTCCGTTTCGAATCCTAATAGAATTTATCTTCCTTATTGCTATTTATTCCCCTTTTCTATTCATCTTTTCATTTGAAAATATTTTCTCTCCATTGTTGATAATTATTTTTGTTCCCGAATCAAAATCTATGAGTATTAATTATTGTATATAAATTGAAATGGAATGTGTTAGTACCTAATTGAGTATTAATGATTCTTATTCTAACTATTTTAAAATAGTGTACTTTAATTGAGTTCGTACCTAGTTGGAAAAAGGATAAAATAAATTAAAATATTAAAAATGAGACTTGACTATAAGTATTAATTATTGTATATAAACTAAAGTTGAATGTGTTAAAAACTATAAATTTAAATTAAAAAGAAAAAGAAAAAAATTGAGTAAATATGTAAGCTAATAAAGAATATGTAAGTTGAACCCGAATTAAATATATACAATTAAGTAACTAAAATAAATAAAAATAATATATAGGTTGAGTGGTTAGGTGTTAGTGCCTTTATCCCAAAAGTCTTAAGTTCAAATCTCATTCTTCTCATTATTTTCCTTTTAATTTTAAGCAACTTAGGATAAAAGCCACAGTAAAATAAATATTATTTGAGGTAAAATAAAATAAGAAATGAGCTTAGACTTAATGATTAGCACACTAGTTTCTTTTGAAATTGACTCAAGTTCAAATCCCTTCTTTCCTTTGTATTTCATAATTTCACAAAAAATGTCCCAAAAACATGTCAATATGATAAAACACCAAAACAAACAAGAAATAGGTAATAGTCCAAGGGTTAAGGCGTTAGCCCCTTTAGTTGACCAAGGTTTAAGCCTCCTACTCCCCTTTAATTTTAATTTCAAATTTTTGCAAAATCTTACGCTCCTAGGAGTTAACCCAATTTTTCCTAATTAGAATTCATCTCTTTGTCCTTCCCAAAATTATCTTTGTCCTTCCCAAAATTCCAATAGAATACTACCAACTTTTTATTTTCTTTTCCTAATTAAAATTTCAATTTTCACTTTTTTAAATCCTAATAGAATTTCTCTCTATCTTTCTATTTATTCTTCCTTTTCTTTTCAACCTTCTCATTTGCAAAATATTTTCTCTTTATTATTGAAATTATTTTTTCTTTCTATATTGAATCAATTTTTGATAAATCGATTCTTTACCGATTGTTGAACTCTTCATTAATAGCCTCTGTAATTTCATGAAGTTCAGTACGTACATTTTGATTCAAAGTTTAGATTCTAAATTTTTGTAATATTCTAATCAAAACTAATCCTTCACTCAGTCTAAACAATTTCTTTCAATTCTTTCAAAAATTTTTGAGAAATCTTGATAAATCTTGAAACCAAATGTTAACATGTGTATAAATGTTATTGGAAGGACCCGTTTTAAGTACCCCGAATTAGATTTGAACTTGAGGATCATCACTCAAGACCCCGGTGATAGGTGTATATTCTTTTACAAGGAAATCGGGGCAAATCGTGCCTTAAAATAAGGTCACACAACTAGTGACAAAGGCATGTGGGCCACCTGGTGGATTACACGACCCTTTACACAACCATGTCCCTTTGAAACCCAAGTTTTTTCTATTCTCACATGGCCTAGGACCCTCCACATGGTTGTGTCACCCCTAAAACTTAATTTTGCATGTCCCACACGGCCACAGTCTATCACATGGCCTAGCCACACGGCCATATATCCCTCTTCACACAACCTAGGGCTTCCCACAGATCCAGTCACACAGTCGTATGTTCCCTGTATCTCATATTTTATAGTTTTGACCCAAAATTTTATATTTTATTCAATTTAGTCCCTAATTGACTTCCAAACTATTTTTAATGGTTTATTTTATTCAATTAAGCCCATGATTATATGGATAGTGCTAGAATCCACAATATAATTGATTGATTAATTCTTGTGCATGCATGATATGAGATTGTTACATATCTAATGCCACTATATTTTTGAGAAACTGATATTGATATTCAAAACCACAATGATACTGATTGCATGAGATTCATGCCATTGTTACCAATAAATCGAACATATGATAAACAAGTTTGTTGCTACTGTTATGATTTGTTATAAGCATAATAATTGCTAATGTATATACTTGATATAAGCATGTTAATGCTATCGTACTTAACTTTTATGACATGTTATATTGTATTGCATGAGGTGGGATGTTTGAATGGAAGAAGTAGTCAGCAGTTCATATGCTCGACCAGTGGTTTATCCACAACGTATTTTAGTTAGTAGTCATGCGATCGACCAATGGTTTATCCACAATGTATTTTAATCAGCAATCATCTGCTCGACTAGTGACTTATCCACAACATCTTAGCAGCTTTTATATGCACAAATGGAGGGCTTATCCACCAGTATTTTAGATGGTAAGTCATCTGCTTGGCCAGTGGTTCATTCACAATGTAATAACAACTTTTATCTACTCAGACGGTGGTTCATCCACCAATATATTGTATCATTAGTAGTTCACTTGCAATGACCAGGGGTGTAAATGTAGAAGAGTTCGAGGGAACTTCTACTGTGGTCTATAGTAGTGGGGTTGGACTTTTTACTATTAAACCGAACTTGTATTTCATTCATAAGCAATTACATGGTTATGAATATTGAAATATTATGTTGACAGTTGGTCGTAATTATTTATATTATGTATTGCTAATTAATTGTGATTTATTCCATGAGTTGATATTCTGTATGACTTGTCTATTGTTTGCATTGTTTCCCTTGTAACAGAACTTACATAAGCTTCATAACTCACTCTCCCTATTTTTCCATCTTTACAGATAACTCACTAGGTCAAGATGCGGACACGACATACAGAGGGCTCAAGTATGCTTTATTTTTTAAATTATTATTAGGCTTATTTTTGTAATTTTTTTATTTCGGAACTATACTGTTTTATTTATGTTGTGTCATGAGACTCATATTTAGGGTTTGTCTAGCATGTATAACATTTAACTTAATTTTAAAATATGGTTTTTATTTAATTAAAACATGAAAATAGTTTTATTAAAAAGAAGTAAAACTAAAAATTGTGAGTAACAAATAAATGGAAAATTAACTAAGTTTTTTTTAAAGTAGTGACCATTAACTTAAGGAAAGTTAAACTAAAACATTTTTTTGCAACTCGTTAGCTTTTTAAAAAATAGACTAAATTTTCTTCTATAAATAAATAAAAGTTTTAAATTGACTATTTTATAAACTCTGATCGTACTAGGCCATCTCAGTGGCTGATGTAATCTCTCGAATTCAGGTCTAACGTCTAGGCTGGGTTGGGAAGGATACAATTTTATCAAACATTTTCAAAACATTTTTGAATACTTGCAAAATACTCAAAAATATATTTTAAATGTGTTTAAATTTATCTAATTTTTTTTTGAGTTAATAATAAAGAGTTCTAAGATTGTACTCATGCCGTATGTCGGGACGAGTAAAAGGTGTTAAAATCAACTATTTGAGAACTTAGCCACCCAACAATATTTTTATATACAAAGATTGAATATGAAAAGTAAAAGTAGAAAAAGATATATTAAAATGTAAGCTCTGGAACCTCTGAATCTTGTCACTTATGGTTCTTAGAGTGTATTGAGGCTCTATTTATACCATCTCATTAAATTCTATACATTTGAAGCATTAATTACATGAGATATTTTAACCTTACGTATTAACTCTCCTTAAAAAACTTGGCTACTAACTTTGGGCAATTGATCCTTTCAAAGAGGGGATCGATCTCTTTAAACTTTAAAGCTTATTTTATCTTGTAAACAAGTGCTTTTGAGTTTAATTTAAGACTTGAAAATATTTTCTAAGATTCTTCTTTTGCTTTCCACATAAATGACTTAAAAATAATATGGAAACTTAATTCTAAGTTGTTAATCAAAATATTTACACATCAAACTTAACAATCTCTCCCTTTTTTATATAAAAAAAATTAAGAAAATTCCCCCTAAATCATTTGTGCATTTTCAAGTTAGGACTCCTCCTAAAGATAACACTCCAAAAAAAAAAATTTTGAATAAAAAATTGATTTTTTTGAATTTGAATTGAAAAATACTCATATAAATGGATAAGTGAAATTCAAAACCATTTTTATGCACTAATAGATGAGACATGTATTCAAAAAATAACAAAGTGAATGACCTATCAAAATGGATTCCAAAAGATACAAGAATTGTTGAGAATAATGCTAAAGAACCTACGAAAGTTTCAGTACCAAAAACATTTTAACACCCCTTACCTGTCCATACATATGAAATGAATAGGAGACACCATTGAAACAATTACTTAATGAAACCACTCAAATATTTAAGAAATAAAAACATTGAAACAATTAAATAAATCCATTTAGTCAAGTTAAAAACCATTTTGAGGCTTTAGAAACACGTAAATATCATTTAGAAGCAAAATACAAGAGATCGAAAGTGAAAAGAGATAAAAAAAATGAGTTCTAAAAGGTCAAAATAGCACAAAATAGTGCAGTGGAGTAGTTTTATGGGTAAAGTGTACCTTGCCAAATGTATTGGTACTTTTGCCAAATGCTTGGGCAGTTCTGATACCTATAAACTTAGGTTCTAGAACTTTGGTCCCTTGAGCAAAAATCTGTTAAAAAACATTCAATATCATATCTAAACATGGTCACATTATAGCAACAAGATTCAAATCATTATAAAATAAAATCTACACCCATTTAAGCTCGAAGTACAAATCATCAGCTCATTTATTAAAAAAATAAAGAAACAAGCTTAATTAGGAACATTGATAGGTTTTGAATTTCAATTCAAGCTTTACAAATGCAAATTTCAATCTAAGTTTTTATGTACATGCCATGATTCTAATACTAATGTGTTCGAAAATTTTGGTTGAGAAAACAAATTTTTTTGTTCTGTTAAAAGTTAATTTTTTTTCTACATCAAGCCTTTGTGTTATTTATAGCCATAAATCTAACCAATTAGTATTCATGTTTCGTCTTTCTACAGACATGATCTTCTCTACTATTCTCAAGCCCATGGTTTGTTTAGAGAGTGGACTCTAATATCACGAACCGATCACACAACGAAAACTTATTAATCTTTTTGTGGGAAAAAATAATTTCTCTTTATGGGCAAAAGTCTAAGTTAATCTCTCATGAAAATAGAATTTATTTGTAAAATAAATATCACTATAATTCAATAGAGTAAGAACACTTAATGTTGTATATTTTTCCCCAACCCATAATTTCTATTTATAAAGAAAATTACAAGAGTCTTACTTGAAAAATAAGTAACAGAATAATAATATTTTAATAGAAAACACATAGTCTTACTAGAACTATATGGGGCGCGCGACGGAATACTCCTTCTAGGAATCCTATATGTCCTATCCTATGTAATGTGGACTTTCTGGGACTTTTTCCATATATTAAGTACAATTATATGTTTCCTTTTGATTTTTAAATAAACTCATATAATTTAATCAACTCAATAACTTGTTTTCTATTCCCAACATATTATTTATCTAATTAAAATAAATTTAATAAATTCTTGCTACAATTATTTTCTCAATCTAATTCTAATTTCGTTGAAGTCATGACAGTTTTAATCGCCAACTATACTAGATGATATACTATTACATAATATAATAATATAGTATATGGGGAGGGATCCAATTGCACTAGTGTAAAACTAAAGTATCTTTTTGTATCTCTTTGTATGATTAATACTTGAACAATTCAACCCTTGAACTTATCAATATAATTGTACTTGTCGCACATGTAAATTTTCGAATCAGTCCGATGTCTCTATCATATTGATCTAAAGTACTACATATATATTAATATTTATTGAATGGTTTAAAGTTTTTTACATAAAAGAAATAGTTAGGAATTTTCAATTTATATCAATTTTGACATGCATGACCTATATGAATGAAATATAAAATATGACAGTTGGATTGTTAAAATATTGATCCTACAAAGAGATAAGAAAGGGTGTGAAACTAATTTACCTTTACACTGATGTAAATAAATCTCTCCCCATAGTATATAACTATTACTAAAACTATTAATACATATATAACTATTATATTATAGATTATAATAAAAGATATAGTATTACATAATATTATAATGTTTAATCATAAATGCATATATATAAATGATTAATATATATTATATATTATATATTATATGATATAGTAAGAGGCTAACTTTCAAATGTACGAAGAGTATAGGAAATTAGAGCACATTTCAGCCAATATAATAATAAACAATATTTAATGTAATGCCCTGGAAATTCAAGTTTTTGATTTGTTAGATTTAGTCATTAATTAAGTGACTATCTTAGTGGTTAAGGGTTTTAGTGTGTGTTTGAGGTTTGGTCTTTGAGTCTCAAAGTGAGTAAGGTGGAAAGATTTTGCTAAATTTTTGTTTGTTTGTTCAAGTGGTCAGTTAGTGGTTGGGTTTAAAGTAAATTTGTCTATAAGTAATCTGATAAGAATTAACTAGTTGGATTGGTTTTTATTTTATTTTATTTTGTTAATATTTTATTTTAAAAAAAGGAAATCCCAGCAAATCCTAACTTCCTTTTCAGTTTTGCACGTTCCCATTTGCCTTATGTTTTATTTTTTTTCCTTTCATTTGGTTTTCTACCCCAAATTACTTCACGTGTAACCAATACCTGATTTGCTGCATTTTTTTTCTTAATCATTTGAAAATATTTTAAAACAAATTTGGTGATAGTGTATGGTCCATTTTTTAGCCAAACCGTTCTTCAGTAAGTGATATGGTTCTCCTTCGTTTGCTTTATTTTTGTTTGTTTTGTTTAATTGAGCGGTTGATCCTTCGATAAGTTGAGTTCTGTGGTGTTCAGTTGTTCGTTTGGGGGTAAGTCATTAAACGTTGGATTGGGGCTATTTTGTTGTGAATTTTTATATTTAGATTCAGTAAGAGAATGTATTAATTTACTTATGTTCTATCAAATTAGGTTTTTTTGGCTACTCAACTTTTGGAATTACGATGAATTCGGATAAAGTATGTAACAAGAAACTTGGAAAATAGCGAATGGCGAAAGTTGATACCACACGGCTGTGTTACAGTCTGTGTGCTGGACTGTGTGTGACACACGGTCTGGGCTATTTTGGGTTGTGTGGCCCACACGCCCTGTGGGCGCAAAATTCAAAATTTTTCCTTAGGGCCGTACACGTCGTACCGATCATCTGTGGGCCTTCCATAGGGTCGAGATGTGATTAAATATATTATAAAACATTAAATTTGGTTATTTGTTAATATAAGTTCTGATATCTGCAAGCATATCTGATCTATCATAAGTTTGTGAAATATCAAGTCTCTGGTGCTGATCTTGTAAGTACCTCTGACTTAGAAACACTTCAGTTGAGGAAACTCTGAAATGACAAAAACTATACTGAGATAGTTAGAGAGTGAAATATTTCTCAAATTTTTGAAACTTCTTCTGATAGCATTTGAGCATAAATTATCTATTAATAAATACTATAATTGATACATAAAAATCATAATGTAGATTATTTATAATACGATGAGCACTCATGGATCACATAGACGTGGTACCTATGGGCACGGCGGGCATTGCCTAGGGGCTCGAGTTAAGTCATCCTTGATGGGTAGTATGCCTAATTTGGATACGAGTGAGACACCGGCTAAAATACTAAGATCAGGTCTCAAAGTTGTTCGATTGGGGATGACGCATTGTCCTAAGCCATGCTTAGAGTTTTGGAGAGGGTCATTGGGCCCCATTCTAGTTCTGAGAGCCGTGGGTCAGTAACTGAACGACTTCAGTCCAATGACGCTGAGTTGTTTAGGGATGTCACTGGAGTCGCTCCAACTGTAGTCGAGTATTAGTTGGAGGCCACAAAGAGGATTATGAATAAGATCGACTGCACCCCTGAGTAGAAATTGAAGGTTGCAGTATCTCTGCTTCACAATGAGGCATATCGGTGGTGGTGAATGGTTGAGAAGGGTACTCATTCGGATCATTTAACTTAGGATCGGTTTAAGAGTTCTTTTGAAAGTAAATATATGGGGGTGAGTTATGTAGATGCTCGTAGATACGAGATTATGAGCCTTACCCAGAGAGATAGGACTGTAGCTGAATATGAGGCTGAATTGCTATGATTAAGCCGATATGCTTGTGGGTTGGTATCAACTGAGTATGAAAAGTGTATTCACTTTTTGGATGGATTGAGAGATAACATGAGGGTTCTAATAGCTCTATAGAGGGAGCGAGTGTTTTTCACCTTGGTGGCGGCGAAAACTGTCGAAGAGGTTAAGCGTGTAAAGCGTGGAAATAGGGAGCATGAGAGGGGTAAGAATAAAAGGGATATGGAGCCCTCTAGTTCTATTCAGAGGCCTAAGAAATGACTAGATCTAATTAGCCTTCGAGAGTTGAGGTTCTAGTTGCACCTACCGTGGCTCAGCCATGTAAGGATTGTAGTAGACGCCATCTGGGTGAATGTTGAAGGAGGTTAGGAGCATGCTTACAATATAGATCAATGGAGCACCGCATCAAAGATTGTCCATAGTGTTCTAATCAGATGCAAGCTCCAGCTCCAGGATTTGTTCAGCCTCAGCAGGCTGTTCAGTAGCCACCTAAGGGCCGTGGTCCAACCAGGGGTGGTAATGGTATGGGCAGTGGTCAGAGAGCACTGGGAAGAGGTGCTAATCAGACTGAGGTGAGATAGCCTACGTTGGTTTATGCTACTAGACGTTGTGATGACAAAGATGCCACTGATGTTATTACAAATAAGTTCTTTATTCATACTGCCCACTATTTTGCATTGATAGATATAGGGTCAATACATTCCTATGTAGCTAGCTCTGTTACTGTAAACTTGGGGATTTTCGTTGAGAGCACTTCTGGAGAGATTACTGTACTTAGTCCATTGGGTCAATCAGTTTGGGTTAATAGATTGTATAAGAATGAATCGTTGAAGGTACTATGGGTTATGTTTTTGGATAATCTGATGGAGCTTCCATTTGGGAAATTTGATTTGATTTTGGGAATAGATTGACTCGTGGAGCATCGGGTTAGTTGCTACTAAGAGGCTAGTTCTGAGATCAGGAAATGATGTGGAGGTGGTTATGATTGGAGAGCATCGGGATTACTTATCCAATGTGATATTTGCCCTTGTGGCTGAATGATCATGTGATTCATAACAAGTAATAAATTTTTATAATGAAGATCAAACCTAGACTAACTATTATCATGACGAAAAGGCAAGCGCGCCTATCGAAAAATAGTATAGTAATGGCAAGACCAGGATATCGTACCCAAATGAGCCAAAAGTACTCGTAATAACTATCTTTTTATTATCTAGCCTAAGAATAAAAGGGTTTGTTTTAATTAACTAATTATTTAAACTAAGACCGCACAGAGAAAAAAATTGGGGAATTGCTTTTGGGAAAATCGATTGACTTGAGATAATACCTAAGGAAAAATCCACCTAGACTTTACTTGTTATTCTGGCTCCGAATCGAACGATTTATTCATTCAACTTAGTTTCATAGAGATCCCTAAGTTATGTTACTATCCCTATTCAAAACTAATAATGTCTAATCCCTAGATTGAATAACCGAGACTTCTCTCTAATTAACACTCTAGGGTTACATTAACTCGATCTATGGATCCCCTTATTAAGTTTCACCCTAATCCGGTAAAATCTTGTCACCCTATTTCTACGCGCGCAATCAACTCCGCTTAATTATGGCAAATGTACTCTTAGACAGGGTCTATTCCTCCTCTGAATAAGAGCGTGTTTTGAATCATTATTCTGGGATATCAAAACAAGAATTAAGAACACATAATTAAGAACAAGTTAAATATTTATCATACGATTCAGAAAATAATAACAAGATTCGTCTTAGGTTTCATTCCCTTTAGGTATTTAGGGGATTTAGTTTGTAACTAAATAAGAAAACATCTCAGAAGAAGAAAGAATACAAAACATAAAGAAAACCCAAAACTCCTGAAGGGGAATTAAGCAGAGATCTTCAGTTTTGATGATGAATCCGGCTTCTGAGATGGATCAATTGGCTTCATTGGGGTAATTTCTTACCCCTCTTCTTCGTCCCACCTTTTCTCCTCCTCTAGTGCGTATTTATAGGCTTTGGAATACCTAGAAACCCTCCAAAGTGGCCTTTTCCGAATTAGGCTTAACTTGGGCTTAGCAGGGACACGCCCGTGTGACACGGCCGTGTGACGTGATTTCCAGGCCGTGTTCGATCTGTTAAATTGCACACGGCCTTGTGGGTCAATGGCCAGTTTGTGTGAATCGTGAAAGCCTTGGTCGACACCCTCGAAAGACACGGGCGTGTGAGTTGCCTGTGTGGCAAGGATTAAGCCGTGTCATTTTCTTGATTTGGTCTGTTTTGTCCCTTTTTGGCTCGTTTTTGGCTCCTTTTGACTCTTGGTACTCTCTTGAGTAGAAAACATGAAATTAAAGCATTAGGAGCATCGAATTCACCAATTCTAATGAGAAATTATCTATAAAATGCATTAAACATGGGTTAAAAATATGTATAATTTACGGTTTATCACTGAACAGTTAGTTTGAAAAGGGTGTGAAGCATATCTGGCTTTTGTAAGTGACTCAACTTTTGTGGGTTCATCAGTTGGGGACATTCGAACAATTAAATAGCTTTTGGATGTTTTCATGAGAAGTTACCAGGTTTGCCTCCGGATCGAGAGTACGACTTCGGTATCGAGCTTCTACCAGGTATAGCTCCAGTACCCATCGCTGCTTACCTTATGACACCAAAAGGGCTTATGGAGTTAAAGGCTCAGCTTTAGGAACTCATTGATCGAGAGTTTATCTATCCCAGTGTGTCACTTTGGGGGCACCAATTTTATTTGTAAAAAAGAAGGATGGTACTATAACGATGTGTATCGACTACTTGGGAACTGTTTCAAGCAAATGTACATTCCCCCTTTTTTTGGACAGAGTAGACAAACCACTCTTTTTTTCTTTTGATATTTCTGGACCGCTGAAACGAATATCTCGAAATTGGATATGTAAAAACAAAGAATCAAAAATTTCTAATTATACAGAAAAAAGTCGAGAAAAAAGATGAGGCCAAAAGAGAAAAATACAAAAGAGAAGATAAAATGAGGATAGAAATAGAAGAAGCTTGGGATAGTCTTTTACTTGCTCAAGTAATAAGGGGCTCCGTGTTAATAACCCAATCAATTCTTAGAAAATATATTATATTACCTTCACTGATAATAGTTAAAAACATTGCCCGTATGTTATTATTTCAATTTCTTGAGTGGTCTGAGGATTTAACGGATTGGAATCGAGAAATGCATGTTAAATGCACTTATAATGGTGTTCAATTATCCAAAACAGAATTTCCAAAAACCTGGTTAACAGACGGTATTCAGATAAAGATCCTATTTCCTTTTTGCCTGAAACCTTGGCACAAATTTAAACTACAACCCTCTCATAAAGATCCAATGAAAAAAAAACAAAGATCAACAGAATGATTTTTTCTTTTTAACAGTTTGGGGAATGGAAACTAAACTACCTTTCGGCTCTCCTCAAAAACGACGTTCGTTTTTTTAGCCTATTTTTAAAGAACTAAAAATAAAAATAAAAAAATAGAAAACCAAATGTTTTATAGCTTTAACAATTTTAAAAGAAAAAACTAAATTGTTTCAAAAAGCTTTAAAAGAAACAAAAAAATGGATCACTCAAAGCATTCTATTTCTTCACTTTCTAATATTAGTATTAGAAATAAAAATGAAAAAGCGTTTTGTGACTTATCCTCCCTCTCACAAGCATATGTATTTTGCAAATTATCACAAACCCAAGTTATTAGTTTTTATAAATTCAAACCTATCCTTCAATATCATGGAACATCTCTTTTTCTTAAAAATGAAATAAAAGATTATTTTGAAGAACGAGGAGTATCTCATTCCAGATTATAAGTTAACGGTGAATAATTAGTACCCACTTCCAAGGATCGATGATTTGTTTGATCAATTGTATAGGGCTTCTGTGTTTCCAAAGATAGATCTCCATTCTAGGTACCATTAGCTTAAGGTTAAGGGGTTGATGTCCATAGCACTGCTTTTAGGACTCGTTATGGGCATTACGAGTTCCTAGTCATGCCTTTTGGTTTTACGAATGCTCCGATTGCATTCATGGATCTTATGAGTCGAGTTCTCCTGTCGTGCTTAGATCAGTTCTTCATAGTCTTCATCAATGATATCTGGTATATTCAAAGACCGAAGATGATCATGATGAGGATCTTAGAGTAGTTCTCCAGATACTCCGAGAGAAATAGCTTTATGCTAAAGTTGAGCAAGTGTGAATTTTGGTTGAGGGAGGTGACTTTTCTAGGACATGTGGTTTCTGTGGAAGGGATTCGAATTGATTCTAAGAAAATTGAAGCTGTGCTTGAGTGAAAACAGCCTAGGAATATTTCTGAGGTCTACAGTTTTCTTGGGCTTGTTGGTTATTATCAGAGATTTTTTGAGGGGTTCTCTTTAATTTCAGCTCCTCTAACTACGATGTTGCATAAGAACGCCCCATTTTTCTAGACTGATGAGCAGCAATCAAGTTTTGAGAAGCTAAAATCTATCTTGACTCAGGCCTTATTCTGATACAGCCTAAATCCGGTAAGGAATTTGTGGTATACAATGATGCATCTTATGTCGGTTTGGGTTGTGTTATGATAAAAGACAGTAAGGTAGTTGCTTATGCATCTCGATAACTTAATTCACATGAGGGAAACTATCCTACGCAGGATCTTGAGTTAGCTGCAGTTGTCTTTGCCTTAAAGACTTGGAGGCACTATGTAACACCCCTAACCCGTCTCCGTCACTAGAATAGGGTTTCAAAATATTACTGTACATTCAAAAACATTTGAACATTATATTTTTCAATAATTCAATCACATCATAAACCATTCATATACATACACATTGTCCCTAAATCGAGCCCTCGAGGCCTTACGAATTGCTTAGAAGCAATTCAAGACCAATTTGAAAAAAATTGAAAGTTTAGGAAAAAGTTGTAAAAATTGGGAAGCAAGGGTCACATGGTCGTGTACCTCACACGGCTGAGACACACGTTCGTGTCTCTAGTTATGTAACCTTCGAACTAATGACACACGGTCGTGTCTCAGCCCGTGTCTTCACGTGTGTAACTCTCTAAGGAGGGTCACACACCAATTTGTCAGGCTGTATAACTCTCAAAATTGCCCCACAGGCCCATGTGTCAAGCCGTGTGTGTAACTCATAGACTTGCAACCTAGGGAAATCACCAGATGACACATGGTCATGTCACCAGGCCATGTGTCTCACATGGCTGAGACACACGCCTGTATCTCTGGCCGCGTGGTCCCAAATTTACCTAAAATCAAACCATTCCAAGTCCATATCATACATGACCTGTCAACCCATTTAAGCATACCTGAAGGGAACCTAAACATTGCCAAAACATATACCAAAATGCCATTTCAAATCCTAATAAAACTAACCAATATGCCATTCAAGGCACCTCAAAAACAAGCAAATATCAACTACTTAAACATGTCCATCTACCTAATTTCATGCATATAATTCTAGATCATTTCGGTATTAAAACATACCTCATTTAGCCATTTCCAAATCATACAAATAATACCATAAAAAACCATTAAAAAGCCATTACAAACTTACCATATTAACCTTATATACATGCATTTATAAGTGACCAAAATGACATATTTGGTAAGACATTTCAAATTACCAAACCGCTATAAAGTTCATAACATAAACATCCACATTACTATCACATAACATACTATACATGTTAATATTAACATTTTTGATACATACTAAACTAAATAAAATATGAACTAAAACATGCCACAAGTATCCATTTTCACACCATCATCAACATGCCAAGATATCCATATCAACAAGTACTTTAAAGTAACAAAAATCACATAACTTTGTAAGGCTTTAAGGTATACCAAAACACAAAGCTTTCCAAACCTTATACATACTAAAACACCATGAACACATGCACCATAATCACATTTCAAAGCACTCTATACATGCCATTATAAAACTTAGCCAAATTACTCAAAAACTACCAAAATTTCCACTAGAGAGTGTGATAGATCTCCGATGAACTTCCAACCTATCGAGCTTCCAATAATCTATAAAGTAAAGGAAAATAACTATGTAAACAATGAATGCTTAGTAAGCTCTTATAAACTTTAAACATAATATACAATTTCAATAATGAACTTTATAGGATAAGTATAAACCTATACTAATTCCATAAGATTTGTAAAACCTATATAACCATCAAACTCACAAATGAGTAAGTCCATCAACATCACATACAAATTCATTAATAACATAATAAGATTTTATACGATATATCACATAATCATCAACCTTTTCATAGGATTATAAACCATTTAATTTACTTACATACTTACTTACCATTCCATTCCAAATGCTTAGCATAAGCCTAAACAACATCATCAATTCTCAAGTTAGTGTATTTGTCCATGATATAAATGAATTCAATTATAGCATAAGTAGATTTCTCATATATAAACACATCACTTAACTCATCAATCCTTTGATAACATCATATTCCATCCCAATTATGAACTTACCATTTCCTTCCCTTTTCTTACTTGTTGAACCATCTAGAATTATATCAGATACCTCACACGAAGTGTGCCTTTACATATAACCGTAACATTTCTTTTACATCATTGCTTATACAAGCTGTGAAATGGGCCTGCTCACACGAGATGTGAAATGGAACGTAAACTACACGATGTTGCTAACACGAGCTATGAAGTATCTACAACAAATGCAGGACCTCAGCCATCGGTAGGAAATTCAAGACTAGCACCCGAAAGATGAAATCCCTAATGGCATGTCATTTGTATCCTAAGAATTCCTAAGGTTCAACTGGGAGTTAATACTCGTCAATTCATCATAAAATTGTTAAATTTATAAAATAATTCAATTGCATTAAAATGACATAACAACATTCAATTTATATAACATTTAAAATGATTGCAGTCCATACGAACTTACCTGACTAAATTGCAGTAATAACTAAGATCAAGGGCTATTTGGAAAATTTCTCTTCTCCTCGATTTTCCACTCGATCTTGATCTAAATTAATAATTTCATTCAATTCATTAATTTTAATAGCAAAACCAATTCATTTTATGTAATTAAGTCTTTTTTAACATTTTTACAAAATTGTCCCCAATATTTTACTTTTATTCTATTTAGTCACTGTGCTCAAACATGCAAATTAACCATTTTTATTCAATTTCAAGTTTAGTCAAATTACTTGGAACCTTACTACAGCCCATATCTACTGGACAGTAAGTCATTGTACTTTTACTAATTTCACATTTTATTCCTTAAATATTAAAATTACCAAAAATTACTTAACAAAATACTTATATTTAACAATAAAGTGTAATAATCTATCATAAGATTTCAAGAACACCTCAGATTCATCCATGGCACATTCTAAAACATTTAATATTTTCAAAAACAGAGGTACATGTTAGCTGGATATAATTATAATGATCTCAAAAACATATAAATTATAAGAAATAAATGAAAAAATGGACTTACATGCATTAACAATAGTAAGATCAAAGCTTAGAACCCTAAAGTAGACATTCTTTCCTTCAATTTTCAATGGAGAAGATGGTTAGAAAAGATGAAACCAAATTTTTTTTATTTAATTTAAAATAAATTAATCATTTACCATTGTACTCTTAAAAGATAATCAAAATTTCATTAATACCTTACCCATCAATATCCATTAACCTTTTGAATATTTTATTTACCATTCAAGTCCTTTAGTTTAATATTTCAAAGCTATTAGACCCTTTTTACTATTTAGTCTTTTTTACTTAATAAATAATTAAACGTCAAAATTTCTTAACAAAACTTTAATATGACTTTAATAACACTCCATAAATATTTAATAAAATACTTATAGCTTAATTTATGGAAACGAGGTCCCGATATCTCATTTTTTAAAACCACTTAACTTTAGGGTCTTACCACTTAAACTTAATTATTCATTGAATAACATAAATTTCTAATTCAAAATTTATTTTAATAACATATTTGACTTGTAAATATTAAATAATTACATTTACAAACTTACTCGTCGGATTTGTGGCCCCAAAACCATTAAAAACGGGTTGTTACACACAATATGTATGGTGAGAGGTGTATCATTTACATCGATCATAAGAGCCTCAAGTATCTCCTTACCCAAAAGGAGTTTAACCTTAGAAAACATAGATGGATTGAACTGCTTAAGAATTACAACTACACTATTGAGTATCATCCTGATAAAACCAATATGGTGGCCTATGCTCTTAGTCGTAGAACAATGTCTGATTTGAGGGCGATGTTTGCTTGCCTAAGTCTATTTAATGATGGGAGTTTGTTACTTGAGTTGCAAGTTAAGCTGAATTGGATTGATCAGATACATGATAAATAGTTGGGGGATGATTATTTGGTTTTGTGGTTCTATCACGTAGATGATAGTGGTTTGTCTGAGTTTAGGTTGAATAATAATGGGGTTTTTTGTTTCTGAGGATGAGTTTGTGTACCTAATGATTATGATTTGAGGCAGTCCATTCTGAGGAAAGCGCATAGTAGCTTTTATGCTATGCATCCCGGTAGAAATAAAATGTACCGGGATCTTCTTGAATTATACTGGTAGCTGATTTTAAACGAGAGGTGACAGATTTTGTTTCTTGGTGTTTTGACGTGCCAGCAAGTTAAGGCTAAGCACCAGTTGCCTTTGGGTTTACTTCAACCTATGAATATTCCCTAATGGAAATAAGAATGTGTGACTATGGACTTCGTTAGTGGGTTGCCCTTGACACCTACTAAGAAGGATTCTATGTGGGTCATCGTAGATCGTTTGACCAACTCTGCTCATTTCATTCCTACTAGGATAGACTACTCCCTTCAAAAGTTGGCCAAGTTATATGTTTCAGAGATTGTGATACGTCATGAGTTTCCAATCTCAATTATTTCTGATAGAAATCCTTACTTCAGTTCTCGATTTTAGAGGAAACTTCCTACAACTATGGGTTCGAGGTTAGACTTAAGTACTGCGTTCCATCATCAGACAGATGGTCAATTTGAGAGGGTGATTCAGATACTAGAGGATATATTTCGGAGTTCTGTGATCGACTTTCGAGGTAGTTGGAAGGATTTTCTGTCGTTGACCGAGTTCCACTACAGTAATAGTTTCTAGTCCAATATTCAAATGGCACCTTACGAGGCTCTATATGGTTGTAAGTGTCATACTCCGTTGTGTTGGATTGAGTTGGGTGAGCGACGGATTTTGGGTCCTGAGTTGGTTTCTAAGACTGAGGATAAAGTTAAACTGATTTGGGATCATCTTAAGGCAACTTTTGATAGACAGGAGTCTTATGCAAATCTAAAAAGAAGGGACATTGAGTATTTTGTGGGTGATTATGTTTTCCTTAAGGTATCCCCATGGAAGAAAGTTCTACAGTTTGGACATAATGGCAAGTTGATCCCTAGGTTCATTGGGCCGTAACGAATTTTGAAATGTGTGGGTTCGGTCGCCTAGTAGTTAGAGTTACCTCTAGAGTTGGACCGTATTCATGATGTGTTCCATGTCTCCATGTTGTGGTGGTATCAGTCTGACCCGTCTCATATTGTTTCTGTTGAGGAGATTGCGGTAAGGGAAGATTTGATATTTAAGGAGTCAGTTTAGATTCTAGATCGAGATGTTAAGATCTTAAAGAGAAAATCTATTTCGTTAGTTAAGGTTCTACTGCAAAATCATGGCACTGAAAAAGCCATGTAGGTACTTGAGGACTCTATTTGACAACAATATCTGCATATGTTAGAATCAGGTAAATTTCGAGGCCAAAATTTCCTTTAGGGGGAAGAATTGTAATGCCCCAAAAATTTAAGTATTTGATTTGTTCGATTTAGTCATTAATTTAGTGTCTGTCTCAGTGGCTAAGAGTTTGAGTGTGTGTTTAAGGATTGGTATTCGAGTCTTAGTGAGCAAGGTGGAAAGATTTTGCTATATTTTTGTTTGTTTGTTCAAGAAGTCAGTTGGTGGTTGGGTTTAAATTAAATTGGTCTCTCAGTAACCTGATAGGAATTAAGTAGTTAAATTGGTTTTTATTTTTATTTTTTGTTTTGTTTTAATATTTTATTTGTTTTTATTTAAAAAGAGAAAAAATCCCAACAAATCCCTAACTTCCTTTTCCGTTTTGCACGTTCCCATTTGCCTTCCATTTTCTTTTTTTTCCTTTCATTTGGTTTTCTACCCAAATTGCTTCATGTGTAACCAGTACTTGAATTGCTACATTTTTTTTCTTTCTTAATCATTTGCAAATCTTTACAAACAAATTTGGTGGGGTGTGTGGTCAATTTTTTAGCCAAATCGTTTTTGAGCAAGTGATATGGTTCTTCTTGGTTTGCTTTATTTTTGTTTGTTTTTTTAATTAAGTGTGGTGTGTCGTGTTAATCGTTAAGTGCTTTTAGGAGAAGTTCACAAATTAGTTGATCCTTTGACAAGTTGAGTTCTGTGGTGTTTAATTGTTCTTTTTGGGTTAAGTCATTAAACGTTGGATTGGGGCTATTTTGTTGTGAATTTTTGCATTTAGATTCAGTAAGGGAAAGTATTAATTGACTTGTGTTTTGTCAAATTAGGTTTTTGACTATTCAACTTTTGGAATTACAACGAAATCGGATCAGGTGTGTAACGAGAAACCTAAAGAATAGCAAACGATGAAAGCCAAAATTGGGTACTGTTGACACCACACGATCGTGTGGTAGGTCGTGTACGACACAAGTGTAATATCCTGAATTAGGGCTTAATCAGAATAGTGGTTTTGTGACCACAAATCTGAGATAGAAATAATTATTTTATAATTATTTTGATGAATATGATATGATTGCATGATTGTGTGAAATTTTCGTAATGAAATTCTATGCCTAAAGTGCTTAAATTGAAAGTAGGGACTAAATCGAATAAGTTGCAAAATTTGCATTCTAGAAATTTTTAGTATGAAATTGTTTTGGAATATTAATGAGGAGGTCTTAAATAGCAATTTGACCAATTTTAAGTTCATGGAAAAATTTAGGACATGGAAGGAATTTTTGGAAAGTTTAGTAGTAAGGGTATTTTGGTTATTTAGTTATTAAAATGAATTAAAAACAAAATTAAAAGCCAATTTTTGTCCATCTTCTTCATTAGGCCGAAATTTCAAGGGTTCTCCATAGCTAGGGTTTGTTTCAAGCTTCCAAGCTCCATAGTAAGTGATTCTAAGCCCCGTTTTTAATGATTTTTACGTTTTTGAGATCCCGGTAACTCGATAAAGCTTATGTTAGCAATAATTTAACCTAGGGTTTATATTTGGAAAAATACCCATAGGTGAAATTTGTGTATTTTGATGTTTTATGATAGAATATGAAGTTTTAAATTATGTTAGACAACTTGTACTACTCGATTTTAAGCAAAAACGAGAAAAAGGGCTTAATCGATAAAAATACCTAATAGTCACAAGTACATGTTAGGGTGAGAATTTGATGTTTCCATAGAAGAGAAAAGTGATCAGCATGTTGTAAAACATAAGAATAAGGAATAAAATTTAATCCCGAGCCTAGGGGAAAAAATGTAAATATGCAAAAGTTTAGGGGTAAAATTGTAATTTTGCCAAAATTTGAGTTAAGGATTAATTTGATAATGTGAGTATTAAATAAGCTAAATGTGTTATTTTAGATCAAGAAAGACGTGGAATCGACCTCAATCGAGGAAAAGAAAAGATTGTGGACTAAATTGTAAAATCTTTGTATTTTGGTAGCAAGGTAAGTTCATGTGTAAATAATGTAGCATAAATGTTATTTTTAAGTTATTAATGTTAATTATATGATATGCTGATTTTTAATCGTGAAATATTATGCTTTGTGGTTAATGTTGAGTAATATGCAAATTATGTTTACTACTTGATAAATATGAATTGCTACCGAGTATCGGTTCCGATATTCCATGGAAGACAAAAAATGTGAGATCGAGGGAAAAAGCCCGTTTGAACCTTAGGAATAGATTAGGATACAAGTGACATGTCACTAGGATGGTTGAGCATCCAAACTCGTTGAGTTGAGTCCGAGTTCACCTATGGATGCCAATGTCCGAACTCGTTGAGTTGAGTCCGAGTTCGAGAGATGTAACTAGGCATCCGAGCTCGTTGAGTTGAGTCCGAGTTCACTTATGGATGCGAACGCCCGAGCTCGTTGAGTTGAGTCCGAGTTCACTTATGGGCGGGTTACATGGTAGCTTGGCTACATATGTGGCACTTATGTGCAAACTTTCCATGTATCCGAATTATATTCCGATGTGTTCAACGGGTAAAGTTCTACTGAAATGGAGGAATACTCAAGATGAAAGGGACGTATTGGTAAGTGTTGTGAAATGGATACTTGAACAGGTATGTACTTAACCCTCAGGTTGAAAAATCGATATAACAACAATATGGTAAGATGATAAATGAAAATGTGATATGAATGTCTTGGTGATGATTGTGCAAATGATGTTTTATGTTTGCTTATATGATTATGTTACTTGCTATTTGCATGTGAACTTACTAAGCATTTATGCTTACTCCCTCCTTCTTACTCATTGTAGTTTTGGACAAGCCAGCTCAGGAGTCGGGATAGGTCGAAGGCTCAGTCACACTATCCGGAAGACTTTTGGTAATGGCTTGTAAATTTAAGTATGGCATGTATAGCAATATACCTTTTTGTGTAAATGATCTTATGGTATGGTGATGGAATGGTTGAGGAAATGCTTGATAATGATAAATTATGAAAATGGTTAGTTTAGATTATGTTTGATGCAAGGAAAATTAATAAGATACCTAGTGCATAAAAACTGATAAAAGGGATGAAATTTGCCATAAATAGGATACTGCAGCAACACTGACACGAGTTTGAAAATTTACTAAAAATCATAGAAATTTAATTTGGTGATGGACTACATATCAAATTGAAGCTTATTATGTCTAGTTTCACATGAAACAAATGAAACAAGTAAAGGAATTATATTTTAGAAGATATATGAATTTTAGTGAAATAGAGTCATAGCAGTTTCTGAATCCCCTGTTCCAACTTTAGAAATTCACCATAAATTTTAAAGATATAATTAGGTGGTTTATTTTATATTCTCATAATCCTTATTGAGTCTAGTTTCAGGATAAATAAACCTCATAGTCATATGAATTTTTTACAAAGATAAATATGGTTCGTAGTAAATAGAGGTCAGACCAGTCAAGTCCTGAAATAGGGGTAACTTTAACTAATAAACTGTACTAATTGGACCAACCAAAAATTCTAGAAAAAAATTAGTAGATAGGTATATGAGTCTAGATTCAGGAAAAATTTATGGATCTTGATTTTGAGTTTCGTAACTCGAGATATGATTTTTCTTGTGACTGTGATGCAAGTAGCTTAAAAGCTGTGAATGTAGAAATAAATAATCCAAAGTTCTAAATATGTTAAATTAAGCTTAGTAACACCTCATACTCGACTCCGGCGACGGTCTCGGGCGTGGGGGCGTTACAACAAGGCCATGTGATAGTCCGTGTGCTAGACCGTGTGTGACACACGGTATGGGCTATTTTGGGTCGTGTGGTCCACATGGGTCGTACACGTCATACTGATCAACTGGAGGCCTTCCGTGGGGTCGAGATGTGATTAAATATACTATAAAACATGAAATTTGGTCATCTGTTAATATAAATTATGATATCTGCAAGTGTATCTGAGCTGTCATATGATGATTTAAACTGAGAGTAATGTTATATACATAAATGATTTATATCTGAAATTTTATGCATGATTTCTGCTTTGATTATATCTGAATCTGGGATGGGATATATTATGTGGAGGAAGTGTTTCTATGAGAGGCGATATCTCGCCAATTGTACTGGCAGCGCAGTTGCAAATAATCTAAAAAGTGTCATACCGATACTAAGTCGTGTATAGGGCTGGATGGGTATTTAATACCCTATATGGTGTGTATGAATTGTCAGAGATGGTGTGTAGCAGATAAGGGTAGGACTATAAATTTGCATATGATTCTAATTCTGTACACATCTGTATCTGCTCTGCTATATAATAAATCTGAAATTAAATCAGTAATTTTGTTTTCTTTAAAGTTACACACTGAGTTATGAAAAATCACTTCCTGTTTATCTATCACTTTCAGTTAACCCTCAAACTTAGGCGGGTTAGTGCGACGGGAGCTCAATTATAACCATATTTTCGTAAATTTAAATTAATTTTAATTTGGGTTTGAGAGTTTTGTGGACTGTCTGTAGTTTTTCGTGGTTTTGGGTTTTGGGCTTTAATTTCGTTTTTAGCAAAATACTGCTTAAACTTTTAATCAACAAGGTTCATTTTTCTTCGAAGCAATGGGTTGCAAATCAACAAATTGTGTTTTTCCAAAATTTAATATTTTAAGAATTCCCGCTGAAAGGTTATATGTTTTTTGGAAAATGTAAACAAACAACATTTTCACTAAAACAATTAAGTAAGATATGTTTTCAAATAAACTAGGTTTTTGAGTAATAAGAATTTACGACGTTTTCTTTCTAAACCTACAAGTTCTGGATTTTTAGACGATCGGCGATGACACCTATAGATTTGACCATAACATCTAGGCCGAGTTTGGGGTGTTGTAATTAATATATTATGTATTGCTATTATAGTATGTAATATAGTATTACATAATGTAATAATATATTCTAAAACTATTAATATATATAACTATTAATTGGTCCAAAATTAAATTTGAACTTACCAATCAATTTGCTTGAAATGACTCAATTTGGTTGGTTTTAATAGCTAACTATAATAGATGAGATACTATTACATAATATAATAATATATTATATAACTATGATTAAAACTATTAATACACATGTACAAACAAATATATAACTTTTATTATATTATAGATTATAATAAAATATATAATATCAAAAGTTATGTGGAATTTAGTATATTACAGTACATGTCTATAACTAGTAATATATAAAATATTATTAAAATTTAATATCTTAATAAATTATTTATTTTATTAAATTTGATTTTAAATTAGGTTGTAACATTTTACAAAGGTCAAATTCTACTATTAGACCCTGTACTTTGGGTAAAGTGTGGATTTAGTACCTGTACTTTAATTTGATTAATTTTAGTCCCTTTTCAAATTTTAAAATTTTAGTCTTGATCTAATGGTAGCAATTAAATCAACTTGATTAAATTATGTCATTAGTTTAATTTAGTAGAAAACTTAGTTTTAACACTGACTTATTATTTCTCAATGTTTTAATTATCATCTAGCAGCGCAAAAGATGATATTTACGTATGTATTTAATAAAAGCCAGGGTTCATGCATACTAATTAATAAGCAAAGCATAATATCTTAAGAATTCAAATAAAATGTCATGTAGAATAAAAAACAAACCTAAGTCCTAAATCCTATGCCACAGTTTGAGATAAAATATTACAGTCTTTGAATAATAGAATAAATCAAAAGATGGAGCTTTAATAAACTGAAAATAAAATAGATTATGTCGAGACCCTTTAGATGTCGTGCTTGTGTCCTAACCTGGTGGGTTATTTAAAAATGAAAATTTAAGGGGGGATGAGCTTTGACGCTCAATGTGAGTTCATTTACAATAAAATTAATGCAACAATTATTAAGACACATTAATTAACATTGCATAAAATAATCATATATAGCAATTCAATTTAGAGTATCAAATTTTCAAGTGTAGCCATTATTAATATATCAAAACTCACAATAACAGTTTTCAGAATAACCAAATTCTCAGATTTTCCTACAAAAATCATATTCATACGCACATGTCTATTTCACACACAGTAAATGCCTCATAACATAACTTCCAAATTTGTATGCAAATGATTTATAAGATGTCATACAATTTTGGATTTAATAGAATATATCCTACCCCACCACTAAACACCATAATGAGAGTTCCTTAGAACTCCCTTCTCCAACACACAGGGATGTGGATATACCAATACTGGTTTGCAGATAATAACTATCATTTGGCTGTGGACACACAAAAAGTTCCTATAGTTGGAATCTGTTTTCGTCTGTAGGTTCACAGCAATAAGTCTTGTAGATGAAACCTGCTTTTGGCTATAAATTCTACAACAAAAACCTGTAGCTAGAAAATGCTTTTGGCTGTAGATACATAGCAACACCTGCAGATGGAATATGCCTTCGTCTGTGGGTGTACAATAAAACTGATTAATGCAGATAAACTACCAGACTTCCTCTATTCATATCATCCCAACCCATGCAATGCAATATGACATATTGGATCCAAATAAAGTCATGCTTTTTCATATATTCGAATTTAACAATACCATAGGCATGTCGTACATACATTTGCAAGTATAGATACAATAATAACATATATTATTCATGATTCATGCAAATATTCATAATTATAAATAAATATAACAATAACTCGATCAATCATGTATTCTAGAATATTTCTTATCATTAGGGTCTTAATTGCATAATTTAATTCACTAAAAATAGTTCGAAACCTATTCAGGGACTAATCTAATGAAGACATAAAATTTTGGGTCAAAACTGTAAAATTTGAGTTACAGACACACAATCATGTGGCTAGACTGTGTGCGAAGCCCTGAATCGTGTGGAGGGGTACACAGAGGTGTGAGAGATTGTGGCTGTGTGGTGCTCGAAAAATCAACCTACGGGAGTGACACGGTTGTGTGCAAGCTGTGTAGTCCTAGACCATGTGAGAAGCAAAATCCTAGGGTTTCAGTGGAACATGGCCATGTAAGGTGGTCGTGTAGTCCACACGAGCAGCCCACACACCCGTTTGGCACCATCAATGTGGCTGGTCGTATGGTCAAACCTAGGCTCGATTTTACCTCGATTTCTCATGAAATAACACACACCTAACTTTCGAGTTATGTAACACCTTTACCCGTGTCCGATGCCGGGATAGGATACGAGGCATTACTGGACTTAAACATATACATATATGTAAAATCGGGCCATAAAATTTCAACCAATTCAAAACATTCAAACACATGCATATTGTCCCTTATATAAGCCTTGAGGCCCAAAACACACATCGGGGGTGGTTCAGGACTAAACTGAGAACTTCTAAAAATTTTACAACCCTTTGAGAAATTTTCCATATTTAGAGAGTTCCACGCCTGTGTGGGTAGGCCGTGTGGTCACAGACGCCCATGTGGCTCGGGACATGCTCGTGTCCTCAGCCCGTGTAACTTTCTGTTTATGATGTCAGCAATGAAATAGAGTCACACAGCCAAGTCACTCACTCGTGTGCTAAGGTCGTATCCCCCACATGGCTGAGACACACGGCCGTGTCTTTTCCCATGTGGCCAACAATTAGGCTATTTTGCAAGCCTTGGTCAACTATAACCCTCACACATTTATACAACATCAAGGACATATAACATGAAATCCATTCAATAATTAAACATCTTCATTTGGGCCACAAACATAGCATATGCATGTCATCATACTTGTGTATCTCAATACTCATTTTATATCAAGTCTAAACATACCAAATCATATTCATTTGGCCTTGTGATCTTCATTAACATCATTAACTAAATCTAAATTTACACTTTTATACTAAGAATATGGTCACATCTATTGATCAAATTTCATCCATCAAATATACATACCATATCATACATCCATCGGTATCAAGCCACCACAACATGCACATCATCAAGACATCAAAATTGTCAAGCAAAATCAATTAAGTTTACAACCCAATGATCAAATATAAGCCATATCTCATGACTCTACAAATGAATCATTATAAGCCAACCCAATTGGCCAAATCATAAAACATATATCATAGAGTACTAAGTCTCTATACATGCCACTCACTTGAAAACACTTAAGGTTTATTAATACCCTGACTTGATAATTTGATAGTGTGATGCTGCCTCCAACAATCTCTAACCTCGAGCTAACCTGACAACACTGAAAGAAATGGAAAGGAGAGGGGTAAGCTTTATAGCTTAGCAAGTCCATATGAAAATAATAAACAATATGTCAACATGCTTATCAAGGTAATACAATCATAATTACATATTTACTTATGTTCTGGTCAAGTTGTTTTCTTAAGTCATAGTTACTAAATTATTTATATCTGGAGATATGGAACTTCAAATTAAGATCCTCTAATTTTACCTGAAACTAGACTCACATACCTTCTTACCATAAAATTTCTAGAATTTATGGATTAGCTAATAAGTACATTTTATTCTTCAAAGTTACCTCTATTCGGTTGTTTGACAGCTTCAACCCTTCTTTACTAAAACTTAATTATCTCGTAGTACGAAATTTAGATAATGTTCCTGTATATTTTTCTTGAAAATAGACTCATTTAGAATTTATTCATATAAATTCTAATCCATAATTATTTTTTAAAAAAAATTTAGTGATTTTCCAAAATTAAGGTAGGGGAGTCCGAAATCACTCTGACCCTATCTCACGAAAATTCAAATATCTCATAATATGAAAATCTTTTGCTTACATAGTTTCCTCTATGTGAAACTAGACTCAATAAGGTTTAATTTCATATCTTATTCAGTCTCTAATTCGATTTCCATAATTATTGGTGGATTTTCAAAGTCGGATTACTGCTGCTGTCCAAAACTATTTTAGTGCAATATGATGATAACTATCATAAGTTCATTTTCAACTAATCATGAACTCACCATTTCATAAATTCCATGTTCAATTACACAAAGACATAATAACGTAACCATAAAAATTATTCATCATTCAAGCCTTTTTGCATACTTATCATATATCATATATATACATATATATAAACTTTTTCACCATAAGTCATTCTTCATCAAGGCATTGCTCATGAGTTTAGCGTACATACCTGTACTCACTCGTAGTATATCACATAACCATACCATCTTTAACATGCCCTCCTTGGGTCTTTCATCACATTATCCATTGCATTACCCATTGAACACTCGGAATATTATTGGATACATAGAATACTTGCACGTAGTGCTTCAAGCATAGCCACATGCTACCTCATATCACAATCACATATTGCTTGCTCACGAGCTAATCACGGGCCTGCTCACATAAGCTGACAGTTAGGATGTAACTACTCGGGCTGCTCACACAAGCTGACAGGTACCCGCAACACATGCCAGGCTACCCAACCACCTGTAGGATGTACAAGACTAGCACCCGAATTCACATATCACATTTACACATATGTTCATGAGCTCATATCCACATAGTTCCTAGTGACATGTCACATTTTATCCTAAACTATTCATAAGGTTCAAACGGGATTTTTCGATACCATATCTCTGTCGAACTTACTCGAAGTGTCGATCTCACTGTCCATAGTACCAATTGCCCATTCATAGCATAATAAGGCATAACTCAAATAGCAAATAAGCTTTTAAGAATTTGCATAACATGTATCACATATTTCATATATCACTTGTCATGTATCATCATTTTCTTGCATTTCATATAATATTCTTCCATGTCATATTTTCACATCATATACACCATTTCATCAACTTTTCCAATATAGTAAATCATACAATATATGCAATAATAGTAAGGAATATAATTCAAACATAGCATTGCATTATTATTATCATACGAACTTACCTCAAATCTGAGCACAACTAATTATTCCATTTTAGTCCATAATCTCGCACTTTCCCGATTTAAGCCCGAATCTTAGTTTTCTTGATCTAATATTTCAAATATAACTTATTTATTACTCACATTAATCAAATTGACCCAAAAATTATACATTTACAAATTTCATATTTACCCCTAAACTTTCACATATTTGCAATTTAGCCCTAGGCTCGTAAAATGAAATTTATTCAATTTTTTTGTATTTTAAGCCTAGCCGAATCATTTTCATAACTATAGCAGCCCAAAATTTCCACTAAATCACACTTTTATGATAAATTTTATAACTTTTACAATTTAGTCCCTTTTAGTGTTTTATCCGAAAACTACTTAGTAAAAACCGTTTAACACACAACAAACATTCATATTCCTCCCTTAAATTTAAAATACACACATGTAGCACATGTTAAATTTTCAAACATCAACCCTAGCTTAAATAAATGGTAGAAATAGCTAGATCTTATTACGAGGATTTCAAAAACGTAAAAATCATTAAAAACGGGGCAAGAACAGACTTACTATTGAGCTTGGAAAGCTTGAACAAAACCCTAGCCATGGCTTCCATGAAAACTTCAGCCAAAGGTTGAAGATGAGCATAAATTTGGCTTTTATTTTCTCTTTTTATTATTTTAATTACCAAATAACCAAAATGCCCCTAACTTAAAAATATTCTATTTCACCTATTTCATTTCCATTTTTGTTCAAAAAATTAACCAATGGTCTAATTACCATATAAAGACCTCCAATTTAAAATTTCATAGCAATTAGACACCTCTACTTCTAGAACTCAAGTTTTGCACTTTTTACAATTTAGTCCTTTTGACCAAATTGAGTGCCCAAATGTCAAAATTTTCAAACGAAATTTTCACAAAATCATTCCGTGAAATTGTAGACCATAAAAATGTAATAAAAAAATTTTTACTGTGTCAGATTTGTGGTCCCGAAACCATTGTTCCAACTAGGCCCTAATTTGGGATGTTACAGGTTATCGAACGATGATCCTTACATCCAAATCTAATTCGAGATACCTGCAACGAGTCTTTCAACTAAAAAATATGCAATGATCAACACTAATCTTCAAGAAAAATCAAGATTTTAGGAAATATTGACAAGATTTGTAAAAAGATTGTTGAATCAATCCTGAACCTAACAGGAACAAAAACCTACATGTGAGACCCCAAACTCGACCTAAAAGTTATGACCAAATCTGGAAGCTCGCAATAACCACTTGAAAACTTGGTTCTTGCTTTCCAAAACTTTTACTTGTTTTCTATAATTGTAAATTCTGAAAATCTTGATTGCATTTTTTAGTTATAAAACTTAACCATTTATCCAATGAAGTTTATCTCAAATCCATTGCTCTTTACTATCGAATTAACATAAAAGGCATATCTGTTATTTTTAGAATACACAATTGCTCATTTCAAAATTTTTGTAATGGAAAAATCCATAACTTCTTTTATTTTGGAAATCAATCTGTAACTTCTTTTATTTTGGAAATCAATCATCTTTTAAATAACCAGAAAATCAAGAAGATAATTTAAAATATTAACTAAAAATAAAACAGAAAAAACCAAAGCTGAAAAGATAGTCCAAACGTTACCAACAGTCGAAAAATCCATATTTAAACAAAAAGTCTCTTAAAAATCATTTTATATTACGAATTCAACCTAAGCTCCTGTATGCCGCTTGATCCTAAGTTTGCAGAATTCCCGAGATGATAAAATATTGGGTGATCTAGAAACCCGGTGTGGTTTTAACTCAAGTATACAAACAATTAACATATCAAACAAATCAATTTATTGTAAAGAACTTATAGATATTAAATTTGCAGATTCCAGTATGCATGTTTATGATAATGCGGGTTTTTTTAGAAAGATAATGAAGATTTTTTAGAAATTTCCTACCCAAATCTGCCGTACACCAAATAGAGCTCCCCAGAACCCGTCCATCCAAAACGTACCAACAGATAATTATGGATAGTGCCACCAGAATCACAGTCAAGCTACCAGAATAGATATGTGATTAAACCACCAGATAGTGCAGATCATTAAACTACCAAAACTTCCTTCTTACCATATTGTCCCAACCCCATGTAATGTGACATGGCATGCAAACACAGAGTCAGAATAGTAAGCATATTGAACATGCAATCGTATATTGAACTGAAATCAATATGCATAGGATTTCATGCTTTGAAGAACAAATATGTTAGATTTCAATAATAACAAGTTAGTTTAATCAAAATAGCCATAATGTTACATGCCATAAGAATTAGAACAAAACATAACTTACCAATAATTGTATAACAATCATTCGACAAATCTAAACAGAATACTTACATTCTTTTGACACAAAAAATCCTTTAGCACATTTGGCTACTCTATGTTCTTATAAATTTTCACATTATGAAATTAATCAAAAATCAGAACATGCTATATACTTATCACACTAGAAAAAACACACACCTTAAACCAATGATCCAAGATCACCAATCTAAATCGTCAGTTCGCCGGAGGAGGATTCTGTAACGCTCGATTGGTGCTAGTGTACACAGTCATTATCAAGTAATAAGTAAGTAAAAGAGTTATCGTTTCCACAGGGACTATGCATGTTAATCAATATTTTGCAAGATTAAAGTTAAAAATTTGGTGATAAAAACACAACATATTGAGTGATGATGATTAAGCTATCTAAATGCAAGATGATCCCTAAGGCAATTTAATCTAAATGCCAATTATGAAATGAGATGTATGAAATGAATTTAGCAGCAAAGACATAAAATTCAACAACCAATAACATGAATATGTAGGATAATTACATCTTTCAACTTAGTTCATTTTCTTCATGTTTAACAGTGTTTGGAAAATATTCTATGGCAACTCGGTCTTTCATGAGTTTTGAAACCAAATTAAGTTCTCTTGTAATCTTTTACTTAGTAAAACATGAATTTTACTGATCATAGAATTCATGTGAAGTAACAGGGAAGGGTCAGGTTTGAAACAATTTAATCACATAAACCTAAAAACTATGCAAGATAATAGAGCTCATTAAAGTTATTATGAACCTTCAACTCAGTCGGGTCAAGATCTAAATTAAGCATGCACATTTCAGTTATTGCATCTACTAACCGTCATCTGGTCAGTATCACTCATCTAATTCTAATGCATCCAATCACATATGAATGAAATACATACTTGAGTTTAATTGAAAACATGATCGGCTGAGGCACAAACACTATAAACCTGATTTAAACAAACTTCATTGAATCAATGCAATTGTAGCTAAACAAATTTAAGCTACCATTGTTGATGACAAGATAACAAATCACATTGCAAACATGATTAAAATCAAAATAACAAAGTAAAGGAAGAATAAACTATATCGAATCAGCAGTCTCGAGAACTCTGATTGAAGATGTTCTCCTCTAATCCTTGTGTTGCTTTTGTGCTAATGGCTTTTCAAGGTGGCCAGCCAAGAGATGATTTTTTCAAGGTTTTATTGGCTGGCCAAAAAGAAAATGAGAGAATAGTTGAATGAGGGATGTAGGGATTATTTGAAATGGGGAATAAAGGTGGGTATTTATAGTGAAGGTTGGTGGATGAATTTACTAAAAATAATGAAAATTCCCCCCTATTTACTCCTTTGCCTGGCCGACCACATATTGTGGGAAATGGTGGATGATGGTTGCTTGATTCAAACATGAAATCATGATAGAATCAAGCAAGGGTTGGACGGTTTCAAAGGAAAACTTCATGGGCTCTTTTCTGATTTAATTTCAACTGTAGGGACCTCCAATAAATATCCCAAAATTGATTTTTGGCAACCAACATGCTTGTGCTGAATTGGGCTCATTCTTCTTTATTTGGACGGTTTGGTGACCCATTTGTTCACTAGACTTGTCCATCAATTGACCCAACTTCAATTGGATCCAATTACCTTCCCCATGACCCATTTTTGCATGTGTTTATCGTCCATGTAGAGTGAATTCAGGCATGTCCATGAATCTTTATTTTATACATAATTCATGCATAATTTTCTTGGTCCAACTGCATTAAATAAATTCAAAATTAACATGTAGCAGAAAACAATTAAATCATGCATAAATTTAATACGAAATAACATAAAATTACATTCTTCCTTAAATCATTCACGTATTTAAAATATAAACAAAATTCACTGAAATAGGGATTAATTACTCAAGATTAATATTATTTTAAGTAAAAAGGAGTTAAAAACAATCATAAAAACCCTATAAAAATTAGAGTTTACAGATTCGCCTCCCGATCCTCACCTAAACAAAATCAAAATGAGTAGACCAATACCATTAAGCCAAAACCTCCACCACAAACCTCCCTCATAATGCATTTAAAATAAGTAGATAAATAGCAATCCTAAGAAGAGAATGGTTACTATATGAAAATTCCTTACCTCACACGGCCAAAACGAATAAAAAAAATAACGACATAGAAACTTAAAGTCTAAACAACAATAAGATAGCAGATAGAAACAACAAAAGAGAAAGATAAAGAAATAAGAAAGGTTTTCTAGGTAGGAAAATAAGGAAAAACGGAAAAGAAAAGAAAAGAAAAGAGTAACAAAAGGGGAAAAATGACAGAAAAAAGTGTGCAAAAACCAAAAGTGTGAAGAAAATCAAAAAGTAGAGAAAATAGGGGAAAGAGGGGATGGTATAAGGAGATTTTTTTAGGATATAATCTCTCTATCTTTAAAAAAAAGAGAGATTATATCCCAACTAATCTAGTTAGTTATTTATCTTAAACAAATTGCTTAAAATTTGAGTTTAACTCAGTTCCTGATAGCTTTCAGTAGCATAGCAGGGAGAATAAAAATAATTCCACTTTTGCATGCATCAAGACTCAAATTTGGGACCTATAGGTAAGCTAAAGCCTTACCACTGAACCAATATGCTCATCCTTGTTAACAAACATACGAAAAATTAAAGATACCCCTAACGTGATAAGCTAGGTGAAGAAATAAAAAAAAATACCCAAAATTCGAGGAAAGGGATTCAAACATATAACCTCAAGCTTACAAAGAGTACTAAACCATTAGACCAAATACTTATTTATTATCAAATGTGCAAAGATAACCTTATGAAAATTAGGGCGTGACTACGCTTGATTTACTAACTCAATTCCTACTAACCAGATTTTTGGGATGTGACATTATAAGTATTTTGATTTCTAAACGTCGGAATTGAAATATTACTACTGATTCTTGGCAATGTTTAAGACAGGATTTGACGGTGTTACCCTAAATCAATTATAAAACCGGTTGAATGAGGCTCGATTTCAAACTCAGGATCAAAATAATATTTTCGACAATGTAAAGAAAATAATTGCAAAAGGGGAAGATAAAAAAGAATAGTGGAAGAAATAAGGGAAAAGAAAGTGAACTCTGTGTTCAATTGGAAAGAGAAAGTTAAAGTTCTATTTTGATTTGAAAAATAAGATTAAATAATTAGGGTTTTCAAATTTTAGGGTTGATTGTGCAAATTGCTCTTCTTGCCAAGAAATATGAAGGGAGAGTGGCATGACGTAAACCTAGGGAGTGAAAAATGGAATGTTAAGGCTTTACCATTTGGGCTGGTACTCATACTTGACATATTTCTATCACATTTACTATCTATACTAGTTTGATTTTGTTCATTAGTTGCTGAGAAAATAGGAAAAAAAAATGGGAAGAATGGGGCTTGAACCTAAGAATTCTTAGAGATTTCTCTAGTCACATAACCATTAAAACTAAGTTTCTTAGTGATTTAATAAATTTCTAACCCTATATATTTTTGGGTGTTACATAATGGGTACATTATTTGGATTTAGGCTTAGTATAATATATTTGAATTTTGGAATAAATATTTTGAAATATGAATGTTAGCTTTCTAAATTTAATAAGAAAGATAAAAAAAATGTTCAAGTGTCAATATAATATGATAATAAAAAATAAAATATATTTTTGCTAATTAATATACATATCATAGGATAAGTTTTACATACAATTAACAATTTAATATTATTTTTATAAAAGAACTCTATTAAATATATATAATTTATATTTTTTTATAAGACAAATCTGAATTGTGTTGTCATCGTATAAATATAAAATAAAGTATTACATTCGAAATTAAAATATTTATAATTTAAAAAATTAATTTTTTTTGAAACCGTTAAAGTCTACTTGGCTTGATCCGATCCCGAAAAATCTAAGCTCGAGCCTAAGTTGATATGAGCCCAAAAATATCTGAAATAAAAGAAAGTCCGATCGGAACCCGCCCATTTGCGACTTCTAGTTATATTTCAAAATGTTAATGTTGTTGGGAATGCATGGTTATGATTGACAACTTTTAGAATCCAAACGTGGAAAAGTGACATTACTTGAGCCAAATAGTCGGGTGTTAACTACGACCCTTCCATATATGTTCATAGCTTAAGAAAAGTATAAGCAACACAAACAGAATTTTGAAGTGAGAAAAACTGTAGAATCATTTATCGTATTTTTTATTCTTCTTCATTTCCTTTTCCTTTTCTTGTTTTTTCTTGACAATCTGTGTGGCAACTTTAGCTGCTCCCAATGACATCACTTCTGTTGCTTTCTCTTTTACAACATCAGCTGTTTCACTTACTTTATCAGACATTTTTTTCACCTAAATTCACATGAAAAATTTGTGAATACAGAGACACCCACAACAATGCTTGTCTTTTTCAACATTTGTGTTGCTAAGGTTTGATAATCTTACGTTGTGAGAGACGGAATGTGCGGCATTTTTAACTGAATCCGCTGCTTCTTTTACGCTTTCAGACGCATCTTCATCCTTTTTGCACTGTAATTTCAGCAAACCTGTTAAAATCACTACAAAGTTTTACTTAACTTTTGTAGTCAAATATGTTGAATATTGGCAATATCCCACATTAGGAAAAGATAGAAAGGGAGGGGGTTTGGTTTGTTATATATAGAACCCCTCCCCCTTTGGTTGTATCATCCCAAAATCTTCTCCTTTGTAATATTTCTAGAGGAAATATTAATTTGGTAGTGTCCGAGGACGTAAGCTAAATTGGCCGAACCTCGTTAAAACTCTGGTATTTTATTTCTTATTTGTTTGCTTTTATTTAATAGCTTTATGTTGGTTATATTTATTTAGTTATTATTGCTATAAATATCTAAGTGAGTTCTGTCTAGTTGTTGGGTTTTAAGCGGGACCATTGTGACCCCTCCAATTTAACTGGGAATTTTCTTAGTATAATTGTTGGCATAATAATTATCTAAATATTTCTGATAATATTGTTATTAATATTATCGTCGCTTCCGCAACAATTGGTATCAGAGCCAAGGTTTTGTAGTATGCTCTGTGTTTGCAGCTTAGTCTGATCTTACACATCAGAAACATTTCCTAAAGCTTGTGGGTATTCTGCATTTGGTGGCTATTAAGTAGAAGCTATGGCAAAAATGACAGAAGAAAAACCATCCATATCAACAACTTCCACTTCGTACATTTTGCCGAGGATTGGAACTGCAAATACGAGATTTGTAGTGGAAATTTTTGATGGAACAGGTCATTTCGGCATGTGGCAAAGTGAGCTTCTAGATGCCCTCTTTCAACAGGGTCTAGATATTGCCATTGAGGAAGAAAAACCAGAAGGGGTTGATGATAAAGAATGGAAGACCATCAACCGATTGGCATGTGGTACAATTCGATCATGTCTTTCCAGAGAGCAGAAGTATACATTCAGTAAAGAGACTTCTGCAAGTAAATTGTGGAAAGCATTGGAGGAGAAATTTCTGAAGAAGAACAGTCAAAATAAGTTACATATGAAGAAAAGACTGTTTCGTTTCAGTTATGTTCCTGGTACCACGATGAACGAGCACATTACCAATTTTAATCAGCTGGTGGCTGATTTATTGAATTTGGATGTGACTTTTAAAGACGAAGACTTGGCGTTAATGTTGTTGGGATCGCTTCCTGAGGAGTTTGAGTACCTTGAAACTACTCTACTTCATGGAAAATCGGAAGTAACTTTCAATGAAGTAACTGCTGCATTGTATAGCTATGAACTACGCCGAAAGGATAAGTTGAAAGGTTCAGGTGAAGCAGCAGTGGAAGCATTGGTAACAAGAGGTCGTCAGCAAAGTCAGTCTAAGGGGAAGAGAAGAAAGTCCAAAGGTCGAGCTGTTGCCAAAGATGAATGTTCTTTTTGCAAAGAAAAAGGACATTGGAAGAAAGATTGTCCAAAATTGAAGAAAAAAGGGAAGACTCCGCAAGATGCAAATGTTGCAGAATGCAATAGTGAAGCAGAGTCAGACTTTTCTCTTAGTATGACATCTTCAACATTATATGCAGATGAGTGGATCATGGATTCTGGTTGTTCCTATCATATGTGTCCCATTCGGGAATGGTTCTTTGAATTTCAAAAACTAGATGAAGGGGTTGTTTACATGGGTAATGATAACACATGTAAAATAGCCGGGATAGGTTCAATTAAACTGAGGAGTCATGATGGATCTACTAGAATTTTGCGGGATGTACGATATGTCCCAAAGTTGAAAAAGAATCTCATCTCTTTGGGGTCGTTAGAATCTAAAGGCCTAGTTGTGACAATACGAGATGGAGTTCTTAAAGCAACTTCAGGAGCATTGGTGATGTTGAAAGGCATAAGAAAGAACAATCTGTATTACTACCAAGGTAGTACAGTGGTCGGGACAACAGCAGCAGCAATTACGAGTACCAAGAAGGACGCTGAGGCAACACAGCTGTGGCATATGCGTTTGGGCCATGCTGGTGAAAAATCCTTGCAAACTCTAGCCAAGCAAGGATTATTGAAAGGTACAAAGACTTGCAAACTTGAATTTTGCGAGCATTGTGTTCTGGGAAAACAACGAAGGGTGAAATTTGGCACTGGGATTCACAATACTAAAGGTATTCTGGATTATGTGCATTCTGATGTATGGGGACCGTCCAAGACTCCATCACTTGGAGGAAGACGTTATTTTGTCACCTTTATTGATGATTTTTCCAGACGAGTTTGGGTGTTTCCTATGAAGAACAAAGATGAGGTGCTTGAAGTTTTCCTTAAGTGGAAAACTAAAGTTGAAAATCAGACAGGAAGGAAGATTAAGGTTCTCCGATCAGACAACGGTGGAGAATATAAAAGCGATCCTTTCCTGAAGATATGCCAAGATTGTGGCATAGTAAGGCACTTCACCGTAGGTGGAACACCGCAACAGAATGGGGTGGCAGAGCGTATGAATCGAACGCTTGTGGAGAAAGTTCGATGTATGTTATCTAATGCTGGATTAGATAGAAAGTTTTGGACTGAGGCTGTGACGTACGCTCAACATCTCATCAATCATTTGCCATCATCTGCTATAAATGGCAAGACTCCTTTGGAGAAATGGTATGGAAAACCTGCTACTGATTATGACACCTTGCGCATTTTTGGTTCTATTGCATATTATCATGTGAAAGAATCAAAGTTAGATCCAAGAGCAAAGAAGGCTCTATTCATGGGCTTCAATGCTGGTGTTAAGGGATATCGTTTGTGGTGTCTAGAGGCAAAGAAGACGATAATCAGTAGGGATGTTACCTTTCATGAATCTGCCATGTTGAATAAGGTAAATCCAGAAGGAGTGAGTAGTACTTCGCAGCAGGTGGAGTGTACTCCGCAGCAGGTGGAGTTTGAGCAGAGTGTGGTAATTCCAGCAGAAGGTACCACTAGTGATTCTTCATTGGCAGATGCAGAGTCAGATGAGGAAGAGGTTTCTACCCAAGAACCTCAACAGCAATCAGAGCCAATTGCAGTCAGAAGGCAGAGACGAGAAATTCAGAAACCAGCTCGTTTCACTGACATGGTAGCTTATGCACTTCCAGTTGTTGATAATATTCCATCCACTTACACCGAAGCCATTCAGAGTTTAGAGAATAATAGATGGTTAGGTGCAATGGAAGAGGAAATGCAATCTCTAGAGAAAAACAAGACGTGGAAGTTGGCACAACTACCAAAAGGGAAGAAGGCGATTGGTTGCAAATGGGTATTTGCAAAGAAAGAAGGATTTCCCGACAAAGAAGATGTTCGTTACAAGGCAAGGTTAGTGGCTAAAGGCTACGCTCAGAAGGAGGGAATTGACTATAATGAGGTATTTTCTCCAGTTGTTAAACATTCCTCCATTAGAATTTTGTTGGCCTTGGTAGCGCAGTTGAATTTGGAGCTAGCTCAACTTGATGTGAAGACCGCGTTTCTACACGGTGATTTGAAGGAGGAAATCTATATGACTCAGCCAGATGGATACAGGGTTGCTGGTAAAGAAAATTGGGTGTGTAAACTTAGCAAATCGTTGTACGGATTGAAACAATCTCCGAGACAATGGTACAAACGATTTGACAGGTTCATGAAGGACCAGAAGTACAAAAGAAGCAAATACGATCATTGTGTGTATTTGCGCAAGCTTCAAGATAATTCCTACATCTACTTACTCTTGTATGTTGATGATATGCTGATTGCAGCAAAGAGCCAAATGGAGATTGATAGACTGAAGGCTCAGTTGAGTAAAGAGTTTGAGATGAAGGATTTAGGGGAAGCTAAGAAGATTCTCGGCATGGAAATAACTCGGGATAGAAAGAGGGGCAAACTTTGGCTGTCACAAAAACAGTATTTGGAGAAGGTACTACAACGTTTCGGTATGTCTGAAGGTACAAAACCTGTAAGTACCCCACTTGCTCCTCATTTTAAACTAAGTAACCAGTTATCTCCAACGACTAAGGAAGAACAAGAGTACATGGCAAAAGTCCCATATGCAAATGCAGTTGGAAGCTTGATGTATGCAATGGTATGTACGAGACCAGATATTTCACAGGCTGTTAGTGTTGTTAGCAGGTTCATGCATGATCCGGGCAGGGGTCATTGGCAAGCTGTGAAATGGATTCTGCGGTATCTCCAAAATACCATAGATGTCGGATTGGCATTCGAGCAGGATGAATCATTTGGTCAATGCATAGTTGGATATTGTGATTCTAATTATGCAGGTGATTTGGATAAGCGACGGTCTACAACTGGCTATTTGTTTACTTTAGCGAAAGCGCCAGTTAGTTGGAAATCTACCTTACAGTCCACGGTGGCTTTGTCTACAACAGAGGCAGAGTATATGGCAATTACAGAGGCTGTGAAGGAAGCAATTTGGCTTCATGGATTGCTTAAAGACTTGGAAGTTGGTCAGAAACAACTTAAGGTGTATTCTGACAGTCAGAGTGCTATTCATTTAGCAAAGAATCAAGTTTTTCATGCACGAACGAAGCACATAGACGTTCGCTATCACTTTGTGCGGGAAATTCTCGAAGAAGAGGAGATACTTCTCCAAAAGATTCACACTACGGAGAATCCTGCAGATATGCTGACTAAAGTGGTTACAAGGGCCAAGTTTGAACATTGTTTAGACTTGATCAATGTCCGACACATTTGATATGGCGTCGTTGGCGCAAATTTGAAGACACTATTGAAGTTTGTGTTATGAGAAGATGTTCGAAGATGTGGAATATCGCCAAGGTGGAGATTTGTTGAATATTGGCAATATCCCACATTAGGAAAAGATAGAAAGGGAGGGGGTTTGGTTTGTTATATATAGAACCCCTCCCCCTTTGGTTGTATCATCCCAAAATCTTCTCCTTTGTAATATTTCTAGAGGAAATATTAATTTGGTAGTGTCCGAGGACGTAAGCTAAATTGGCCGAACCTCGTTAAAACTCTGGTATTTTATTTCTTATTTGTTTGCTTTTATTTAATAGCTTTATGTTGGTTATATTTATTTAGTTATTATTGCTATAAATATCTAAGTGAGTTCTGTCTAGTTGTTGGGTTTTAAGCGGGACCATTGTGACCCCTCCAATTTAACTGGGAATTTTCTTAGTATAATTGTTGGCATAATAATTATCTAAATATTTCTGATAATATTGTTATTAATATTATCGTCGCTTCCGCAACAAAATAAACACCTATTAAATTATATATATCAAATATATTTTGTTTTTTATTATCCAATTTTAAACAAGATAAATCTGGACATTAAATATGAAATAAAAATATATATAATTATAAAAACTCATTAAATTTAATATACACAATTAACCCATCCATCACATAGACATACAAACTAGTTAGTTCTATAATACACTTTCCTAGCTATTTAGGATTAATGCTGGTAAAAATAATCTCTGGTAATTGGCCAACATTTTGTAAGGGCTCAGACGTTTATAAAAATCTAAAAAAGATATTGTCACTTAAAAAATTATTTTTCTGATAATATATATATTGGAAAACTATAATTTAATTATTAATTTATTCACTTAATAATTAGTTTGTCATTTTTAATTAATAATTTTTGAGTATTTTCACAAATTTAACCATACAATAGGCACCCAAAAGCGAAAATAAAATGAAACATATTTCACAGTGGATAAATTTCAATTCCACTCTCTCTACTTAAGAATGATCAAATTTCAATTTCATTCCTATGTTTTCAGCCTTCCACAATGGCAACATGTCCATTGTTCTTTTCCTTTCCTTTTACTGACATGAGAACATAATAGGTAAATTTCAATTCTAATCCCTCTACTCTACTATTTTAGATTATAAGAATGGTCGAATTTCAATTTGATTCCTATATTTTGCTCAAATTTGAGATTTAATCTATATATTTTATTTGTACATAATTTGGTATCTCAATATTTATAATGTCATTAGTTAGTCTAAATATTTTAATTAAAATAATGATGTAAATTTTTAAAAATTGTTGGCACTATTAAAATTCTTTATTGAATTCAAGTCCATTACAATGTCTTTTTTTATATGGATATAAGTGAGTATTTTTTTTAATTTCAAAATGTCATACCAGCAAATTTAATAAAAAAAATGAACACGAACACTGTTAATAAATTGACCTAAATTTTTAAATTCAAAGAGTAAAAAGACTAAATTTCTGAAAATAAAGATATAAATATTAAGTTCCAAATATACCAAAAGTAAAATACTTTAAGAAAATTATAACCTTTAAATTTTTACTTTAGTAAAATAAATAAATACTTAATCTAATACAGAGCTTGAGTGAAAACCATATAAATTTTAAAAAAGAAGTGCCAATTTATTTTAAAAATCCACCCACTTTCAAATCAATTTTACACCCACTTTTTAAATAAAATTGTTCACTTAAAAATTATTTTTATTTATTAAACAGAATTTATTTATTGCTTTCAAAATATATTTGCACTGAGTGTGTTGAATTCTAGTAAGTAATATAATACAAATATGTCGTGCAGTTTTAGTTTTTAAAAATTATAAATAAAAAGATATTACAATTTAATTTAAACATTATTAATATTAATATAATAACTTTATATTAATTAAGAAAAATAAACATGCAAGAATTATTGATGTTTAATACATTATATGTAACTTACCATGAGGATGTAGTTTTGAGAGTATTTAAGCGTTATTTTTATTTAAATATTAAGAGGAGTTATATGTAAAAATATAATTTATATAAAAAATGATACTTACTTTAACCCTTAACCTAATTTTATTTAAGAACAACTTTCGGAATATAAAAAATAGGAAAACTCATTCTAGAAAGCTCTTTTATGAATTTTCCAAGCACATCATATATGATGTGTTTGTATATCCTAAGACACTAACTACCCTTTTCTTTCTGTATGCATGAGGAAGTATTAATATTTCCTAATATTTGTTTATATTCAATCTTACTCTGATTAATGTATATAAATATATATTTGATATATAAATATTACAAATTGTAATTTTTTTTTTTATATTTCAGAGATCAAAACTGATTATGCTCTTGTTGGAATATACAATACAAATATTGAATGTGAATATTATTTTAACTTGCCTGAAGGGGCCTGGCAGTGGTAAAAAACGCTCTAGGGCTCCGACCACCCTTTGCGGTGGCCGGAAGGAATGTAGGGAGATTAACTGTGAGTTTCTGGGTTGACATTTATTTAGTTTTATGTAAGTTGTAGGTAATGGGAGTTGTGGCAATTTTCAAGGCCAAGAAATCCTTCTATATTTTTAGTTATATAGAAAAAAAAAGAAAAAAGAAAGAGGAGTTAACAAATTTCTACGTGTCAGATATTTGATCAATTTTGTGCTTTGTGGCTCAGGTAAACTACCTTATACAGCTCCAAGTTTTTCGGATCTTACTTCTAGTTTTCAGGATTTTTTATTATTTTGTTTTCCACATTTTTGTCTTCCTTTCGTTTTATTGTTGTTTTAGATATTTCAGGAAACCATGCAATTTTTTTTAATAACTTTCATTAGCTCATTTAGCTACGGAGAATATATCTGTTTTTCTTTCACCAATGATAAGAAAATCGAATTTTAAGAAATCTGTTCTTGTTATAGTTTATAATATTAGGTAATAATATTTTATTATTTATAAAAGTTTAACAAATTATAATTTAATGGATAGTTGTGTTGTAAATTTACAACATTTTGTACTTAAAGTTGTCTTATAAAAACATAACTTTGTATAAAGTTATTTTGTAGAACAACTAATAAGGGAATAGCCAGGGGAGAAGTCAGAAAATTTTGTTAGGGGGCCAAATTTTTTAATTTTGTCAGGATTAAATCAAAATTTTATAATTTTAGGATGACCAAAGTGCAATTTTATCTTTCCTAATTTAAAATTTTAAAATTTTCTAAAGGGCCTAAACCAAGATCATATTCAAATTGTTCGATTCGAGAAGGATTTAGATTTGACTTGAAAGAAGAAACAAAACAAACTAGAAACAGTACAAAATAAAGAGAAAAACAAAGCATAAAATCAAGAAATATAAAGTTGGGGTAAGATGGAAGAAGATTGAGTGGAAGAAAACGAAAATAAGATGAATGGTGGAAAGGTTGTCTCCCCTGAAAAACAAAGCTTTAATAACAATAACCAATGATGATGAAAAGTCAATGTCCTATAAAACCCTTTGAAAAAGAAACTTCATCAAGTTTCTGTAACACCCTAAACTCGGCCTAGACTTCCAGACCAAGTTGAAGAGTTACATCATCCGTTTTAAAAGCCACACTACCATAATTTGATATCAACCGTTTTAAAAGCCACACTACCATAATGCAATCAAATTAAACCAGTCGTCACATATTATTCATCACAATAGTAATTTAAAGACATAATCTTCATAAATCCATAACATCCTAAAACAAATATTCTTAATAATAAGGCTAAGATATTATCAACAAATGTCTGACTGAACATCCACGGCACCGACCCGATCAAGACTGATTACCACCTGAAACCCAAACAATAACAGGGTGAGTTATGAACTCAGTGTGTAAGAAGCAATGTAACTCAACAACAGTTACTCATAGAGAGTTTCCAGTTCAGAGATTTAGTTCATCTTAGAAGCATGTTTGATCTAGGTTCAGGATAGAGATGTTACATATGTATACATGTATTATTCCAGTTCAGACATAGTTCAGATCAAATTCAGATGTAATGTTTCTATTTCCATCCTCTACACACTAACTTCAGCCATCCCAACACACCACTATGGACATTTAATGCCCATCCATCCCTGCACACCTTTAAAGTGTTCAGTGACACTTTCACAGAAACGCAGCTTAGTTGTTAGTTCAATGTGCGACAGGCACCAGAATCAAAGTAATGCTTATTATGGCATAGCCACGGTTTCAGTACAGACTTCTCTTCTTCTTCACAATTTCCCACCATATGTTAATGCGAATACAATAATCCGTAACACAAGTTTAGCAATTCTGATACAGTACATAATTAATAAAACAGTTCAATAATATAGTGATGTTATAGTGCATATTCAAGCATGTCATTCACAAGTCAGTCCCATATAAGCAAATTCAGTCATACGTATATCGAGGAAACCAATATCAGAGTTTAGCATCCTTTTTGGCCACAAAAACAATTTTTGGACACAATATCCTGCCACATGACCGGGGCACATGCTCCCCTGCCTTGCCCTTGTGGTTTTTAAGCACAAACAATAAGTTACATAGCCTGGGCACACACCCGTGTCCTTAGCCATGTGAACCCTACACTAAAATGGCCACACACGGCCTAAACACACGCTTGTATGGTCTTAATTCGATAGACAATGAGTTACATGGCCGTTCACACAGCACCTGGCCATATGAGGTTGACAACCACTATTTTTGACAACAAAACTTGCAAAATCTAAGGTTTTTGATACGCACCTATAACGATTTCAAAGTAGTGATAATGAATAGAAGTTCTGAAGCCTAAAACGTTCATTCAATAACTCAATCAATCAAGTTTATCAACAACAATGAACAATTATACTCAAAGTACCTACGTCGAAAAATTCGACATCAACATTCTACGAAACCAAAACTTACAGAAAATCAATAACATTCACACGGCGCCTGGCCATATGAGGTTGACAACCACTATTTTTGACAACAAAACTTGCAAAATCTAAGGTTTTCGATACGCACCTATAACGATTTCAAAGTAGTGATAATGAATAGAAGTTCTAAAGCCTAAAACGATCATTCAATAACTCAATCAATCAAGTTTATCAACAGCAATGCACAATTATACTCAAAGTACCTACGTCGAAAAATTCGACATCAACATTCAACGAAACCAAAACTTACAGAAAATCAATAAAGATTACTTAAATTGACATGCTGAGGTTTGCTACTCTCAGTATCCCTGCCTAACAGGGAACCAAACGAGTGACTATCAGAGATTCACGCAACACACTCAAACAACCATCTCATAGTATACTATGCAAAGCAAAAAGTGAAAACCAGAAATTTAATGAATCGACATAAAAACTTACTCGATAACCTTCCAACAGAGAATGCTAATAGCGTAACTTTAACTAGTCCGTGTTCCTTACAACAATTAAAGGGAAAAGGGAAAAGTCGAAAAAAGAAAAAGTAGAGAAAGAGGAAAAAGAAAAAGAATAGAAAAGAAGAAATAACGTTAATTGATTATCAATTAACTTCCATCCAGACTTCCAGCATTTAACAAAAATATTTTCCTTATGCATACTACGGGATTCAAAATCGGAACCATACAGAATATAGACAATGCTTAACCAGAAAACCAGCAGGCTCATTCTTGTCACTCTTTTACAAAGAATTGAATTTAAGCAAGTAGTACGTGCTTGTGGGTTGATTCTAAAACAACAAAACATTTCGTGATACGACTCAAACTCCAGACCCTAAACACAGAAGTATAGCACAAAACCACAAATACAAAAATTAATTACTGCAAATTTTCACAAACAGGTTTTTAAAATTTTAGGGCGTTACAACTCTCTCTCCCTAAAAGAAATTTCGACCTCGAAATGTTACTTGAGTCTAACAAACACGGATACAGTCGTCGAATAGATTCCTCCGGCTCTCACGTGGGTTCCTCAGTACCGTGATTCCACCAGAGAACCTTCACTAGTGGAATAGTTTTCTTTTTCAGTTTCTTAACGTCATGTTCCAAGATCTGAACAGGCTTTTCCTCGATTGTCAGGTCCGGTCGTAACTCGATCTCATCAATCGTAACAATATATGATGGATCAGATTAGTACCGTCTCAACATCGAGACATGAAACATATCATGAATCTGATCTAGCTCCAGTGGTAACTCTAACTGGTAAGCAACAGGTCTAACTCGCCTTAAGATATGGTAAGGCCCTATAAATCTCAAGTTTAGCTTGCCCTTGCGTCCAAATCTGAGGATTTTTTTCTAAGGTGATACCTTTAGAAACACTTGATCACCTACCGAAAACTCAATATCTTTCCTTTTCAAATCTGCATAAGACTTTTGTTGATCAGATGTGACTTTCAGTCGATTCTAATTACTTTCACAGTGCTTTCAGTTTCAGAAACTAGCTCAAGAGCCAATATACGACGTTCACTTAACTCCGTCCAACATAATTGAGTATGACATTTACGACTATATAAAGCTTCTTAAGGTTCCATTTGAATACTGGACTAAAAGATATTTTTGTAAGCAAACTCTGCTAACAGTAGATACTCCTCCCAACTACCCCTGAAGTCTATCATACAACCTCAGAACATATCTTCTAGGATCTGAATGACTCGTTCTGGCTGTCTATCGGTCTGACGGTGATGTGGAGTAATGAAATTAAGTTGAGTGTCTAAAGCCTCATGAAGTTTCTTCCTAAACCGAGGCATAAATCGTAGATCTCTTTCAGAAATAATCGAGACAAAAATTTCGTGTAGCTTCACAATCTCGACAATGTACAGTTTAGTTAACTTATGCAAGGAAAAATCCATTCAGATAGGAATGAAATGAGCCAATTTGGTCAACCGGTCAACTATGACCTAAACTGAATCTTTTTTAGCAGGAGTTAAGGGCAACCCTGCAATGAAATCCATTGTTACCCGCTCCCATTTCCATTATGGAATCTTAACCAGCTGAAGTAGTCTAGAGGATAACTGATGTTCGGCCTTAACCTTTTGACACATTAAACAGTAGGACACAAAAGTGACTACCTCCCATTTCAGTCTGGGCCAGCAGTAGAGTTCTTAGAGATCCCGGTACATTTTATTCCCACTAGGATGCATAGCATAGGGGCTACTGTATGCCTCTTGCAAAATTGAGTGCCTTAATTCTTTGTCATTAGGTACACAAATCTGATCTTTGAAGCATAACACATTATCTGTATTCAAGCTAAAATCAGAATTCTCGTCTGAGCCAATATGTTACAATCGCTATATTAAGTATTTGTCTTTTGTTGTTTAGCTCGAATTTGCTCTATCCAAACTGGTTTCACCTAGTGTTCAGCTAACAACCCTCCATCCTCAACCAGACTCAAACGAGCTAACATTGCTCTCAGATCCACTACCGCTCTACGGCTAAAGGCATCAGCTACCACATTAGCTTTGCATGGATGATATTCTATGGTGTAATCATAATCTTTAAGTAGCTCTGTGACAGCCCAAAGTTGACCCTAGTCGGGAAGTGGTTTCGGGACCGCTAAACCGAGTCACCGAAATGTTTGAATGTGATACTTATTGTGTAGAATATGTAATTATGAATGTGTGAAAATTTCAAGCTTCAATTTGGTTGATTTCATGTGAATTTAGTCAATAGGACTTATGTGAGCAAATTCTAAAATGTGATAGGTCAATGTGTGAGGACCTATTAGTGCATGTGGACAAAGGGGGGACTTGCATGTCAAATTCCCCCCTAATGAGTAGTGGCCGGCCATGACAAGGAAGGATGGGCAAAACATGTCATGAAACATGTTTTGTTAGTGGAAGAATAAAATAAGGAGTATGGGTAATAAAGAAATGGAAAACAAAAGAAAAAAAAAATGTGTGTGTGGTGTTTGTCCCCCATTGCCGTGAGCTAAACAAGAGAAAGGGGGAATTTTGTTCATCCTTTTCTCATCTTCATGCTTGCCAAAAACTAGAAAGAAAAACAAAGAAAAATTTTCTCATCCTTTGGTTCATGCTTGGCCAAAATTTTAAGGATGAAAGAAGAAGAAAGGTGAAGAGATTCGGCCATGCATGTAGCTAGGCTAAGGTATGTTTGATGATGTTCCATGAGAGGCATGCATGTTTTAGTTGTTAGCTTGAGTTCTACCTAACCCATGGTCTAAATCTTGCTATGTGATGGAAATGGCACTTGACCATGGATGAATCATTCTTGGTTGATGTTTGATGTTGTGGTGATGAGGCATGAGGATGAGTTAAGATTCGGCCTAGGTGGAGGTTGTGTTAATGCCATTGCATGCAAAATATGAAGCTTGTTAATGATGCATGTGATGATGGCTTGATGATTCTTGAACCTCCTTTTTAGCATTTTTCTTGTGTGAGCACATATGTGCATTGGTTGCTAAATGGAGAAGAATCGGCTAGCAAGATGTGTGCTAAGGTCGAATGTAACTTTGCATGTTAATGAGCAATGCATGTGTTAAATTGATGAAAAGGGGGAGGATGCTTTACTAGTGTGTATATGTGTGTATTAAGTGTTGAAATCGACCCCAAAAATGGACATGCATATTCGGCCAAGGGCAAAGAAATTAGCTAATATGTTGTGTTGATGCATGATTTTTGCATGTATGAGACTTTAATGTCTAATGTATAAATATGGGCTAAGTGCCTTGTGTTCATCTTTTGATGCCTAAATGATGAAATCAATTTATTTGTTTGATTAAGCTCAAGAGCAAAGGGGAAATAAAACCGATAAAGGGAAGGAAAAAGTGGTTGAATAGCTAGCGGAATCGTTCGACAACACCCGAGGTAAGTTCTTGAGTAAGAGAGCTTAAATTTCGATGTGATTAAATCATGCTCTATGTGTGGCTATTAAGCCGAATGTGCAAGGACAATATGTGCCTTGTGTTTGAGTTTCGTAAACGAAAATGAAATATGAATGTACCATGAATTATTGTTAGATGTGCATGATTAATTGAATGCTGTCCGGGCTAAGTCCCGAAGGCTTTGTGCTAAGCGAATATATCCGGACTAAGATCCGAAGGCCTTTGTGCGAGATACTAAATCCGGGTTAAGTCCCGAAGGCATTCGTGCGAGTTATTAAATCCGGGTTAAGTCCCGAAGGCATTCGTGCGAGTTATTAAATCCGGGTTAAGTCCCGAAGGCATTCGTGCGAGTTGTTAAATCCGGGTTATGTCCCGAAGGCATTGTGTGAGTTACTAAAACCGGGCTATGTCCCGAAGGCATTTGAACGAGGAGCTATATCCGGTTAAATCCCGAAGGTACGTGATTTGGTAATGAATGAGCTTGCTGTAAAATTCCAGCGAATACTCGAAAAACATCCCAATATGGGGATATGTTACGTATGTGTTGAATTTAATCGAGCCCTTACAAATAAATGTTCGCTCAGTTGATAAACGAGCTACCGGCCTTCGGCCAAGTTGGTTTATTGTGTATGTACATAAGGGTTGTTAATGTTGTGAAGCAAGTTTGATATCGGTAAATTGCGTATTATGAAATATTCCGTTTAGCTAAATGTGTGCTATTCTTTGTGCATGCTGGAATTCCTTGCTCAAACTTACTAAGCATAAATTGCTTACTCGTTACATTGCTCCTCTGTTTTATAGATTTTTGGTTCTCCAGCTATCGGACTCGGGATCTTGAAGTCGAAGTCGCCCACACTATCAAAGGCTCTTTTGGGTACTATTTTGGTTGAATTTTGTTATGGCATGTATAGGACTACCCATTGTTGTCTTTCGAGTACTTTATGAAATGTATAAGTGTACAGCCATGCGAAAATGGCTTGTAGAAGTGGAGTATGGCATTAGACCATTCGTATTTATGAATGTATAGATGGTTTCATGATGTAACTATGTTGGAATGGAAGTGTTGAGCAAATGATCAGCCACTAGAATGGCTAAGTATGATCATATGTGGGCTTATGTATGACAAGGCCCTAGTTGGTCCATGAAACCCCAAATTAGGTAAGGTTCACTTTGAAAACAGAAGCTGATAGCAGCAGTGGTGTGGATTGGAAAAATCACAAGAATTCGTAGGAGTGGAATTAAATAGTGAATAAATTATGTAATCGAACCTTGATGAATCTACTTTCATATGGAAGTAACGAAACAATTATAGGAACAGTATAGAAAGAGATATTCGGGTTCTTGTGGAACAGGGCCAGAACAGTTTCTGGATTCACTGTTCCGCATTTGGAAATTCACTATAAATTGACCAGAGATAATTAGGGGTCATACCATATATGTATGGATTCCTCTCTGAGTCTAGTTTCCATAGAAACAAACGGCATCAGTATTGAAGCTCTGTGCAGAGAGATATCCCAGTCGTAATGGGAAAAGGTCAGTGTAGTCGACCCCTGTAACATGGGAGACTTTGACTAATAAACTGTACTAATTGGCCCGACCAAAAATTCTAGAAAAAAATCCATAGGTGGGGACATGAGTCTAGTTTCAGGGAAAAATCACAAAACTGATTTTTGAGTTGTGAAACTCAAGATATGATTTTTGAAGCGACTAGTACTCAGACTGGGCAGTGTCTGGAAAAATTTTTCAAAGTTTGTTAACATCTCGTGTCCGACTCCGGTGTCGGTCTCGGGTTCGGGGTGTTACATTTTATTGGTATCAGAGCTACGGTTTAGTCGATTCTAGGACTACCGTAATGTTTTGGGTCTAGCTATACATGCCATTTTATGTGATTACTTGATAGTGTGGTGATTTCTGACAATCGTAAATGTGTTTATTTATAGTAATGGATCCCGATCGTGACCGAGAAGTAGCTGATGATCTTGAGAGTGTAGCGCCTGCTCCCGCACAAGGGACAGTGCCGGCGGACTCTCAACCTAATGCTAGTAATCAGAATGATGAAGCTAGACAAGCATTCTATAGCGTGATGAATGATTGGTTTAACCAATATATTCGAACTAATATGGCTGTTCCACAACCTCCATTCCCGACAAATACTACCCCCGCACCTACAATACCACCGGTAACGGACCAAATAAGGTCAAATAAGCCCCCAGTTGACAGAATCCGAAAACATGGGGCTACTGAATTTAAGGCTATGGATAGCGATGATGCCGAGCAAGCTGAATTTTGGCTGGACAACACTATCCGGGTACTCGATGAGCTATCTTGTACACCCGATGAATGCCTAAAGTGTGCTATCTCCTTGCTACGTGATTCTGCCTACTATTGGTGGAGTACTCTGACTTCTATTGTGCCCCGAGAGCAAGTAACTTGGGAGTTTTTCCAAACTGAGTTTCGGAAAAAGTATATCAGTCAGAGATTTGTTGATCAAAAACGGAAGGAATTTCTTGAGCTTAAGCAAGGCTCCATGTCGGTTACTGATTACGAGCGAAAATTTGTTAGACTTAGCAAATACGCTCGGGAATGTGTTTCGTCCGAAGCTATTATGTGTAAACGCTTCGAGGATGGGCTGAATGAAGATATAAAAATGTTCGTTGGCATTCTTGAAATACAAGAGTTCGTGGTACTTGTTGAACGAGCTTGTAAAGCCGAAGAGCTTAGAAAAGAAAAGCAAAGAGTTGATGAGGGAACTGGAGAGTTTCGTAAAAGATCCTCGGGGAGGTCTCTTCAACAGACATCGAAGAGATTTCGAGATGATGCGGGCCAGTTTAGAGGCACTTCGGGCCTTTTTGGACGAGATCGTGATCGACCCCCTGTGGGTACACGAGGCACTTCGGTCGCCAGTGTTGGGAATGAACGTCGAGACAGGACGAAATGCCGATATTGCGGTAAATGGCATTCGGGGAGTTGTAGATTTCCTGACCGCTCCTGTTACAAATGCGGATCAGTGGACCACTTCATTAAAGATTGCCCGAGGTTGTCGGGGCAGAATGCAAATCAGAGTGGGAGACCGGGTGCTACCACTGCTCGAGGTAGACCATCTGGAAATATGGGCAATGCTGGTGGTGGTCAGAGAGGATCTAGAGATGATATAACCAGATCCGAAGCCCGTGTGCCTGCTAGAGCTTATGCTATACGTGCCCGCGAGGATGCTTCTTCGCCTGATGTTATTACCGGTACATTCACCCTCTTTGATACTAATGTAATTGCTTTGATTGACCCCGGTTCTACTCATTCTTACATATGTGAAACCTTAGCATCCAGTAAGACTTTACCTATTGAGTCTACTGAGTTCGTAATTCGGGTGTCAAATCCCTTGGGTCATTACGTGCTTGTCGACAAAGTGTGTAAGAAATGTCCCCTGGAAATTCGAGGTTCCTGTTTCCCGGCGAACTTGATGCTCTTGCCGTTTGATGAATTTGATGTTATCCTTGGTTTGGATTGGTTGACCGCGCATGATGCGATTGTGAATTGCAAGAGCAAGACTATTGATTTGAGATGCGCAAATAACGAAGTAGTCCGAATTGAGTCTGCGGACTTAGAGGGGATGCCAGCTGTAATATCAGCAATGTTGGCACAGAAATATGTAAGAAAAGGGTGCGAAGCATACCTTGCGTATGTACTTGGTGACAAAGAATTAGAAAAGAAACCCGAATCTGTGCCGGTGGTTTGTGAATACCCGGATGTTTTTCCGGAAGAATTACCGGGTTTACCACCTGTTCGGGAGGTAGAGTTTGGTATTGAGCTTGTACCTGGGACTACGCCGATTTCGATAGCTCCGTATCGTATGGCACCAACCGAGTTAAAGGAGTTGAAAGCTCAGTTGCAAGAACTGACGGATAGAGGTTTCGCTCGACCAAGTTTCTCACCTTAGGGTGCACCAGTATTGTTCGTGAAAAAGAAGGACGGAACCATGAGGTTGTGCATTGACTATCGTCAGCTGAATAAAGTAACGATAAAGAACAAATATCCGTTGCCGCGCATCGATGATTTGTTCGACCAACTGAAGGGAGCCTCAGTGTTCTCAAAAATAGATTTGAGATCGGGCTATTATCAGTTGCGAATCCGAGATTCAGATATTCCCAAAACTGCCTTCAGAACGAGATATGGTCACTACGAATTCTTAGTGATGCCGTTTGGGCTCACTAATGCCCCTGCAGTATTTATGGATTTGATGAATCGGATCTTCAGACCGTATTTGGATCGGTTCGTAGTGGTGTTCATTGATGACATTTTGGTCTATTCAAGAGACGAGACCGAACATGCTGAGCATCTGAGGCTAGTGCTGCAAATTTTGCGGGATAAGCAGTTATATGCTAAGTTCAGTAAGTGTGAGTTCTGGTTAAGAGAGGTTAGCTTCTTGGGTCATGTGGTATCCGCGTCGGGTATTCGAGTTGACCCGAACAAAATTTCAGCCATACTTGACTGGAAACCTCCGAGAAATGTTACTGAAGTTCGGAGCTTTTTGGGGCTCGCCGGTTATTACCGACGATTTGTGAAAGGTTTCTCGATGATAGCCACACCAATGACGAAGCTACTTCAAAAGGATGTTAAGTTCGAGTGGACGGAGAAATGTCAGAAAAGTTTCGACCAACTGAAAACTCATTTGACTGAAGCTCCAATTTTGGTGCAACCCGAATCAGGTAAAGAGTTTGTCATTTATAGTGACGCATCCCTACTTGGGTTGGGTTGCGTATTGATGCAAGAAGGTCGAGTCGTGGCCTATGCGTCGAGACAATTGAAGCCACACGAGAGGAATTATCCGACCCATGATCTCGAACTAGCTGCCATCGTGTTTGCTTTAAAAATATGGCGACATTATCTGTTTGGTGAGAAGTGCCATGTATTTTCGGATCACAAAAGTCTCAAATATTTGATGACTCAACGAGACTTGAATCTGCGACAAAGACGTTGGCTTGAGTTGTTGAAAGATTACGAGCTTGTCATTGATTACCACCTGGGAAAGGCTAACGTGGTTGCGGACGCCTTAAGCCGGAAGTCATTGTTTGCTTTACGAGCGATGAACGTGCATTTGTCTGTTCTACCAGACAGTGTGTTAGTAGCTGAATTAAAAGCTAAACCATTGTTGACTCACCAAATTCGTGAAGCTCAGAAAGTCGATGATGAATTGGTTGCAAAACGGGCTAAGTGTTTTTCGAACGAGGAATCGGAGTTTCAAATTGATGATGATGATTGTTTGAGGTTCAGAAATCGTTTGTGTGTTCCAAGGAATTCGGAACTCATTTCGATGATTCTGAACGAAGCTCATTGTAGCCGAATGTCAATTCACCCGGGGAGTACGAAAATGTACAATGATTTGAAACGTCAATTTTGGTGGCATGGTATGAAACGGGACATCTCTGACTTTGTTTCGAGATGTTTAATATGTCAACAAGTGAAAGCGGAACATCAAGTGCCTTCAGGATTACTCCAGCCGATCATGATACCCGAGTGGAAATGGGATCGAGTCACAATGGACTTTGTGTCCGGACTGCCCTTGTCAGCAAGTAAGAAGGATGCGATATGGGTTATTGTTGATAGACTGACTAAGTCGGCTCATTTCATCCCCGTACGTACGGATTTTTCATTGGAGAAACTAGCTGAATTGTACGTTTATCAAATTGTGAGATTACACGGGGTACCTGTTTCTATCGTGTCGGATAGAGATCCGAGATTCACCTCACGATTTTGGAAGAAATTGCAAAAAGCTCTGGGTACCAAGCTCCATTTTAGCACTGCTTTTCACCCCCAAACCGATGGTCAATCCGAGAGGATAATTCAGATACTTGAGGATATGTTGAGATGTTGCATCCTCGAGTTCAGTAGTTCATGGGAACGGTATTTACCTTTGATTGAATTCGCTTACAACAATAGTTTTCAATCAAGTAGTAAGATGGCACCTTACGAGGCTTTGTACGGTCGTAAATGCCGTACACCATTGTTTTGGACCGAGCTCGGTGAAAGCAAAATTTTCGGAGTTGATTTGATTAGAGATGCTGAACAGAAAGTAAAGGTAATCCGTGAAAGTCTGAAGGTAGCCACGGATCGTCAGAAATCGTACGCAGATTTGAAACGAAAAGACATCGAATATCAGGTGGGAGACAAAGTGTTCCTTAAGGTTTCACCTTGGAAAAAGATACTCAGGTTCGGCCGTAAGGGCAAGTTGAGCCAAGATTCATTGGGCCGTACAAAATCTCCGAACGAGTTGGTCCGGTTGCGTATAGATTGATTTTGCCCCCGGAGCTTGAAAAGATTCATGACGTCTTTCATGTTTCGATGCTTCGACGCTATCGATCTGATCCATCGCATATAATTAGCCCATCAGAGGTTGAAATTCAAGTCGACATGAGCTATGAAGAAGAACCGATGCGTATCCTAGCTCGTGAAGTGAAGGAGTTGCGAAACAAAAGAGTTCCGCTAGTAAAGGTGTTATGGCTCAAACACGGGATCGAGGAAGCAACTTGGGAGACCGAGAGCTCGATGAAAGAACGATACCCAAACCTATTTACCGGTAAGATTTTTGGGGACGAAAATTTCTTAAGTGGGGGAGAGTTGTGACAGCCCAAAGTTGACTCTAGTCGGGAAGTGGTTTCGGGACCGCTAAACCGAGTCACCGAAATGTTTGAATGTGATACTTATTGTGTAGAATATGTAATTATGAATGTGTGAAAATTTCAAGCTTCAATTTGGTTGATTTCATGTGAATTTAGTCAATAGGACTTATGTGAGAAAATTCTAAAATGTGATAGGTCAATGTGTGAGGACCTATTAGTGCATGTGGACAAAGGGGGGGACTTGCATGTCAAATTCCCCCCCTAATGAGTAGTGGCCGGCCATGACAAGGAAGGATGGGCAAAACATGTCATGAAACATGTTTTGTTAGTGGAAGAATAAAATAAGGAGTATGGGTAATAAAGAAATGGAAAACAAAAGAAAAAAAATGTGTGTGTGGTGTTTGTCCCCCATTGCCGTGAGCTAAACAAGAGAAAGGGGGAATTTTGTTCATCCTTTTCTCATCTTCATGCTTGCCAAAAACTAGAAAGAAAAACAAAGAAAAATTTTCTCATCCTTTGGTTCATCCTTGGCCAAAAATTTTAAGGAGGAAAGAAGAAGAAAGGTGAAGAGATTCGGCCATGCATGTAGCTAGGCTAAGGTATGTTTGATGATGTTCCATGAGAGGCATGCATGTTTTAGTTGTTAGCTTGAGTTCTACCTAACCCATGGTCTAAATCTTGCTATGTGATGGAAATGGCACTTGACCATGGATGAATCATTCTTGGTTGATGTTTGATGTTGTGGTGATGAGGCATGAGGATGAGTTAAGATTCGGCCTAGGTGGAGGTTGTGTTAATGCCATTGCATGCAAAATATGAAGCTTGTTAATGATGCATGTGATGATGGCTTGATGATTCTTGAACCTCCTTTTTAGCATTTTTCTTGTGTGAGCACATATGTGCATTGGTTGCTAAATGGAGAAGAATCGGCTAGCAAGATGTGTGCTAAGGCCGAATGTAACTTTGCATGTTAATGAGCAATGCATGTGTTAAATTGATGAAAAGGGGGAGGATGCTTTACTAGTGTGTATATGTGTGTATTAAGTGTTGAAATCGACCCCAAAAATGGACATGCATATTCGGCCAAGGGCAAAGAAATTAGCTAATATGTTGTGTTGATGCATGATTTTTGCATGTATGAGACTTTAATGTCTAATGTATAAATATGGGCTAAGTGCCTTGTGTTCATCTTTTGATGCCTAAATGATGAAATCAATTTATTTGTTTGATTAAGCTCAAGAGCAAAGGGGAAATAAAACCGATAAAGGGAAGGAAAAAGTGGTTGAATAGCTAGCGGAATCGTTCGACAACACCCGAGGTAAGTTCTTGAGTAAGAGAGCTTAAATTTCGATGTGATTAAATCATGCTCTATGTGTGGCTATTAAGCCGAATGTGCAAGGACAATATGTGCCTTGTGTTTGAGTTTCGTAAACGAAAATGAAATATGAATGTACCATGAATTATTGTTAGATGTGCATGATTAATTGAATGCTGTCCGGGCTAAGTCCCGAAGGCTTTGTGCTAAGCGAATATATCCGGACTAAGATCCGAAGGCCTTTGTGCGAGATACTAAATCCGGGTTAAGTCCCGAAGGCATTCGTGCGAGTTATTAAATCCGGGTTAAGTCCCGAAGGCATTCGTGCGAGTTATTAAATCCGGGTTAAGTCCCGAAGGCATTCGTGCGAGTTGTTAAATCCGGGTTATGTCCCGAAGGCATTGTGTGAGTTACTAAAACCGGGCTATGTCCCGAAGGCATTTGAACGAGGAGCTATATCCGGTTAAATCCCGAAGGTACGTGATTTGGTAATGAATGAGCTTGCTGTAAAATTCCAGCGAATACTCGAAAAACATCCCAATATGGGGATATGTTACGTATGTGTTGAATTTAATCGAGCCCTTACAAATAAATGTTCGCTCAGTTGATAAACGAGCTACCGGCCTTCGGCCAAGTTGGTTTATTGTGTATGTACATAAGGGTTGTTAATGTTGTGAAGCAAGTTTGATATCGGTAAATTGCGTATTATGAAATATTCCGTTTAGCTAAATGTGTGCTATTCTTTGTGCATGCTGGAATTCCTTGCTCAAACTTACTAAGCATAAATTGCTTACTCGTTACATTGCTCCTCTGTTTTATAGATTTTTGGTTCTCCAGCTATCGGACTCGGGATCTTGAAGTCGAAGTCGCCCACACTATCAAAGGCTCTTTTGGGTACTATTTTGGTTGAATTTTGTTATGGCATGTATAGGACTACCCATTGTTGTCTTTCGAGTACTTTATGAAATGTATAAGTGTACAGCCATGCGAAAATGGCTTGTAGAAGTGGAGTATGGCATTAGACCATTCGTATTTATGAATGTATAGATGGTTTCATGATGTAACTATGTTGGAATGGAAGTGTTGAGCAAATGATCAGCCACTAGAATGGCTAAGTATGATCATATGTGGGCTTATGTATGACAAGGCCCTAGTTGGTCCATGAAACCCCAAATTAGGTAAGGTTCACTTTGAAAACAGAAGCTGATAGCAGCAGTGGTGTGGATTGGAAAAATCACAAGAATTCGTAGGAGTGGAATTAAATAGTGAATAAATTATGTAATCGAACCTTGATGAATCTACTTTCATATGGAAGTAACGAAACAATTATAGGAACAGTATAGAAAGAGATATTCGGGTTCTTGTGGAACAGGGCCAGAACAGTTTCTGGATTCACTGTTCCGCATTTGGAAATTCACTATAAATTGACCAGAGATAATTAGGGGTCATACCATATATGTATGGATTCCTCTCTGAGTCTAGTTTCCATAGAAACAAACGGCATCAGTATTGAAGCTCTGTGCAGAGAGATATCCCAGTCGTAATGGGAAAAGGTCAGTGTAGTCGACCCCTGTAACATGGGAGACTTTGACTAATAAACTGTACTAATTGGCCCGACCAAAAATTCTAGAAAAAAATCCATAGGTGGGGACATGAGTCTAGTTTCAGGGAAAAATCACAAAACTGATTTTTGAGTTGTGAAACTCAAGATATGATTTTTGAAGCGACTAGTACTCAGACTGGGCAGTGTCTGGAAAAATTTTTCAAAGTTTGTTAACATCTCGTGTCCGACTCCGGTGTCGGTCTCGGGTTCGGGGTGTTACAAGCTCGACCCACCGGTGATGACGAAGGTTCAACTCTTTTTGGGTTAACAAATATTTGAGGCTCTTGTGATCGGTGTAAATAATACACCTTTCACCATACAAATAGTGCCTCTAGATTTTCAAAGCAAAAATGACCCCAGCTAACTCAAGATCGTGGGTAGGGTAGCTACCCTCATGTGCCTTCAGCTGCCGCGACACATAAGTGACCACCTTACCATCTTACATAAGTACACATCCTAACCCGACATGTGAAGCATCATTGTAAACCACAAACTCTCATCTTGATTCAGGTTGAACCAAAACAGTAGCTTGTGTCAGAACAGGCTTGAGTTTATCGAAACTAGACTGTTGTGCCTCATACCACACGAATGGAGCATTCTTACTTAACAACTTCGTTAAAGGTGACGCAATCAGAGAAAACCTTTTGACGAACCTTTGTTAGTACCCAGCTAAACCCAGAAAGATACGAAGTTTGAACACAGTTTTAGTTGTTTCCATTCAACAACAGCTTCAATTTTTCCTGGGATCAACTCGAATCCCTTCCGCCCTCACCACATGACCTAAAAAGGCAACCTCCTGCAACCAAAACTCACACTTGGTGAACTTAACATACAACTATTTTTCTCACAGTATCTGAAGTACAATACAGAGATAACCATTGTGCTCAGTTTTAGTTTTAGAGTATATCAAGATATCATCGATAAAAACCACTACAAATTAGTCTAAATACGGTTTAAACACCTGATTCATTAAGTCTATAAATGCCGTCGGGGCATTCGTCAATCTGAAAGGCATTACCAAAAACTCATAATGTCCATAACGAGTTCTGAAAGTAGTTTTGTACACATTAGTCTCTCTGACCTTAAGCTAATGGTAACCCAAGCGTAGGTCAATTTTAGAAAAGATGGACGCTCCTCAAAATTGGTCGAACAAGTCATATATTCTCGGTAACGAATACTTATTCTTGATCGTCAACTTGTTCAACAGTCTATAGTCAATACACATCCTCATCGACCCATCCTTCCTCTTAACGAATAATACCAGTGCCCCCCACAAAGACACACTTGGTCAAATAAATCCTCTACTCAAGGAGTTCTTGAAGCTGCACTTTTAATTTAGTTATTTCTTTCGGTGCCATACGATAGGGCATAATGGACACTGGGGCAGTACCTGGTAATAGACTAATTCTAAACTCCACCTCTCTATCCGGAGGTACTCCGAGTAATTTCTCGGGAAAGACATCCAGAAATTCTCTCATGGTACGGATATCTCCCACTGGCAACTTCTTAGAAGCAAAATCGGATACATAAGCTAGGTATGCCTCACACCCCTTTTGGACTAGTATGTTTTCTATTAGAGCGAAGATTATGTTAGTGAGGTAATCTCGACGCTCCCTAACCATTACCACCACGTCATTCTCAGTCAGTCTTTTTTGGTTGCACAGTCTAGACTGATCCGATATTCAACGAGCCAATCTATGCCCAAAATTAAATCAAACTCATTAAAAGGAAATTCCATTAAATTAGCTGGAAATATCATAACCTGAAGCTCTAGGGGCACTAGCCTATATACCTTATCAACTCGAATTGACTGACCCAATGGACTAATCAGAGAAAACTCTCTAGCAGTATTCTCAGCAGTTAAACCCAGAGTTACAAAAACAGCACTAGCTATGTACGAACGAGTAGAGCCAATATCAACGAGAGCATAATATGGTACAGAGTGGATAAATAAGGTACCTTCAATGAAATTAGCATCATCGATCTCCTCGCGACGTCTAGCCGCATAAACCAATGCCAACTGATGAGCCTCAGCCTGACCAGCACCTCTACCTAGTGTTTGCTGTCCTCTCCCAGCTCCGTTACCACCACCACTACCAGTACCACGACCTCTAAAAGGTTGCTGAGTCTCTCTTGGAGGTTGAACAGCGTTTGGGGCCAAAGTCTGTACTACACTTGGCGCTAAATCAGGTCGATGGGGACAATCCTTAACTTGATGCTCTATCGAACCACAACAGAGGCACGCTCCTAATTTCCTCTAGCACTCGCCTGGGTGGCGCTTCCCATAATCAGTATACTGTTGAATCTCAGTCACTACAACTGGTGCCTCGACCCTCGGGGGCCTATCAAACCTTACCCTCTTTTTAGGGTGTTAGCAGAACTAGAGGGACCCATATCCCTATTAACTTTATTCTGATCCTTCTCACGGTCCCGCCGTTCGCGCTTAATATACATCACTTCTCCCACTATTTTTTCTTTATCAACCAAAACTGCGAAAACCCGCTCCCTCTGAAGAGCTATCAAAACCTGCAGATGCTACCAAGGTCCGTGCATACTTGCTTAATTGTAGAAACTTGGCTTCATACTCAGCCATAGATTGGTCACCTTGAAATAGACTCATACACTCGCGTCGGTAAGCCTCAACATATATTGCCCCCAAATACTTACCCTGGAAGGCATTCTTGAAATAGTCCCAGTTCACTTGTTTAGGCTGAGCACCTTGCTCAATGGTTAGCGACCACTGGTAAGCTTCGTCTCAAAGTAGAGACACTACGCCCCTTAATTTTTGCGTAAGAGTGACTTTTATGATGCCCCTGAACAGTTCAGCACCATTCGACCAGAGTTGTTTAGTAATTGACCCTCGACTTTCCGATCTAGGATGAGTCCCAGCTACCCTCTCAAGAGCCTGAACCATCGCCTAGGACAGTGCATCGTCCCCAGTCGTAGGAGTATGACTACAATGCGAACTTATATTGCAATCTAGCTATAATTTCAAAGTACACAGATCAGTTCACATATCCAGCAAACGGTTTCACCAGTTCACACCAAGTAATCTACCAATAACAGTTAGGTACCATAATCTTTACAACAAAAGAAAAATACTTACTGGGTCAGCGTTGGAGGCTTGGTCGTTCCCTAATGTTTCAGTGTTTCTATATTAGTTCGAGCTCCTCTCCAGCATCTTCGAAGCCCCCGCATACCTCATCCAAGACTACCATGCGAACTCATATTGCAATCTAGCTACAATTTCAGAGTACACAGATCAGTTCACACATCTAGCAAACGGTTTCACTAGTTCACACCAAGCAATCTACTAATAACAGTTAGGTATCATAATATTTACAACAGAACAAAAATACTTACTAGGTCAGTGTCGAAGGCTCGATCGTTCCCTAATGTTTTAACATTTTTATATTAGTTCGGTTACTAATTATTACTAGCCATAGTTCTCACACAATAAGAGCCCAAACACAGCCCGTGTGTTGACTAACCTGGTTCTGATACCACTAAATGTAACACCCTAAACTCGGCCTAGATGTCCAGACCAAGTTGGAGAGTTACATCAACCGTTTTAAAAGCCACACTACCATAATGCGACTAGTCGTCACATATTATTCATCACAATAGTAATTTAAAGACATAATCTTCATAAATCCATACCATTTTAAAATAATATTCCTAATAATAAGGCTAACATATTGTCAATAAGTGTCTGATCGAGCATCCACGGCACTAACCCGATCAAGACTGATTACCACCTGAAACCCAAACAATAACAGGGTGAGTTATGAACTCCGTACGTAAGAAGCAATGTAACTAAAAAATGATGACTTATAGAAAGTTTCTAGTTTAGAGATTCAATTCATCTTAGAAGCATGTTTGACCTAAGATTAGAATAGAGATGTTACATGTAACAACATGATTTTGGGACTAGTTAGAATTGTGGTCTCGAGACCACAAATCAGAAGTCAGAGAAATTATTTTATTATTGATATAGAGTCATATCATGTTTATATTAGAGCATGAAATATTGGGTGAGCTAATTTTAACGTTTGTGAGCCCAATTGCAAAAAATGACTAAATCGTATTAAGTGCAAAAGTCCTAATTTGATAGCTAAATGTGTTATTTTACTAGAGAATCAAAATTTGGGGGATTTTAAAGGGTAATTAGACCTTTTTAAAGGAGCATAGACGACCATAGAGTTAAAGAGGAGACAAAATTTTAAAATTTGGTGGGTTTATTTGACTAAAATAAAAATAGATAAAAGACGGATGATATCAGCCCTTTTCATCTTCTTCCTCCATCAAAATTTTTAGGAAAGAATGGGGTTTAATAGCTTGAAATTTTAGCAACTTTAAGCCTTCACAAGTAAGTGATCCTAATGGCTCTTCTTAAATATTTTTTGTACTTTTGAGATCCTTGAAGCATGAGCTTTCAAATGAGGGTGCTATTTTGCAAAATGTTTGAGAGTCTAGGGTTTTACCAAGAAAGGATTTGTGATGTTTGTGGAGTCTTCATGGAAGAAAATGAGTCTTGGGTGTCTTATAAACAACTTTTGTGAAAGGTGTTAGCATGAAAACACCTAAAAAAACTAATGTGCATAAGTTGTAAAATAGATAATAAATGTGTGACATAGTGGGAATTTGGAGTCTCTATAAGAGTTAAATACATTTGGCTAGTATTGAGAAATAAAGAAATTCGATAAAAATTGATTTTCGGGCGTAGGGGTAAAATGGTCATTTTGTTAAAATCTAATGGCAAAATGGTCATTTTACCAAAAATGTGAATTTTTAATTTCTTAATTCTAATTAGAGACTAAATGAGTACATTTTTTCTATTATAGATCAAGAATTACCGAACCTGAGCCTCGATCGGGGAAAGCCAAGTAAATCAGCTAAACTAACTAGTTGCTACATTTTATAATCCAAGGTAAGTTGTATATAAATAATACAACTACACTACTAATGTATATGTTGAATTGTATTGAATTATTATAGTATGAATTGCTTGATTGTGGAATTGAGAAAGTATGATGATAATAGAAATAGTGAGTCCCTGTTTGAACCTAGGAAATAAATCGGATATTCATGCCATGACGATCGAGTCACTTGTGTGAGCTAGCGTAAGACATGGCTGGGACATGCATCGACCACATTATGAAAGCCAATGTAAGACCATGGCATCAGCATTGAGACAAGTGCTAGTGTAATACATGTCTTAGACATGCATCGGTCTCGAGATGTAAGCCAGTGTAAGACGTGTCTGGGACATGCGTTAGCTATGAGATGATAGTCAGTATAAGACTATGTCTGGGACATGGCATCTGCACCTTACCCTATGCATGGGGCTTATGGAATATCCGATAGAATTTCAAATGGTTCAACGGTGAAAGTTATGATTTCTAGTCATTGAGGAAAGTATGACCGAGCTGTGAGTGATACAGGTACCTATTGGGTATGTTTGAATTGTGAGTTCAATATATATTATACGAAGTGTAAGGAATATTGATGAGTAAGTTTTACTTATGCCTACTTGTGTACTATGAGTTTGTTGATGAATGGTAAAGTTGTGTTGTATATTTATTTATGTGCAACTTACTAAGTTTTATGCTTACTTCCTCTCTTTTCTTTTTCTTATAGTGCCGTCTAACTAGCTCAAGGATCAAAGGAAGTCAGAGATATCGATCACACTATCAGTCAAAGCATTCAGTATAGTTTGATTTATATTTTTGAATATGGCATGTATAGAGGATTAGACTTGTGTTTTGTGTGTTTGTAATTTGGCCAAATGTGTTAGCTTGGGATAAGTCCCTCACCTTGTATTAAGCCTTGAATGATGGCTAATATCCATTTTGATATATGTAAATGGTGTTAGTTTCATGGATGAGTAAATTCAAAATTAAATGTTGTGGTTGATTTGGCTGCGCGAAATAGTTTTATATTATTTTTTGTTGTTATTGTGTAGGTTCCGTAAGTAAGGGCGACAAAGAGGCTTGGTAAATAACCTTATTTTTGTCCATACGGGTAGACACATGGACGTGTGTCTAGGCAGCGTGTGACACAAGGTCTACCCCGTGGGCCTGCGGTCCTACCGTGTGTCCCCTGCACGTAAACATTTCAAGTCAATATGCATGGTAGTAAACACACGGGCAGAGACACGACCGTGTGTCTCAGCCGTATGTAGAACACGGTCTATCACACGGGCGTATGCCTTGGCCATGTGATATTTTGGGGTTGCTGACGTCAAAAATGTCTAGGTTTTTACACAAGGGCTAGGAAACGAGCGTGTCATGGCCATGTGAAGGACATGGGCTAGGGACACGGGCGTGTGCTAGGCCATGTGAAAACCCCTGTAGGTGTGCATTTAGAATTATTTCCACACGAGTGGAGGACACGGGCATGTCTCTATTTTGCTTAGGCCGTGTGAGACACACGGGCCACTAGCACAGCCTTGTTGGAATGGTTACACGGGCGTGTGCCCCTGTGTCAAGTGACATTTTTCTATAGTTGACAAAAGGACCCGATTTGGTCCCGAATGATTTCCGATGTGTTTTGGGCCTAATAAACCCATATAAAGAATATATTGATAAGTTTAAGAAAGTTTTAAATTTTTCCAAGTCATGAAGACTCGGAATTGGTTGTAAGTATGAGTTCAAGTTAGGTATCGCCTCGTATTCTGCCCCGGTATAGGATACGGGTATGGGGTGTTACATTTAATGGTATCAGAGCATGATTTAGTCGGTTCTAGGACTAACCTAGCATGAGTAGTAGTCTAGCTATACATGCCATAACTGTAAACTGGTAGTGTGACGATTTCTGACGATTATAAATTATGTTTTGATATAGTAAATGGATCCTAATAGAGCCACGGCGGATCATGTGGAGAGTAATGCACTGGTTTCCACTGAAGGTACCGCGCCAGTATGCCCTAGTAGCTCCACAAGGTGCAGATACAATAGGAGAGAGAAGCCTCTAGTAGACAAGATCTAGAAATAAGGGGCTAAAAAATTCCAGGCAAATCTCGATGATGACCCAGAGAAAGAAGAGTTTTGGTTCGAGAATACGATCAGGATATTTGACGAATTGTCATGCACGCCTGAAGAGTGCGTGAAGTGTGTCGTGTTGCTCTTGTGAGATTCAGCTTACCAGTGGTGGAACACACTCATGCCTGTGGTACCAAGAGAGAGAATAACGTGGGAATTCTTTCCCAAAAGAAGTATATTAGCCAGAGGTTCATAGACTAGAAGAGGAAGGAATTCCTAGAGTTGAAGCATGGCAGGAGGATAGTGACAGAGTATGAACGAGAGTTTTTGAAACTCAGCAAATATGCGCGGGAGTGCCTGTCCTCAGAAGCTGCCATGTGTAAGAGGTCTGAGGATGGTCTCAATGAATATATCTAAGTGTTTGTTGTTACTTTAGAGATAATAGAGTTTGTAGCACTCGTCGAGAGAGCATGTAAGGCAAATGAGCTAGTAAAATAAAGGAGGAAAGTGGCTATTGAGTCGCGGGATTCAAAGAAGAGACAGATGGGGAAATCACATCAATCCTCGTCTAAAAGATAAAGAGAGTTTGCTACCCGATCGAATGCTTCTGTGGGGTTTGCAAATAGAAACAAGAACCGGTAAATGCAACTTCTAGAGCTCAGACCGCTTCTGTTACGAGTGTCGGTAGTGCTCGGCCAAATAGGCCAGAGTGTTCGCAATGTGGTAGACGCGATTTCAGTGAGTGCCAAGGTAAAGAAAGGGGGTGTTTTAAATGCAGGTCACTGGACCATTTCATCCGAGACTGTCCTGATGTAGAAGAGGGAAAAAAAGCAAGAAGTGAAGGCAATCAGTGCTCTATTAAAGGGTAGATCGCAAAAGAACCCTGGAAGCGGGGCTTCTAGAAGAGGTGCACCCAGAGATGCTGCAGTGTGGTCCAAGGGTAGAGCGCTTGCAAGGACTTACGCTATTCGTGCCTGTAAAGAGGCAGAGTCTCCCGACGTGATTACAAGTACCTTTCCTATCCATGAAATATTTGTTGTTACTTTAATTGACCCAGGGTTGACCCACTCCTATATTTGTATGGAATTGGTACCTCGTATGAACATGTTAGTAAAGCCCACATAATTTGTGATAAAAGTGTCTAACCCCTTAAGTAAACATGTTCTTGTAGACCAAGTGTGTAGAAATTATCCTTTGACAATTAGAGGTCATTGTTTTTCGGCTAACTTGATATTATTGCCGATTAATGAATTTGATGTGATCTTTAGGATGGATTGATTGACTTCTTATAGTGTTGTAGTGGACTGTGGGAGAAAAGTTATTGAGTTGAAATGTGAAGACGGGAATGTCCTTCGGGTTGGACTAAATGAACCGAATAAACCACTTATGGTGATATCGTCTATGTTGACTAAGAAATATTTGAGAAAAGGATATGAAGCTTATCTCACCTATGTGTTGAATACTCAAGTGTCTGAGTTGAAGATAGAATCGGTACCAGTAGTTTGTGAGTTTATAGCTGTGTTTTTGGAAGAATTACCCAGACTATCTCTAGTGTGGGAAATTGAGTTCAGAATCGAGTTGGCACCGGGCACGGCACCCATTTCTATTGCTCCGTATAGAATAGCCCCGTCAGAGTTGAGAGAGTTAAAAGTACAGTTGCAATAGTTAACAGATAAAGGTTTTGCAAGACCTAGTTATTCACTGTGGGGCACACCAGTGTTGTTTGTGAAAGAGAAACACTGGTTGATGAGGTTATGTATCGACCATAGACAGCTCAATAAGGTATCTGTGAAGAACAAGTATCCTTTGCCAAGGATAGATGATTTATTCGATCAGTTGAAGGGAGCCACGGTGTTCTCCAAGATAGACTTGAGGTCTGGTTATTATCAGTTGAAAGTTAAAGAGCAAGATGTATTGAACACTACATTTCAGACAATATACGGGCATTATGAGTTCCTCATCATGCCCTTTGGCTTGACTAATGCCCCGGCGGTGTTTATGGATTTGATGAACCTCATTTTTTGACCGTATCTGGATAAGTTTGTAGTTGTTTTTATTGATGACATATTGATTTACTCGCGTGATGAGGGTGAACGCACTGAGCATTTGAGAACTGTGTTACAGACCTTGAGAGACAAGAAATTGTACGCCAAGTTTAGTAAGAGTGAACTTTGGCTTAAGGAGGTCAGATTTTTAGGACACATTGTGTCGAGTGATGGGATTATTGTTGACCCAAGCAGGATCTCTGCTATTGTTGAGTGGAAACCGCCGAAGAATGTGACTGAGGTTCGAAGCTTCTTGGGCTTGGCCGGGTACTATAGAAGGTTTGTTCAAGGGTTTTCCATGATCTCTACTCCAATGACGAGGCTATTACAGAAAGATGACAGGTTCGAATGGACAGAAAAGTGCCAACAAAGTTTTGAGAAGTTAAAGGCTTTGTTGACCACAGTACCAGTGTTAGTGCAGCTGGAGTCAGGCAAGGAATTTGTGATATATAGCAATGTCTCCTTGAATGGTTTGAGGTGTGTGCTCATGCAAGAAGGCAAGGTTATAGCCTATGCCTTAAGACAAGCCACACGAAGGAAATTACCCGACCCATGACTTGGAACTAGCGGCTATAGTGTTCACATTGAACATTTGAAGACACCATTTGTATGGTGAGAAATGCGGAGTATTCACTGATCATAAGAGTCTTAAGTACTTGATGACTCAAAAGGATTTGAACCTACGACAACGACGATGGTTAGAGCTATTAAAGGATTATGAGTTGATTATCGACTACCACCTGGGAAAGGCGAACGTCGTCACCGATGTATTGAGCAGGAAATTATTATTTGAGTTGAGAGCATTGAATGGCAATTTGACATTGTTAGATGATGGTTCATTTTTGGTAGAGTTATAAGCTAGACTGATGTTTCTACAAGAAATCCGTGAAGCTCAGAATAATGACAAAGAATTGCGGGTTAAGAGAACTCAGTGTGAGTCGGGGATTGAATCAGATTTTTGGATTGGTACTGATGGATGTCTAATATTCAGAGATAGAGTTTATGTACACAAAGATAATGAGATTATTTAGAAGATTCTATGAGAAGCACATAGTGGCTGTTTGTCCATCCACCCAGGTAGTGTGAAAATGTACAATGACTTGAGGAAAGTGTACTAATGTTCGGGAATGAAAAGAGACATTTCATAGTTCGTTTACAAGTGTCTAGCGTGTCAGCAAAGTGAAGGCTGAACATCAGGTACCTTTGGGTCTACTTCAACCTATCACGGTCCCCGAGTAGAAGTGTGATTGGAGTATGATGGACTTAGTGACGGGTTTCCCATTAACCCCGAAGAAAAAGGATAATGTTTAGGTTATTGTGGATAGGCTAACAAAGTCGGAACATTTCATACCGGTACATATTGACTACTCCCTTAAGAGATTGGCTGACTTGTATATTTATGAGATTGTGAGACTACACAGGGTACCCTTGTCGATTGTTTCGAATGGGGATCCGAGATTTGGCTCGAGATTTTGGAAAAGGTTACAAGAGACCTTGGGAATAAAGTTGAGTTTCAGCACGACACTTCACCCGCAAACTGACGGTCAGTCGGAAAGAGTAATTCAGATCTTGGAAGACATGTTGCGGTGTTGTGTTCTTGAATTTCAAGTTAGTTGGGAAAGGTACATACCATTGGTTGAATTTTCCTACAACAATAGTTATCAGTCAAGTCTGAAAATGGTGCCTTACGAGGCTTTGTATGGGCAAAAGTGTCGAACGCCCTTGTATTGGACTGAATTGAGAGAAAGTCTGATACACGGGGTTAAAGTGATTCGTGACCGTTTGAAAGCCGCTTCGGATAGACAGAAATCTTACACAGATTTGAAACGGAAAGAGATTGAATTTCAAGTCGGTGATCGAGTTTTTTTGAAAGTATCCTCGTGGAGGAAAGTTCTCAGATTTGGTAGAAAAGGCAAGTTGAGTCATCGTTTCATAGGACCCTACGAGGTTACCGAAAGTGTAGGGTCGGTTGCCTATCGATTGACTTTGCTACTAGAATTGGAAAAGATTCACGATGTGTTTCATGTGTCCATGCTACGTCGATATAGATTAGACCCTTCGCATGTGATTGCGCCGTTAGAGGTTGAGATTCATCCCAACAAGACTTATGGCAAAGAGCTGGTCAAGATATTGACTTGTGAAGTCAAACAGTTGAGGAATAAGAATGTAGCACTTGTGAAAGTTTTATGGCATAGACATGGAGTCGAAGAAGGCATGGGAACCTAAGGAGACTATGAGAGATCAGTACCCGAACTTATCCACCGGTATGATTTTTAAGGAAGAAAATCCTTAAGGGGGGAGAAATGTAATAGCCCGAATTTGGGGCTAGTAGGAATAGTGGTCTCGGGACCACAAATCCCAAGTCAGAGAAATTATTTTATTATTGATATAAAGTCATAGCATGTTTATATTAGTGCATGAAAAATTTGGTGAGCTAATTTTAACGTTTGTGAGCCCAATTGCAAAAGAGGACTAAATCACATTAAGTTCAAAAGTCCTAATTTGATAGCTAAAGGTGTTAATTTTGTAACACTCCTTACCCGAGACTGTCACTGGAGTCGAGCACGAGGAATTACCAGACTTATCTTACTTGTTTGGAGCATAAATTTTCTTTTAAATTAATTCGCTCACATTCATCGAATAAATCCAGAAAAAGGGCCTTCGAGGCCCTAAAACGTGCAATTGGAACAGTTCGGGACCAAACCGGGAACATTAAAAATTTTCCAATTACTTACACAAATCAAAACAATTTATTTCACTATTCATTAAAAAACTATCCATCTACGTAACGGTCACTAAATTAATTATAACTCGAGTTACGAAACTTAAAATTTAAATTAGTAAATTTTTCATGAAACTAGACTCATATATCTTCTTATCATAAATTTTTCCAAAATTTTTGGTCTAGCCAATTAGTACAATTTATTCATTAAAATTTCCCCTGTTTTGCAGTTCAGGAGACCTAACCTCTCTTCACTAAAAATCAAATATCTCATTATACAAAATTTAGATAATGTTTCTGTTTGTTTCTAATGAAGATAGACTCACTAAGGAATCTATAAATATAAACTATGACTTATCATTATTTGTTTAAAATTTATAGTGATTTTCCAAAATTCGCACAGGGGATCATGAAGTCACTCTAAACCAGTCTTACAAAAATTTAAATATCTTAGAATATAGACTTCCTTTGCTTGCTTTGTTTCTTTCATATGAAAATAGACTCAATAAGATTTAATTCTATATCTCATTAACCATTTTATTCCATTTCTACAAGTTTTAGTGATTTTTCAAAACCACATCACTGCTGCTGTTTCCTAACTATTCCATGGCTAACTCTTACTCTTTCATAGTTTCTTTGCATGAAACCTCATTTAGGCATACATAATACCAGAACATGTTCTTAGTTAGCTATATCATAAGCTAATCATTACCAAGTATTTACATGCCACTCTTTAATCATATCATAAGGACATACACACAAAATAACCAAGTCCTTATACATGCCATAACTTAAAGTATTTCTAGTCAGAAAATACCAAGATAACTCGTTGATAGTGTGAAGCGATCTCCGACGTCCTTACGATTTTTGAGTTGGCTTTGCAATACTATAAAAAAGAGAGAAATGAAAGGGAGTAAGCATAAAGCTTAGTAAGTTTGCATGTAAATAAATAACAACATTCTAAATGAACTATAAAGATAACCTGAACCTTTCGAACATGGACTTATCTTACTTTCCCTTTGGTATACTCTTTAAATTTTCTATTGAACCACTTGGAATACTAAGGATACATGAGTACCTTTCCTTTTTAAACTTACCATTTCCATGTCTTGGCATGGTCTTACGTGGTATCCTTGCCTTATGAACTCACCATTGCCATCCTTGGCATGGTCTTACATGGGATCTTTGCCTTATCGTAGTTTATCAATGCCATGTCTTGACATGGTCTTACATGATTTCCTTGCCTTGTAAAACTTAACAATGCCATGCTTTGGTATGGTCTTACTTGGTATCCTTAAACCCTAATGTCATGACAATTGTATCCTACACATTCATAAAGTTCAATCGGGACTTTTAAGTATCATTTCTCCATCAATTCTTGCTTTAATCATCAAGGAATAAATTTACAAAATAAATATATAGATGCTAAAAAATAACATCATTAATTATAAATAATTAAACATTACATTTATTTACCACAAACTTACCTCGATACAAAATACGATCAAATATTTTGATTTAGTCCTCAACCTTCTTCTTTCCTCCCTCTAACCCCAAATTTCATTCTTCTTGATCTATAATAGCAAATTTAACTTATTTAATATTCACATTTATCAAAACAGTCCTTAACTCTAACTTTGGAAAAATTATAATTTTGCCCCTAAAATTTTGCATATTTATACTTTTGCCCCAATGCTTGAAAATGAAACTTTATCTTTGATTCTTATGTTTTATGACATGCTGATCATTTATTTACCTACGGAAACATCAAATTCCCACTCTAACATGTACTTATGACCATTAGGTATTTTTACCGATTATGTTATTTTACTCGTTTTCGCTTAAAATTGCTTAGCTCAAGTCGTTTAACATAATTTTAAGCTTCATATTCTACCATAAAACATCAAAATAAACACATTTCACCTACGGTTATTTTTCCAAATATGAACCCTAGGTTAAATTATTGCTAGAATAAGCTAAATCAAGTTACCGGGACTTCAAAAACGTAAAGAACATTAAAAACGGGGCTTAGAATCACTTACTATGAAGCTTGGAAGCTTGACAAAACCCTAGCTATGAAGGACCCTTGAAATTTCAGCAAAATGAAGAAGATGGGCACATTTTGCCATCTTTTTCCCTTTTTTAATCTTTTAATTACCAAATGACTAAAATACTTTCATTAAAACTTTAGTTATTTTTATCTATGTACATCCATTTTTTTCCATGAAAACCTAATGGTCTAATTCCATTTAAGGACCTCTACTTCAATTATACTCTTCAATTTAATCCTTTAGCATCTAAAACTCATATTTATCAAATTTTGCAATTAAGCCTTAGTAGATAAATTAAGCATGCTATCTATAAAATTTTCCATCGATACGCTAACACATGCATCTAATCACTCGGTAAATTATAAAAATTAATCGGAATAAACTTTTCTATCTCGGATTCATGGTTTCGTAACCACTGTTCCTTTTAGGCCCTATTTTGGGATGTTACAAATTTACTAGAGAATAAAAATTTGGGGGATTTTAAAGGGCAATTAGACCCTTTTAGAGGAGCATAGCCCGCCATAGAGTCAAAGAGGAGACAAAATTTTAAAATTTAGTGGGTTAGGTGGCTTATTTTGACTAAAATAGAAATAGATAAAAGAAGGATGATATCATCCCTTTTCATCTTCTTACTCCATCAAAATTTTCAACAAAGAATAGAGTTTAAAAGCTTGAAATTTCAGCAACTTTAAGCCTTCACAAGTAAGTGATCCTAATGGCTTTTCTTAAATATTTTTGTACTTTTGAGATCCTTGAAGCATGAGCTTACAAATGAGGGTTCTATTTTACAAAATGATTGATAGAGTTTTTCCATGAAAGGATTTGTGATGTTTGCGGAGTTTTTATGGAAGAAAATGAGTCTTGGGTGTCATATAAACAACTTTTGTGAAAGGTGTTAGCATGAAAACACCTAAAAGCACTAATGTGCATAAGTTGTAAGATAGATAATAAATGTGTGAAATGTGGGAATTTGGAGTCACTATAAGAGTTAAAGAGGTTCGACTAGTCTTGAGAAATAAATAAATTCGATAAAAATTAATTTTTGGGCCTAGGGTTAAAATGGTCATTTTGTCAAAATCTAGGGGCAAAATGGTTATTTTACCAAAGATGTGAATTTTTGATTTCTTAATTCTAATTAGAGACTAAATGAGTACATTTTTTCTATTATAAATCAAGAATTACCGAACCCTAGCCTAGACCGGTGGAAAGCTAAGCAAATCGGCTAAATCGACTAGTTCTACATTTTGTAATCCGAGGTAAGTTGTATGTAAATAATACAAGTACATTGCTAATGTATATGTTGAATTGTATTGAATTATTATAGTATGAATTTCTTGATTGTGGAATTGAGAAAGTATGATGATAATAGAAATAGTAGAGTCCTCGTTTGAACCTAGGAAATAAATCGGATATTCATGCCATGACGATCGGGTCACTTGTGTGAGCTAGTGTAAGACATGGCTGGGACATGCATCGGCCACATTATGAAAGCCAGTGTAAAACCATGGCATCGACATTGAGAGGAGTGCTAGTGTAATACATGTCTTGGACATGCATCGGTCTCGAGATGTAAGCCAGTGTAAGACATGTCTGGGACATGCGTCGGCTATGAGATGATAGTCAGTGTAAGACTATATCTGGGACATGGCATCGACACCTTACCCTATGCATGGGACTTATGGAATATCCGATAGAATTCCAAATGGTTCAACGGTGAAAGTTATGATTTCTAGTTATTGAGGAAAGTATGATCGAGTTGTGAGTGATACGGGTACCTATTGGGTATGTTTGAATTGTGAGTTCAATATATACTATACGAAGTGTATGGAATATTGATGATTAAGTTTTACTTATGCCTACTTGTGTACTATGAGCTTGTTGATGAATGGTAAAGTTGTGTTGTATATTTATTTATGTGCAACTTACTAAGCTTTATGCTTACTTCCTCCCCTTTCTTTTTCTTATAGTGCTGCCTAACTAGCTTAAGGATCAAAGGAAGTCAGAGATATCGATCACACTATCAATCGAAACATTCGGTATAGTTTGATTTATATTTTTGAATATGGCATTTATAGAGGATTAGACTTGTGTTTTGTGTGTTTGTAATTTGGCCAAATGTGTTGGCTTAGGATAAATCTCTCGCTTTGTAGTAAGCCTTGAATCATGGTTAATATCCATTTTGATATATATAAACGGTGTTAGTTTAATGGATGAGTAAATTGCACAATTGAAATGTTGTCTATTGTGGTTGATTTGGCTGCATGAAATAGTTTTGTATTGTTTTTGGTTGTTATTGTGTAGGTTGTGTAAGAAAGGTTGACAAAGAGGCTTGGTAAATAACCTTATTTTGTCCACACGAGTAGACACATGGGCGTGTGTCTAGGCCGTGTGTGACACACGGTCTGCCCCGCGGGCGCAGTCTGGCTGTGTCCCCGTGTAGCACACGAGCGTGTCCCTTGACTGTGTGACATTTTGGGGTTGCTGACGTCAGAAACAGAATGTCCAGGTTTTTGAACACGGGCTAGGACATGGGCGTGTCATGGCCGTGTAAAAGACAAGGGCCAGGGACACAGGCGTGTGCCAGGCCGTGTGAAAACCCCTGTAGGTGTGAATTTAGAATTATTTCCACACGAGTGTAGGACACGGGTGTGTCCCTGTTTTGCTTAGGCTGTGTGAGTCACACAGGCCATCAGCACGGCCATGTTGGAATGGTCACACAGGTCTGTGCCCCTGTGTCAAGTGATTTTTTTCTATAGTTTGTTAAAAGGACCCGGTTTGGTCCCGAATGATTTTTGATGTGTATTTTGGGCGTCGTAAGCCCATATTAAGAATATATTGATAAGTTTAAGAAAGTTTTAAATTTTTCCTAGTCATAAAGACTCGGAATTGGTTGTAAGTAGGTATTGCCTCGTATTTCGCCCCAGCATAGGATACGGGTATGGGGCGTTACATTACATGTGTATACATGTATTATTCCAGTTCAGACATAGTTCAGATTAGATTTAGATGCAATGTTCCTATTTCCATCCTATACACACCAACTTCGGCCATCCTAACACATCATTATGGACATTTAATGCCCATCCATCCCTGCACACCTTTAAAATGTTCAGTGACACTTTCACAGAAACACAACTTTGCTAATAGTTCAATGTGCGACAAGCGCCAGAAGCAAAGTGATGCTTATTATGGCATAGCCACGGTTTCAGGACAGACTTCCCTTCTTCTTCACAATCTCCCACCACATGTTAATGCACAATACAATAATCCGTAACACAGGTTTAGCCATTCTGATACAGTACATAATTAATAAAATAGTTCAATAATAGAGTGATGTTACAGTGCATATTCAAGTATGTGATTCACAGGTCAGTCCCATATAAGCAAATCCAGTCATACATATATTGAGGAAACCAATATTTGAGTTTAGCATCCTTCTTGGCCTCAAAAACAGTTTTCAGACCCAATATCCTACTACATGGCCTTGGCACACGCCCGTGTGCCTTGGCAGTGTGGTTTTTAAGCACAAATAGTGAGTTACGTGACCTGGGCACAAGCTTGTGTCCTTAGCCATGTGGTTTTTAAGCACAAACAGTGAGTTACACGGACCGGGAACATGCCCGTGTCCTTGGCCATGGTTTTTAAGCACAAACAGTGAGTTACATGGCCTGGGCACATGCCTGTGTCCCTGGCCGTGTGGTTTTTAAGCACAAACAGTGAGTTACATGGCCTGGGCATACGCCCGTGTCCTTGGCCGTGTGAACCCCGCACTAAAATGGCCACACACAGCCTAAACACATGCCTATGTACTCCTAAACACAAACAGTGAGTTACACAGCCATTCACACAGCTTACCACACGTCCGTGTGGAGCACATAGCCTAGTCACACGCCCGTGTGCCTAGCCGTGTGGCATTGACAACCACTATTTTTGGTTAGAAATCTTGCAAAATATAAGGTTTTCGATACACACTTGTGACGATTTTAAAAGTAGTGACAATGAAGAGAAGTTCTGAAGCTAAAACGATCATTCAATAACTCAATCAATCAAGTTTATCAACAACAATGCACAATGATACTCAAAGTACCTACGTCGAAAATTTCAACATCAACATTCAACGAAACCAAAACTTATAGAAAATCAATGAAGATTACTTGAATTGACTTCCTGAGGGTCATTACTCTCAATATCACCGCCTAATAGAGAACCAACGAGTAACTATCAGAGATTCATGCAACACACTCAAACAACCATCTCAAAGTATGCTATGCAAAGCAAAAAGAGGAAACTAGAAATTTAACGAATCGACATAAAAACTTACTCGATAAGCTTCCAACAGAGAATGCTAACAGCATAACTTTAACTAGTTCGTATTCCTTACGACAATTAAAGGGAAAAAGGAAAAGTCAAAAAAAAAGAAAAAGTAGAGAAAGAGGTAAAAGAAAAAGGAAAAAGAATAGAAAAGAAGAACTAACTTTAATTGATTATCAATTAACTTCTGTCCAGATTTCTAACATTTAACAATAATATTTTGCTTACGCATGCTATGAGATTCAAACTCGGAACCAGACAGAATATAGACAGATGCTTAACTAGTGAACCAACAGGCTCATTCTTTGTCACCCTTTTACAAAGAATTGAATTTAAGCGAGTAGAGCGTGCTTGTAGGTTGATTCTAAAACAACAAAACTTTTAATGATGTGACTCAAACTCCAAACCCTAAACACAAAAGTAGAGCACAGAACCACAAATACAAAAATTAATTACTGCGGTTTTTCACAAACAAGGTCTTAAAATTTCAGGCGTTACAGCTTCACAAATGGCTCTAACCAACCCCGTAAGGCCGAACCCTAATAAATTGGAGGGTGAAAACTTCTCCCACGGCTTCAAAGATAAAATCAAGAAGAAAACCTGCTAAAAAAAGAGATATGTCACAAAGAGATATAACTCAATGAGTTGAAATTTATTAATCAAAGTGTTGTTTAATGAATGATGAAGAGACATTTATATAGGCTAGCTAATTGCATCAAAATAGAACTCTCAAGTAGAATGAAACTCTAATTAATCTAAACATGAAGTAGTTCTAGTTGAACAAAACTTTCTTGTTCAATAAAAAATATAAAACTCCTAAACAACTTACAATATTTAAAAATATTCTAAAATTTAGAATAAATAACTAATAATAATATAAAACCTGATAAGTATAATATTGTGCTCATATATAATAACAATTAAGACTAAAATGGAACTTAATATGATTTAAACTTTAATTAAAGCTCGAAACTTGTAATTTCCTATAATAATCTCGTCCAAAAATTTTGAACACTCAATCTTCACTAAAATGGTCATAACTTGAGCTCCCAGATTCGAAATCAAGTGATTCAAAGTGTGTTTCGAAACTAAGAGGTAAATGTTTGAATGCTATGAAGTCATCTCAACCCATAAATGCCTAGATCTCATTCAAAAAGTCATTGCAAGTCCATTGATTTTCCAAACTTGAAAATTGACAGCTTTGGTAAATTGAATTTAATAAATTTCACCTTCTTCGTGTATTGGTCAACAACACAATTTTAGGAAAATATATTTTACTAAAAGATACATCCCTATGAGATGGAATCTCATAAAAAGATACACCTATTGGAGACACACACACACACACACACACACACACATATCTATATATATGTAACACCCCGAACCCGAGACCGACACCGGAGTCGGACACGAGATGTTAACAAACTTTGAAAAATTTCCTTCCAGACACTGCCCAGTCTGAGTACTAGTCGCTTCAAAAATCATATCTTGAGTTTCACAACTCGAAAATCAGTTTGGTGATTTTTCCCTGAAACAAAACTCAAGTCCCCACCTATGTATTTTTTTCTAGAATTTTTGGTCAGGCCAATTAGTACAGTTTATTAGTCAAAGTCTCCCATGTTACAGGGGTCGACTACACTGACCTTTTCCCATTACGACTTGGATATCTCTCTGCAAAGAGCTTCAATACTGATGCCGTTTGTTTCTATGGAAACTAGACTCAGAGAGGAATCCATACATATATGGTATGACCCCTAATTATCTCTGGTCAATTTATAGTGAATTTCCAAAGGCGGAACAGGGAATCCAGAAACTGTTCTGGCCCTGTTCCACAAGAACCCGAATATCTCTTACTGTACTGTCCATATGATTGTTTCGTTACTTTCCTATGAAAGTAGATTCTTCAAGGTTTGTTTACATAATTTATTCACTATTTAATTCCATTCCTACTATTTTTAGTGATTTTCCAAATCTACGTCACTGCTGCTGTCAGCATCTACCTTTAAGGTAGGCTTTACCTATTTCATGGTTCAACTAGCCCTTTTTGCATACATAGCACAATTTATGAAAGTGATTAACCATCCCCGTGGCCAATCCTTGTCAAGCATATCCACACTAAATGATTATAACATTATACTTAAACACATATAAGCCATTTTCACATGGCTATCCAAAACTTATACATCACATAAAGTACTCGAAAAACAACAATGGGTCGTCCTATACATGCCATATCAAAATTCAACCAAAAGAGTACCCATAAGAGCCTTTGATAGTGTGGGCGACTTCGACGTCAAGATCCTGAGTCCGATAGCTGGAGAACCAAAAAAATCTATAAAATAGAGGAGCAATGGAACGAAGTAAGCAATTTATGCTTAGTAAGTTTTGAGCAAGAAATTCCAGCATAAACAAAGAATAACACACATTTAGCTAAATGGAATATTTCATAATACGCAATTTACCGATATCAAACTTGCTTCACAACATTCACAACCCTTATGTACATACACAATAGACTAACTTACCCGAAGGCCGGTAGCTCGTTTATCAACTGAGCGAACATTTATTTGTAAGGGCTCGATTAAATTCAACACATACGTAACATATCCCCATATTGGGATGTTTTTCGAGTATTCGCTGGAATTTTACAGCAAGCTCATTCATTACCAAATCACGTACCTTCGGGATTTAACCGGATATAGCTCCTCGTTCAAATGCCTTCGGGACATAGCCCGGTTTTAGTAACTCACACAATGCCTTCGGGACATAACCCGGATTTAACAACTCGCACGAATGCCTTCGGGACTTAACCCGGATTTAATAACTCGCACGAATGCCTTCGGGACTTAACCCGGATTTAGTATCTGGCACAAAGGCCTTCGGATCTTAGTCCGGATATATTCACTTAGCACAAAGCCTTCGGGACTTAGCCCGGACAGCATTCAATTAATCATGCACATTCATATTTCATTTTCATTTGCGAAGCTCAAACACAAGGCACATATCGTCCTTGCACATTCGGCTCAATAGCCACACATAGAGCATGATTTAATCACATTGTAAATTTAAGCTCTCTTACTCAAGAACTTACCTCGGGTGTTGTCGAACGATTCCACTAGCTATTCAACCACTTTTTCCTTCCCTTTATCGGATTTATTTCCCCTTTGCTCTTGAGCTTAATCAAACAAATAAATTGATTTCATCATTTAGGCATCAAAAAGATGAACACAAGGCACTTAGCCCATATTTATACATTAGACATTAAAGTCTCATACATGCAAAAATCATGCATCAACACAACATATTAGCTAATTTCTTTCCCCTTGGCCGAATATGCATGTCTATTTTTGGGGTCGATCTCAACACTTAATACACACATATACACACACTAGTAAAGCATCCTCCCCCTTTTCATCGATTTAACACATGCATTGCTCATCAACATGCAAAGTTACATTCGGCCTTAGCACACATCTTGCTAGCCGATTCTTCTCCATTTAGCAACCAATGCACATATGTGCTCACACAAAAATGCTAAAAAGGAGGTTCAAGAATCATCAAGCCATCATCACATGCATCATTAACAAGCCTCATATTTTGCATGCAATGGCATTAACACAACCTCCACCTAGGCCGAATCTTAACTCATCCTCATGCCTCATCACCACAACATCAAACACCAACCAAGAATGATGCATCCATGGTCAAGTGCCAATTCCATCACATAGCAAGATTTAGACCATGGGCCAAGTAGAACTCAAGCTAACAACTAAAACATGCATGCATCTCATGGAACATCATCAAACATACCTTAGCCTAGCTACATGCATGGCCGAATCTCTTCACCTTTCTTCTTCTTTCCTCCTTAAAATTTTTGGCCAAGGATGAACCAAAGGATGAGAAAATTTTTCTTTGTTTTTTTCTTTCTAGATTCAGCAAGCATGAAGATGAGAAAAGGATGAACAAAATTCTCTCCTTTCTCTTCTTTAGCTCACGGCAATGGGGGGGGACAAACAACTACACACACATTTTTTTTTTTGTATTCTCCATACTCCTTTTTATTATTTTATTTGTTTTATCCCAACATTTTATGACACAAATTAACATATCTTATTTGTGCCATACTCATGCCATAATTTCCATAAAATAAATTGCACACTTGTGCATCATGCCCATCATGGCCGGCCACTACTAGTAGGGGGAAATTTGACATGCAAGTCCCCCCCTTTGTCCACATGCACTAATAGGTCCTCACACATTGACCTATCACATTTTAGAATTTTCTCACATAAGTCCTATTAACTAAATTCACATGAAATCAACCAAATTGAAGCTTGAAATTTTCACACATTCATAATTACATATTCTAGACAATAAGTATCACATTCAAACATTTTGGTGACTCGGTTTAGCGGTCCCGAAACCACTTCCCGACTAGGGTCAACTTTGGGCTGTCACAACTCTCCCCCACTTAAGAAATTTTCGTCCCCGAAAATCTTACCGGTAAATAGGTTCGGGTATCGTTCTTTCATCGAGCTCTCGGTCTCCCAAGTAGCTTCCTCGATCCCGTGTTTGAGCCATAACACCTTTACTAGCGGAACTCTTTTGTTTCGCAACTCCTTCACTTCACGAGCTAGGATACGCATCGGTTCTTCTTCATAGCTCATGTCGACTTGAATTTCAACCTCTGATGGGCTAATTATGTGCGATGGATCAGATCGATAGCGTCGAAGCATCGAAACATGAAAGACGTCATGAATCTTTTCAAGCTCCGGGGGCAAAATCAATCTATACGCAACCGGACCAACTCGTTCGGAGATTTCGTACGGCCCAATGAATCTTGGGCTCAACTTGCCCTTACGGCCGAACCTGAGTATCTTTTTCCAAGGTGAAACCTTAAGGAACACTTTGTCTCCCACCTGATACTCGATGTCTTTTCGTTTCAAATCTGCGTACGACTTCTGACGATCCGTGGCTACCTTTAGACTTTCACGGATTACCTTTACTTTCTGTTCAGCATCTTTAATCAAATCAACTCTGAAAATTTTACTTTCACCGAGCTCGGTCCAAAACAATGGTGTATGGAATTTACGACCGTACAAAGCCTCGTAAGGTGCCATCTTAATACTTGATTGAAAACTATTGTTGTAAGCGAATTCAATCAAAGGTAAATACCGTTCCCATGAACTACTGAACTCGAGGATGCAACATCTCAACATATCCTCAAGTATCTGAATTATCCGCTCGGATTGACCATCGGTTTGGGGGTGAAAAGCAGTGCTAAAATGCAGCTTGGTACCCAGAGCTTCTTGCAATTTCTTCCAAAATCGTGAGGTGAATCTCGGATCTCTATCCGACACGATAGAAACAGGTACCCCGTGTAATCTCACAATTTGATAAACGTACAATTCAGCTAGTTTATCCAATGAAAAATCCGTACGTACGGGGATGAAATGAGCCGACTTAGTCAGTCTATCAACAACAACCCATATCGCATCCTTCTTACTTGCTGACAAGGGCAGTCCGGACACAAAGTCCATTGTGACTCGATCCCATTTCCACTCGGGTATCATGATCGGCTGGAGTAATCTTGAAGGCACTTGATGTTCCGCTTTCACTTGTTGACATATCAAACATCTCGAAACAAAGTCGGAGATGTCCCGTTTCATACCATGCCACCAGAATTGACGTTTCAAATCGTTGTACATTTTCGTACTCCTCGGGTGAATTGACATTCGGCTACAATGGGCTTCGTTCAGAATCATCGAAATGAGTTCCGAATTCCTTGGAACACACAAACGATTTCTGAACCTCAAACAATCATCATCATCAATTTGAAACTCCGATTTCTCGTTCGGAAAACACTTAGCCCGTTTTGCAACCAATTCATCATTGACTTTCTGAGCTTCACGAATTTGGTGAGTCAATAATGGTTTAGCTTTTAATTCAGCTACTAACACACTGTCTGGTAGAACAGACAAATGCACGTTCATCGCTCGTAAAGCAAACAATGACTTCCGGCTTAAGGCGTCCGCAACCACGTTAGCCTTTCCCGGGTGATAATCAATGACAAGCTCATAATCTTTCAACAACTCAAGCCAACGTCTTTGTCGCAGATTCAAGTCTCGTTGAGTCATCAAATATTTGAGACTTTTGTGATCCGAAAATACATGGCACTTCTCACCAAACAGATAATGTCGCCATATTTTTAAAGCAAACACTATGGCAGCTAGTTCGAGATCATGGGTCGGATAATTTCTCTCGTGAGGCTTCAATTGTCTCGACGCATAGGCCACGACTCGACCTTCTTGCATCAATACGCAACCCAACCCAAGTAGGGATGCGTCACTATAAATGACAAACTCTTTACCTGATTCGGGTTGCACCAAAATTGGAGCTTCAGTCAAATGAGTTTTCAGTTGGTCGAAACTTTTCTGACATTTCTCCGTCCACTCGAACTTAACATCCTTTTGAAGTAGCTTCGTCATTGGTGTGGCTATCATCGAGAAACCTTTGACAAATCGTCGGTAATAACCGGCGAGCCCCAAAAAGCTCCGAACTTCAGTAACATTTCTCGGAGGTTTCCAGTCAAGTATGGCTGAAATTTTGTTCGGGTCAACTCGAATACCCGACGCGGATACCACATGACCCAAGAAGCTAACCTCTCTTAACCAGAACTCACACTTACTGAACTTAGCATATAACTGCTTATCCCGCAAAATTTGCAGCACTAGCCTCAGATGCTTAGCATGTTCGGTCTCGTCTCTTGAATAGACCAAAATGTCATCAATGAACACCACTACGAACCGATCCAAATACGGTCCGAAGATCCGATTCATCAAATCCATAAATACTGCAGGGGCATTAGTGAGCCCAAACGGCATCACTAAGAATTCGTAGTGACCATATCTCGTTCTGAAGGCAGTTTTGGGAATATCTGAATCTCGGATTCGCAACTGATAATAGCCCGATCTCAAATCTATTTTTGAGAACACTGAGGCTCCCTTCAGTTGGTCGAACAAATCATCGATGCGCGGCAACGGATATTTGTTCTTTATCGTCACTTTATTCAGCTGACGATAGTCAATGCACAACCTCATGGTTCCGTCCTTCTTTTTCACGAACAATACTGGTGCACCCCAAGGTGAGAAACTTGGTCGAGCGAAACCTCTATCCGTCAGTTCTTGCAACTGAGCTTTCAACTCCTTTAACTCGGTTGGTGCCATACGATACGGAGCTATCGAAATCGGCGTAGTCCCAGGTACAAGCTCAATACCAAACTCTACCTCCCGAACAGGTGGAAAACCCGGTAATTCTTCCGGAAAAACATCCGGGTATTCACAAACCACCGGCACAGATTCGGGTTTCTTTTCTAATTCTTTGTCACCAAGTACATACGCAAGGTATGCTTCGCACCCTTTTCTTACATATTTCTGTGCCAACATTGCTGATATTACAGCTGGCATCCCCTCCAAGTCCGCAGACTCAATTCGGACTACTTCGTTATTTGCGCACCTCAAATCAATAGTCTTGCTCTTGCAATTCACAATCGCATCATGCGCGGTCAACCAATCCAAACCAAGGATAACATCAAATTCATCAAACGGCAAAAGCATCAAGTCCGCCGGAAAACAGGAACCTCGAATTTCCAGGGGACATTTCTTACACACTTTGTCGACAAGTACGTAACGACCCAAGGGATTTGACACCCGAATTACGAACTCAGTAGACTCAATAGGTAAAGTCTTACTGGATGCTAAGGTTTCACATATGTAAGAATGAGTAGAACCGGGGTCAATCAAAGCAATTACATTAGTATCAAAGAGAGTGAATGTACCGGTAATAACATCAGGCGAAGAAGCATCCTCGCGGGCACGTATAGCATAAGCTCTAGCAGGCGCACGGGCTTCGGATCTGGTTATATCATCTCTAGATCCTCTCTGACCACCACTAGCATTGCCCATATTTCCAGATGGTCTACCTCGAGCAGTGGTAGCACCCGGTCTCCCACTCTGATTTGCATTCTGTCCCGACAACCTCGGGCAATCTTTAATGAAGTGGTCAATTGATCCGCATTTGTAACAGGAGCGGTCAGGAAATCTACAACTCCCCGAATGCCATTTACCGCAATATCGACATTTCGTCCTGTCTCGACGTTCATTCCCAACACTGGCGACCGAAGTGCCTCGTGTACCCACAGGGGGTCGATCACGATCTCGTCCAAAAAGGCCCGAAGTGCCTCTAAACTGGCCCGCATCATCTCGAAATCTCTTCGATGTCTGTTGAAGAGACCTTCCCGAGGATCTTTTACGAAACTCTCCAGTTCCCTCATCAACTCTTTGCTTTTCTTTTCTAAGCTCTTCGGCTTTACAAGCTCGTTCAACAAGTTCCACGAACTCTCGTATTTCAAGAACGCCAACGAACATTTTTATATCTTCATTCAGCCCATCCTCGAAGCGTTTACACATAATAGCTTCGGACGAAACACATTCCCGAGCGTATTTGCTAAGTCTAACAAATTTTCGCTCGTAATCAGTAACCGACATGGAGCCTTGCTTAAGCTCAAGAAATTCCTTCCGTTTTTTATCAACAAATCTCTGACTGATATACTTTTTCCGAAACTCAGTTTGGAAAAACTCCCAAGTTACTTGCTCTCGGGGCACAATAGAAGTCAGAGTACTCCACCAATAGTAGGCAGAATCACGTAGCAAGGAGATAGCACACTTTAGGCATTCATCGGGTGTACAAGATAGCTCATCGAGTACCCGGATAGTGTTGTCCAGCCAAAATTCAGCTTGCTCGGCATCATCGCTATCCATAGCCTTAAATTCAGTAGCCCCATGTTTTCGGATTCTGTCAACTAGGGGCTTATTTGACCTTATTTGGTCCGTTACCGGTGGTATTGTAGGTGCGGGGGTAGTATTTGTCGGGAATGGAGGTTGTGGAACAGCCATATTAGTTCGAATGTATTGGTTAAACCAATCATTCATCACGCTATAGAATGCTTGTCTAGCTTCATCATTCGGATTACTAGCATTAGGTCGAGAGTCTGCCGGCACTGTCCCTTGTGCGGGAGCAGGCGCTACACTCTCAAGATCATCAGCTACCTCTCGGTCACGATCGGGATCCATTACTATAAATAAACACATTTACAATTGTCAGAAATCACCACACTATCAAGTAATCACATAAAATGGCATGTATAGCTAGACCCAAAACATTACGGTAGTCCTAGAATCGACTAAACCGTAGCTCTGATACCAATAAAATGTAACACCCCGAACCCGAGACCGACACCGGAGTCGGACACGAGATGTTAACAAACTTTGAAAAATTTCCTTCTAGACACTGCCCAGTCTGAGTACTAGTCGCTTCAAAAATCATATCTTGAGTTTCACAACTCGAAAATCAGTTTGGTGATTTTTCCCTGAAACTAGACTCATGTCCCCACCTATGTATTTTTTTCTAGAATTTTTGGTTGGGCCAATTAGTACAGTTTATTAGTCAAAGTCTCCCATGTTACAGGGGTCGACTACACTGACCTTTTCCCATTACGACTTGGATATCTCTCTGCACAGAGCTTCAATACTGATGCCGTTTGTTTCTATGGAAACTAGACTCAGAGAGGAATCCATACATATATGGTATGACCCCTAATTATCTCTGGTCAATTTATAGTGAATTTCCAAAGGCGGAACAGGGAATCCAGAAACTGTTCTGGCCCTGTTCCACAAGAACCCGAATATCTCTTACTGTACTGTCCATATGATTGTTTCGTTACTTTCCTATGAAAGTAGATTCTTCAAGGTTTGTTTACATAATTTATTCACTATTTAATTCCATTCCTACTATTTTTAGTGATTTTCCAAATCTACGTCACTGCTGCTGTCAGCATCTACCTTTAAGGTAGGCTTTACCTATTTCATGGTTCAACTAGCCCTTTTTGCATACATAGCACAATTTATGAAAGTGATTAACCATCCCCGTGGCCAATCCTTGTCAAGCATATCCACACTAAATGATTATAACATTATACTTAAACACATATAAGCCATTTTCACATGGCTATCCAAAACTTATACATCACATAAAGTACTCGAAAAACAACAATGGGTCGTCCTATACATGCCATATCAAAATTCAACCAAAAGAGTACCCATAAGAGCCTTTGATAGTGTGGGCAACTTCGACGTCAAGATCCCGAGTCCGATAGCTAGAGAACCAAAAAAATCTATAAAACAGAGGAGCAATGGAACGAAGTAAGCAATTTATGCTTAGTAAGTTTTGAGCAAGAAATTCCAGCATAAACAAAGAATAACACACATTTAGCTAAATGGAATATTTCATAATACGCAATTTACCGATATCAAACTTGCTTCACAACATTCACAACCCTTATGTACATACACAATAGACTAACTTAGCCGAAGGCCGGTAGCTCGTTTATCAACTGAGCGAACATTTATTTGTAAGGGCTCGATTAAATTCAACACATACGTAACATATCCCCATATTGGGATGTTTTTCGAGTATTCGCTGGAATTTTACAGCAAGCTCATTCATTACCAAATCACGTACCTTCGGGATTTAACCGGATATAGCTCCTCATTCAAATGCCTTCGGGACATAGCCCGGTTTTAGTAACTCACACAATGCCTTCGGGACATAACCCGGATTTAACAACTCGCACGAATGCCTTCGGGACTTAACCCGGATTTAATAACTCGCACGAATGCCTTCGGGACTTAACCCGGATTTAGTATCTCGCACAAAGGCCTTCGGATCTTAGTCCGGATATATTCACTTAGCACAAAGCCTTCGGGACTTAGCCCGGACAGCATTCAATTAATCATGCACATTCATATTTCATTTTCATTTGCGAAGCTCAAACACAAGGCACATATCGTCCTTGCACATTCGGCTCAATAGCCACACATAGAGCATGATTTAATCACATTGTAAATTTAAGCTCTCTTACTCAAGAACTTACCTCGGGTGTTGTCGAACGATTCCGCTAGCTATTCAACCACTTTTTCCTTCCCTTTATCGGATTTATTTCCCCTTTGCTCTTGAGCTTAATCAAACAAATAAATTGATTTCATCATTTAGGCATCAAAAAGATGAACACAAGGCACTTAGCCCATATTTATACATTAGACATTAAAGTCTCATACATACAAAAATCATGCATCAACACAACATATTAGCTAATTTCTTTCCCCTTGGCCGAATATGCATGTCTATTTTTGGGGTCGATCTCAACACTTAATACACACATATACACACACTAGTAAAGCATCCTCCCCCTTTTCATCGATTTAACACATGCATTGCTCATCAACATGCAAAGTTACATTCGGCCTTAGCACACATCTTGCTAGCCGATTCTTCTCCATTTAGCAACCAATGCACATATGTGCTCACACAAAAATGCTAAAAAGGAGGTTCAAGAATCATCAAGCCATCATCACATGCATCATTAACAAGCCTCATATTTTGCATGCAATGGCATTAACACAACCTCCACCTAGGCCGAATCTTAACTCATCCTCATGCCTCATCACCACAACATCAAACACCAACCAAGAATGATGCATCCATGGTCAAGTGCCAATTCCATCACATAGCAAGATTTAGACCATGGGCCAAGTAGAACTCAAGCTAACAACTAAAACATGCATGCATCTCATGGAACATCATCAAACATACCTTAGCCTAGCTACATGCATGGCCGAATCTCTTCACCTTTCTTCTTCTTTCCTCCTTAAAATTTTTGGCCAAGGATGAACCAAAGGATGAGAAAATTTTTCTTTGTTTTTTTCTTTCTAGATTCGGCAAGCATGAAGATGAGAAAAGGATGAACAAAATTCTCTCCTTTCTCTTCTTTAGCTCACAGCAATGGGGGGGGACAAACAACTACACACACATTTTTTTTTGTATTCTCCATACTCCTTTTTATTATTTTATTTGTTTTATCCCAACATTTTATGACACAAATTAACATATCTTATTTGTGCCATACTCATGCCATAATTTCCATAAAATAAATTGCACACTTGTGCATCATGCCCATCATGGCCGGCCACTACTAGTAGGGGGGAAATTTGACATGCAAGTCCCCCCCTTTGTCCACATGCACTAATAGGTCCTCACACATTGACCTATCACATTTTAGAATTTTCTCACATAAGTCCTATTAACTAAATTCACATGAAATCAACCAAATTGAAGCTTGAAATTTTCACACATTCATAATTACATATTCTAGACAATAAGTATCACATTCAAACATTTTGGTGACTCGGTTTAGCGGTCCCGAAACCACTTCCCGACTAGGGTCAACTTTGGGCTGTCACAATATAACTTTTCGATTAGTCATTTTCACTATTCTACTTGGAGTATTAAGAGCTTCATTGTATCTTCAAAACATTTTAAAGCCTTAAGGAAAGTGTTCTACACACCTCAAAGTCGATATATTTTACTTTCATTTTTCTTTCTTCAAGTTTTGTATTTGTTTTTCCTTGCAATCTTAAGGTTTTAAAGTGTATTTAATATGAAGCAAGAATAATATTGTGGTTACTAAATGGAATGTAATAAAATCGGTTTTGCATCAAACAACTTTCAAAGGTTGCATTTGAAACTATGGAAACTTAATGACTACAAAGATGGAATGAATGATTATCATTAAGGAACAAGTTCATTATTTTTCATCACGAAAGTTAGCTAAGTTTTTCCAACTTATAATATATATGTTTGTATGTAACCTCCCTAACCCGACCTAGACGTTATAGACAAATTCTGAAGGCTATATTAGACACCAAAATGACCTAGTAAAATTATCAGAGTTTTTAAAACATTACTCTTTAAAAACATTTGTTTACCTTTGAAGAAAAACTTAACGTATTTTCTCTTTTTCAGTAAAACTTACGAGTTTCTCAAACCAGTTGATTTTAACATTTTCTTTGTAATGGTGACTGTTTTGAAGACTTGGTTGATTTCCAATTCATCTACTTCTCAAAAACTCATTTACATAACTTCATGCATGCCAGATAAAACCCAAAATTAAAATCCCATGCCACATTTAATATAAAACTTTACAGTTTCCAAATATCAAATTTATAAATATTATGTCGAAACTACTTTCATAAAAAAGAAACTAGCCAAGACAAGCCCTTCAAATGCTGAGTCCACATCCTAACCTTGTGGGTTATTTGTAAAGAAAGAAATTTAAGGGGCGAGCTTAAGAAGCTCAGTGTGAGTCTAAACACAAGAAAATGAGTGCCAACATAATAGACGTGGCAAACAAAATAACAGTTCTTAGAACAATCACAATCGTAAAGTGATACAGATTTTGACATTTATTTGAGCATGCTTATGAATGTCAATGCAATTCATGTTTAATAGAAAAGTTCCTACCCTTACTTCACTACACACCATAGTAAGAGTTCTCAGAACTCATCCATCCCTATACACTGCATTGTGGATGTACCTCCAGTAATTGCAGATAAACTAATAGTAAAATAAAATAGTTGGTAAAACACTATAAATTTTAAATAAAAAGATTGCAAATAAATTGTCAGTAAGTTGTGGATAAACCACCAGTGTTTGTAGATGATTAAACTGGCAATACTTCCTCTTTTCATTTCGTCCCACCCCATGCTATACAATATGACATGCTTGTAACAGAACAATGCAGAAATAGTATAAAGGTGATGAGATTAGAGGTGAGCATGGGCCAGACCTGACTAAAAATTTAGGCCCTTTTGCTATGCTTGGGCCCGGCCAGAAAAATGGGCCTAAAATTTTGCCCAAGTTTGACCTGGATAAAAATTCTAAAACTCGGGCCTGACTGGCCCACCCATATTAATTTTTATATTATTTTTATATAATTTTAAAAAATATATAATACATCAAAAATACTAAAAACATCAAAATAAATATTTCCCAACAAAATGAGAATAAATTTTAAAAAATATGTATACTTAAATAACACAAAGATAGATGCAACTTAACAAGTAAATGTCTCTAAAATAATAATAAAAATTAACAAATGTCTTTAAAATAATAACAAAATTAACAATAAAATAAGTCTTATATAATATTCAAACAATAACAACATAATAGTAAAATGGTATCAAAATAGGGAGAAAATAACACGAAAATAATATTAAAAAATTAGATTTTTTTGTCCTTTAGTGAATTTAGGCAGGGCCGGGCAGGGCCCGGACAAAAAATGCCTTACCGGAGGCCCAGCCCGTTTTTTAAATGGGCCTTTTTTTGTCCAAACCCTCCGTCTTTTTGGGCGGGCCTTCAGGCCGGGCCGAGTGGGCCAACCCATGCCCACCTCTAGATGAGATTAATTGTGTGGGATTAGATTTATTATAGTCTTGTTACTGCTTTGAAGCAATTTCCTTAAGTTTGTTTTGTTTTATTTTTAGTTTTTGCGAACTATGCACTAAAATATTTGTCTGATTATTTAGCAAACCCTATAAAAGTATAAGAACCCTTGCGTGAAAAAAAATCTTTTGTGGCAAAGCTCGTTTGCATGCAAACTCATGATTTATTTTGATGTACAAAGTTAGGAAATATTTGAACAACTTATATTATGCAAACCCATGTTTGTGCGAACTCATTCTTCATGTTGTTATGTGAAGTCATGTGTTACTTTGCTAGGCGAACCTATGTTGCATGATGTATGTGAACCTTAATAACAACATATATGTACTTGTATATATGTTTGAAAGTGTGTACCTTAAATCTCTCTGTTTATTTCTTTCATGTGAACCGCTAAGTTTTACTGTTTAGATGACATGTGAACCTTACCTTTGTTGTTTTTAAGCTCGCACATTTTAAATACTATGTATGATTTTATCCTGTTGTTGTGTTATAACTTAGCACATTATATGTTGTATATATGTGGTGTGTTGGAGGTTAGGTTGGAAATCAATGAAGAGTCACACAGGTGGCTAATTTAGCTTATCGGATTTGAGTCAAACTAATTTGGCCAGGTTTGGGGTGTTACAATGTTAATTGTTCAAATAAATACATATATATTGTAATATCCTGAATTAGGGCTTAATCGGAATAGTGGTTTCGTGTAACACCCCTTACCCGTATCCGAGGCCGGGCTAAGGTACGAGGCGTTACCAGACAAACATACAAACATTAAACTAAAATACGAGCCATAAAATTTTATTCATATTTCAAAGCGTTCATTCTCTTACACATAGTCCCTTATTTGAGTCTACGGAGCCCAAAACATACTTTAGAAAGGGTTTGGGACTAAACTGAGAACTTACGAAAATCTTGGAAATTTCATCCTTTAAGGCTCCACACGCCCGTGTCCCAAAGTCGTGTTCCATACATGGCTGAGACACATGGTCGTGTCTCTGCCTGTGTGGAATATACCTAGGCTATTTTCCAAGCTTTGGTCAACCTTGATCTCTTACACACTTATACAAAATCAAAAGCATATAACATGGTATTCATTTAATGATTAAACATCCTCAATTAAACCATAAACATAGCATTTGTATGTCATCATACATGTGTCTCTCATACTCATTTTACCTTGTTTATTATAGTACCACTTATACATTTATACCAAGATTATCATCTTACCAAATATCTTCAGCTTAATCATCAAGCATTCATATTTAAAGCTAGATCATATCTTTATAAAATACCATGATTCAGATGCGCAGAATAACATGTTTGCCTGAAACATTTCAATTCAATTCCATACCCAACAAGCATTACATTGAGACTAGTCATATATATATACATGCCATGATACATAACATTCTCTTATTGTTTTCTTATAAACACATATCATTTATTTCATTAGATCAATATTTCATATACCATAGTTTCCATGTATTCCACATATATTTATTTTCCTCCTCCTCCTCTCCATTCCACATCCTTAATGTATATAGCATTCTTGTAAGTACGATTTCACAATTTACTAATAAATGTTCACATCAAAATGTCCACACGAGTCATAGTCACTTAATTATTGATAATTCGTAAATTTCTCCTGAAACTAGACTCACATATCTTTCCACCATAAAAATTTCATAATTTTTGGTTTAGCCAATTAGTACAGTTTATTCATTAAAATTTCCCCTGTTTCACTTTCTGACAGTTCTGACCTCTCTTCACTAAAAAGTAATTATCTCATAGTACAGAACTCGGATAATGTTCTTGTTGATTTATCTTGAAAATAGACTAATTATGGATTTTAAAAATATAATTTTTAGCCTCTAATTATTTTTCTCCAAATTTTTGTGATTTTCCAAAGTCAGAACAGGGGATCACGTAATCATTCTGAATCAGTCTCACAAAAACATAAATATCTCAAAATATAGAACTCCTTTGCTTTCTATATTTATTTTATATGAAAATAGACTCATTAATATTTAATTTGATATCTCATTAAGTCTCTGATTCATTTTATACTATTTTTGGTGATTTTTCAAAATCACGTCACTGCTACTGTCCAAAACAGTTTTATTGCTAATTCACTCTTTCACACTTTCTTTGTATTAACCTCATTTTAACATACATATCACAAATCATTTTCACCATATTTCATACATCACAAGTATAGGCCCATGATCACAAGGTCACCATAAAATCATCCTCATGTATAACTTACTTGTTTATAACCTTACCACATCCTGGTCACTTAATGAACACATCATTCACATAACCAAGTTCCTGCACATATTCATCACAAAACTCACAAAGCAATACATAGAGAGTCTCCCGTTGAACACTTCGGATCAATCCTCGATACTTGGTGGTTTCAGCACATAGCTCCACCCATCATATAGTTCGGCTCTCTTGTACACATGGTGAACACTTAGTACCACCCATGTGACCTAGCCAGTTTATCTCGTAGCTCTCTTGTCTACATGGTGTCCTTCACTTGGAACCACGCATGCGACCTAGCTACATATATCCCGTAGCTCTCTTGTTTACATGGTGTACACATAGTATCACCCATGCGACCTAGCTACATCATAATGTCTTGTAGCTCTCTTGTACACATGATGTGCACTCAGCACTATACATGTGACCTAGCTAAATACCATCTGTATCATCCAATCTTTCTAAAGGTTCAACCGGGATTTCTCTCTCTTTTCCAACAATTTCACCAATCAAGTAATTATCCACAAACATATTTCCAATATTTTTATAAAATATCATAATACAAGTAATAGTGATGTATTACATACATATAAAACATCTCATTTAATATCAACGCAATAAACATTAAATTACACATTGTCTTATTAAAAATCATATGAACTTGCAATTTCCCATAATATCCATAATCATAGAAATCACATTTATGTATGAAAATTCAATGCACTTCATGTACCATAGACATATTTTTAAATCAATTCATAAACTTGGCACCATAATCATTTAATTTAACATAATTCAATTAATTCACTAAATTTAACTTTCAAATATAAATTACAGCATTATTGTTGTATTATTATCATACCAGCTTACATACTTTCAACATCTCAGAGATCATAGTAAATATATCAATTTTACATTGAAATATGCATAAATTAATGTTTATTATACATATGAACTTACCTTGATATTAAAACGGCCATTTTACCAAGTTTCCCAATTTTCAATTTTTCTCTCATTCTAGGTTCAAATCTCGTTTTTCGGGATCTAAAACATCATATTTTACTTATTTAATTAATGTACTATTCAAAATAGTCCTTAACTCAAACTTTGGAAAAATTACAATTTTGCCCCTAAACTTTTGCATATTTACACTTTTGCCCCTAGGCTCGGGAATTAAACTTCATCCATTATTCTTATGTTTTATGACATGATGATCACTTTTCCCTTCTATGGCAACATCAAATTCTCACTCTAACATATACTTATGACTATTAGGTATTTTTACCGATTAAGCCCTTTTGCTCGTTTTCACTTAAAACCGAGTAGCACAAGTTGTCTAACATAACTTAAAACCTCATATTGTATCATAAAACACCAGAATACAAAAATTTTAGCTATGGGTATTTTTCCAAATATGAACCCTAGGTTGAATTATTGCTAGCATAAGCTAAATGAAGTTACCGGGACTCCAAAAACGTAAAGAACTTGAAAAACGGGGTTAGAACGGACTTACAATTGAGCTTGGGAAGCTTGAAAACCTTAGCCATGGAGTCTCCCTTTGTATACACGTCCATGGTGAAGAAGATGAGGAAAATTGGCTTTTAATTTTGTATTTTAATTCATTTTACCCCTAAATGACCAAAATACCCTTACTACTAAACTTTCCAAAAATTCCATCCATGTCCAATTTTTTCCATAACTTAGAAATTGGTCAAATTTCTATTTAAGACCTCCTAATTAATATTTCAAATCAATTTCATACTAGAAACTTCTAGAATGCAAGTTTTGCAACTTATTCAATTTAGTCCCTAACTTCGAATTAAGCACTTTATGCATAGAATTTCTTCACGAAATTTTCACACAATCATGAAATCATATCATAGACCTAAAAATAATCATAAAATAATTATTTATATCTCAAATTTTGTGGTTCCGAAACCTCTGTTCCAACTAGACCCAATTTTGGGCTATTACATTTCGTGACCACAAATTTGAGATAGAAATAATTATTTTACAATTATTTTGATGTTTATGATATGATTTCATTATTGTGTGAAAATTTCGTGATGAAATTCTATGCCTAAATTACTTAAATTGAAAGTAGGGACTAAATCGAATAAGTTGCAAAACTTGCATTCTAGAAGTTTTTAGTATGAAATTGTTTTGGAATATTAATGAGGAGGTCTTAAATAGCAATTTGACCAATTTTAATTTCATGGAAAAAATTAGGACATGGAAGGAATTTTTGGAAAGTTTAGTAGTAAGGGTATTTTGGTCATTTAGTTATTAAAATGAATTAAAACAAAATTAAAAGCCAATTTTTGTCCATCTTCTTCATTAGGCCGAAATTTCAAGGGTTCTCCATAGCTAGGGTTTGTTTCAAGCTTCCGAGCTCCATAGTAAGTGATTCCAAGCCCCATTTTTAATGATCTTTACGTTTTTGGAATCCCGGAAGCTCGATTAAGCAATAATTCAACCTATGGTTTATATTTGGAAAAATACCAATAGGTGAAACTTGTGTATTTTGATGTTTTATGATAGAATATGGGGTTTTAAATTATGTTAGACAACTTGTGCTACTCGGTTTTTAGTGAAAACGAGTAAAAGGGCTTAATCGGCAAAAATACCTAATAGTCACAAGTATATGTTAGAGAGAGAATTTGATGTTGCCATAGAAGGGAAAAGTGATCAGCATGTTATAAAACATAAGAATAAGGAATAAAGTTTAATTCCCGAGCCTAGGGGCAAAAATGTAATTATGCAAAAGTTTAGGGGCAAAAGTGTAATTTTTTAAAGTTCATATTAAATGCTGTTTTGATGAATGTATGTATTAAATAAGATTAATTTGGTATTATAGATCAAGAGAAACGAGATTCAAGTCGTGATCGAGGAAAAGAAAAGATTGTAGACTAAATTGCAAAATCTTTATATTTTGGTACCAAGGTAAGTTCATGTGTAAATAATTTAGCATAAATGTTATTTTTAAGTTATTAATGTTAATTATATGATATGCTGATTTTTAATCGTGAAATATTATGCTTTGTGGTTAATGTTGAGTAATATGCAAATTATGTTTACTACTTGATAAATATGAATTGCTACTGAGTATCAGTTCTGATATTCCATGGAAGACGGCAAATGTGAGATCGAGGGAAAAAGACCGTTTGAACCTTAGGAATAAATTAGGATACAAGTGACATGTCACTAGGATGGTTGAGCATCCGAACTCGTTGAGTTGAGTCGAGTTCACTTATGGATGCAAATGTCCGAACTCGTTGAGTTGAGTCCGAGTTCGTGAGATGTAACTAGGCATCCGAACTCGTTGAGTTGAGTCCGAGTTCATTTATGGATGCGAAAGCCTGACCTCGTTGAGTTGAGTCCGAGTTCACTTAGGGGCGGGTTACATGATTTCTTGATTACTTATGTGGCACTTATGTGCAAATTATCCATGTATCCGAGTTATATTCCGATGTGTTCAACAGGTGAAATTTCTAGTTTAATGGAAGAGCACTTAAGATATAAGTGACGTTTTGGGTAAGTGTTGTGAAATGGACACTTTGGACAGGTATGTTCTTAACCCTCGGGTTGAAAATAGATACAACAACGATAAGGTGGTAAGATGATGAATGATGTTTAAAGATGTAATATATGTTTTGGTGGTACCATGCTAAAGTTATTTGGTATATTTGTATTGTTATGTTACTTGTTATTTACATATGAACTTACTAAGCATTTATGCTTACTCCTTCCTTTTCATTCACTGTAGTTTTGAACAAGCCGGCTCAGGAATCGGGACAGGTCAAAAGGTCGATCACACTATCCAAAGGTCTTTTATCTTGGTAAATGGCTTGTACAACTACTTAAGTATGGCATGTATAGCAATATACCTATTTTGTGTAAATAATTTTATGATATGGCCATGTTTGGTTGAGAAAATGTTTGATATTGATAAGTCATGGTGATGGCTAATTTAGATCATGTTTGATATCATGGAAGTTTAATAGGTTATCTAGTTCATAAAAATTCACGGAAAGATGAAACTTGCCTTAAAATAGAATATTGCTGCAGCAATGACATGAATTTGAAAAATCACTAAAAATAGTATAAATGGAACTAAATGATGAGTAAGTTATTAAATTGAAGCTTAATGATTCTATTTTCATATGGATTAAACAAAACAAGAATATAAATTATATTTTATGAGATATTTAAACTTTTACGAAACAGCGCTAGAGTGATTTCTGGATCCCCTGTTCTAATTTTAAAAATTCATAATAAACTTTAGAAAAATAATTATAAGTCGTTCTTTATTTGTATAGATTCCTTATTGAGTCTAGTTTTAAGAGAAACAAACTTCATAGTCATTGAAATTCTGTATAGAGATATATCTGATTCGTAATACACAGAGGTTAGAGCAGTCGAACCCTGAAATAGGGGATACTTTAATTAATAAACTGTACTAATTGGCCCAATAAAAAATTCTAGAAATATATTAGTAAATAGATATATGAGTCTATATTCAGGGAAAAGTTACAGATCTTGATTTTGAGTTTTGTAATTCGAGATATGATTTTTCTTGTAACTCTGACGCGGGTAGCTAGAAAGCTGTGAATGTAGAAACAAATGATTTGAAGTTCTTAAATTGATAAATTATGTTCGGTAACCCCTCAAGCTCGACTCCGGTGATGGTCTCGGGTGTGGGGGCGTTACATTTAGTGGTATCAGAGCAGGTTTAGTCGGTTCTCAGACTACGTGTTGTATGTACAGATTTTGCTATACATGCCATATGTATGAGTTGTGATAGTGTGATGACTGCTGACCTTTTTAAATGATTTTTATATAGTAAATGGATCCTGATCCATCTGTGGCAGAAGAAGTAGAGAGTAATGCGCCAGCTCCGGCTGAAGGGGCAGCGCCAGCTGAAAACCCACCTCCTACTGTTGGTCAGGGAGGAGGAGAAAGGGATTAGGAAACCTTTCTCCAAATGATGAGTGCATGGTACACTGAGTTCGTTCGTACGAATCCAAATGTACGACCTCCCCCACCTCTCCCAATTCCTCAACCTATGCCTCCGATGCCTCAAGGAGTGGATATGATAAAATTTCACAGAACCCCCGTTGATAGAATTCGTAAATAAGGGGCTGAAGAATTTAGAACAAATATTGATGATGATGTAGAGAAAGCAGAGTTCTGGCTTGAAAATTCTATCCGTGTATTTGACGAATTATCTTGTACACCTGAAGAATGTTTGAAAGGTGCTACATTTTTGTTGAGAGATTCAGCCTATAATTGGTGGAAGACTTTGATTTCTGTGGTACCGAAAGAGAGGGTAACCTGGGAATTCTTTCAAGAATAGTTTCGGAAGAAATATATTAGTGAAAGATTTATTGATCAGATATGTAAAGAGTTTCTTGAGCTGAAGCAAGGTAATATGACAGTCTCAGAATATGAAAGAGAGTTTGTTCGATTGAGTAAGTATGCCAGGGAATATGTTCCTACAGAAGCCAAGATGTGCCGACGATTTGAAGACGGGCTCAACAAAGACATTAAAGTATTTGTCGGGATCCTTGAACAGAAAGAAATGGTAGTCCTAGTTGATTGAGCTTGCAAGGCTGAAGAACTACTTAAAGAGAAGAGAAAGGTAGAGGCTGAGACACGAAATTGGAAGAAAAGGCCAATGAGTAAGGCACCTTCACAACAACCCGGAAAGTCAAGAAATATGAATCCTCGTTCCCAAGTTTCAGCTGGGCAATCATATGGAAATTTTAAGAAGCAGAATGTGGGTCCTAAATCTCAGAATACTTCTGCAGCCAGTGTAGGGAACTCAAGATTTGTTAAACCCGAGTGCCAGCGGTGTGGTAGAAATCATTTTGGTCCCTGCAGAGCAAATGAATGTTTTCGATGTGGTTCTCCGAATCATTTTATTAGAGACTGCCCAGAGAGAGTTGAGAAAGAAAAATTTCAGAGTGTAAAAGCTAGTGGTGCAGACTCGAGGGGAAGGTATCCGAGAAAAGCTGGAAGTGAAACAAGCAGTAAGAATGTAGCCAAAGATGCAGCAGTTAGATCTGAGGGAAGAGCTCCAGCTAGAACTTATGCTATTAAAGCGCGTGAAGATGCTTCCTCACCCGATGTGATTACAGGTACATTTTTTCTTTATGATATTAATGTTATTGCTTTGATTAATCCTGGTTCTACTCATTCATATGTATGCATTAAACTGGTGTCTAGTATGAATATACCTGTTGAGAACACAGAATTTATGATTAGAGTGTCGAACCCGTTAGGCAAATGCGTGATAGTTGATAAAGTAAGCAAGAAATGCCCTTTAATGATTCGGGGTCATTACTTTTCGGCCGACTTGATGTTGTTGCCGTTTTTTGAATTTGATGTTATTTTGGGTATGGATTGGTTGACATTGCATGATGCTATAATAAATTGCAAAGAAAAGGTTATAGAATTAAAGTGTGAAAGTGGTGAAATTCTGCGGGTTGAGCTAGACAAATCAGAGGCATTATGTAGTATGATTTCTTCAATGTCGGCTCAGAGATATTTGAGAAAGGGTTATGAAGCTTATTCGGAGTATGTAATTAATACAAAAGAAGTTGAAAAGAAAGTTAAATCAGTGCCGGTTGTGTGTGAATTTGCGAACGTATTTCCAGAAGAATTGCCGAGTTTGCCTCCAGTCAGGGAAGTAGAATTTAGTATTGATTTAATATCAGGAACAGCTCCGATCTTGATTGCTCCATATAGAATGGAACCAACAGAGTTGAAAGAATTAAAGTCGCAGTTGCAAGAGTTGACTGATAAAGGCTTTGTGAGACCTAGTTTTTCACCTTGGGGTGCTCTCGTGTTATTTGTGAAAAAGAAGGATGGTTCTATGAGATTATGTGTTGATTATCGGTAGTTAAACAAGGTGACAATCAAAAACAAGTATCCGTTGCCGAGAATTGAAGATTTGTTTGATCAGCTAAAAGGAGCGACATAGTTTTCAAAGATTGACTTGAGATCTGGGTATTATCAGCTGCGAGTAAAAGAGTCAGATGTGCCTAAAATTGCTTGTAGAACAAGGTACAGTCTTTATGAATATTTAGTTATGCCATTCGGGTTGACAAATGCTCCTGCTGTGTTTATGGATTTAATAAATCGCATATTTCGACCATACTTGGACAGATTTGTTGTGGTGTTTATAGATGATATTTTAATTTATTCAAAAGATGAGACAGAGCATGCTGAGCATTTGAGGATACTTTTGCAAACTTTGAGAGATAAGCAGCTATATGCTAAGTTTAGTAAAAGTGAATTTTGGCTCCGGGAAGTTGGATTTTTGGGTCATATTGTTTCAGGTGATGGTATACGGGTTGATCCTAGTAAATTTCAGCCATTGTTGATTGGAAACCACCGAAAAACGTAACTGAAGTTAGAAGTTTCTTGGGGCTAGCTGGGTATTATCGGCGGTTCGTAAATGGATTTTTATAATTGCTGCTCCTATGACTAGACTACTCCGAAAGGATGTTAAATTTGAATGGACGGAAGAATGTCAACAGAGTTTCGAAGAATTGAAAAAGTTATTAACTAAAGCACCAGTGTTGATACAGCCCGAATCAGGTAAAGATTTGTGGTGTATAGTGATGCTTCTCTAAATGGTTTGGGGTGTGTACTCATGCAAGAAGAAAAAGTGGTGGCTTATGCTTCGAGACAGTTAAAACCTCATGAGAAGAATTATCCTACTCACGATTTGGAATTGGCTGGGGTGGTATTTGCTTTGAAGATTTGGCGACATTATTTGTATGGTGAAAAGTGCCGAATATATACCGATCACAAAAGTCTTAAATACTTGATGTCACAAAAAGTCTTGAATTTGAGACAGCGAAGATGGTTGGAGTTATTGAAAGATTACGAGCTTGTTATCGATTATCATCCGGGAATAGCGAATGTGGTTGTCGATGCTTTAAGCAAAAAGTTGTTGTTTGCTTTGAGAGTTATGAACACTCAGTTGAAAATTTCAGATGACGGTTCGATTCTAGCAGAGTTAAGAGCAAGACCGATGTTTTTATAAGAGATTCTGAACCTCAGAAAAATGATCAAGATTTGCTAGCCAAAAGAAAACAGTGTGAAGCTGATACGGGATCAGATTTCAGAATCGATTCTGATGGTTGTTTGATGTTTAAAAATCGGATTTGTGGACCAAAAAATGATGAGTTGATTCAAAAGATTTTGCATGAAGCACATAATGGTTGTTTAGCGGTTCATCCAGGCAGTACGAAGATGTATAATGACTTGAAGAAAATGTACTGGTGGAGTGGAATGAAAAGAGATATTTCCGAGTTTGTATCAAAGTGCTTAGTTTGTCAATAAGTGAAAGCTGAACACCAAGTACCTTCGGGATTACTCCAGCCTATTATGGTTCCTGAATGGAAATGGGATCGGATTACTATGGATTTTATATCAGGGTTGCCGTTAACTCCAAGGAAGAAAATGCCATCTGGGCAATAGTTGACAGACTGACTAAATCGGCTCATTTTATTCCAGTACGTACAGATTATTCTCTTAATAAGTTGGCTGAATTGTATATCCGAGAGATTGTTAGACTTCATGGGATACCTTTGTCAATCATTTCGGATAGAGATCCGAGGTTTACCTCACGGTTTGGCAAAAGTTGCAAGAAGCATTAGGTACAATGTTAAATTTCAGCACTGCCTTTCATCCACAACTGATGGACAATCAGAGAGAGTAATTCAGATTCTTGAAGACATGCTCAGATGTTGTGTATTGGAATTTCAAGGTAGTTGGGAAAAGTATTTACCGTTGGTAGAATTTGCTTATAATAATAGTTATCAGACAAGTTTGAAGATGGCACCTTATGAAGCATTATATGGTCGTAAATGTCGGACGCCAATGTATTGGACTAAACTCAAGGAAAATCAGATTTATGGAGTTGATTTAATAAAAGAAACCGAAGAAAAGGTGAAAGTGATTCAAGATTGTTTGAAAGCTGCTTCAGATAGATAGAAATCTTATGCAGATTTGAAACGAAAGGAAATGGAGTTTCAAGTTGGTGATAAGGTATTTTTGAAAGTGTCTCCATGGAAGAAAGTCCTTAGATTTGGACGAAAGGGCAAGTTAAGTCCGCGTTTTATTGGACCGTATGAAATAATTGAAAAAGTTGGACCGGTAGCATATCGGCTAGCGTTACCACCTGAATTAGAGAAGATTCATGATGTGTTTCACGTATCTATGTTACGTCGGTATCATTCGGATCCTTTACATATAATTTCACCGACAGAAATTGAACTGCGACCGGATATGACTTATGAAGAAGAACCGATTAAGATTTTAGCTCGAGAAGTCAAACAACTAAGAAATAAAAGTGTTGCACTTGTGAAAGTGTTGTGGCAAAGCATGGGTAGAATAGACTACATGGGAACCTGCAGAAACTATGAGAAACCAATACCCACACTTGTTTACCGGTAAGATTTTCGAGGACAAAAATCCTTAAAGGGGGGAGAGTTGTAATATCCTGAATTAGGCTTAATCAGAATAGTGGTTTCGTGACCACAATCCGAGATAGAAATAATTATTTTACAATTATTTTGATGCTTTGATATGATTGCATGATTGTGTGAAAATTTCGTGATGAAATTCTATTCCTAAAGTGCCTAAATTGAAGTAGGACTAAATGAATAAGTTGCAAACTTGCATTCTAGAAGTTTTTAGTATGAAATTGTTTTGGAATATTAATGAGGAGGTCTTAAATAGAAATTTGACCAATTTTAAGTTCATGGAAAAAATTAGGACATGGAAGGAATTTTTAGAAAGTTTAGTAGTAAGGGTATTTTGGTCATTTAGTTATTAAAATGAATTAAAAACAAAATTAAAAGCCAATTTTTGTCCATCTTCTTCATTAGGCTGAAATTTCAAGGGTTCTCCATAGCTAGGGTTTGTTTCAAGCTTCCGAGCTCCATAGTAAGTGATTCCAAGCCCCGTTTTTAATGTTCTTTACGTTTTTGGAATCCCAGAAGCTCGATTAAGCTTATGCTAGCAATAATTCAACCTAGGGTTTATCTTTGGAAAAATACACATAGGTGAAATTTGTGTATTTCGATGTTTTATGATAGATATGGGTTTTAAATTATGTTAGACAACTTGTGCTACTCGGTTTTTAGTGAAACGAGTAAAAGGCTAATCGGCAAAAATACTAATAGTCACAAGTATATGTTAGAGAGAGAATTTGATGTTGCCATAGAAGGGAAAAGTGATCAGCATGTTATAAAACATAAGAATAAGGAATAAAGTTTAATTCCCGAGCCTAGGGGGAAAAATGTAATTATGCAAAAGTTTAGGGGCAAAAGTGTAATTTTTTAAAGTTCGTATTAAATGCTGTTTTGATGAATGTATGTATTAAATAAGATTAATTTGGTATTATAGATCAAGAGAAACGAGATTCAAGTCGTGATCGAGGAAAAGAAAAGATTGTGGACTAAATTGCAAAATCTTTATATTTTGGTACCAAGGTAAGTTCATGTGTAAATAATGTAGCATAAATGTTATTTTTAGTTATTAATGTTAATTATATGATATGCTGATTTTTAATCGTGAAATATTATGCTTTGTGGTTAATGTTGAGTAATATGCAAATTATGTTTACTACTTGATAAATATGAATTGCTACTAAGTATCGGTTCCGATATTCCATGGAAGACGGCAAATGTGAGATCGAGGGAAAAACCCGTTTGAACCTCAGGAATAGATTAGGATACAAGTGACATGTCACTAGGATGGTTGAGCATCCGAACTCGTTGAGTTGATCCGAGTTCACTTATGGATGCAATGTCCGAACTCGTTGAGTTGAGTCGAGTTCGTGAGATGTAACTAGGCATCCGAACTCGTTGAGTTGAGTCCGGTTCATTTATGGATGCGACGTCGAGCTCGTTGAGTTGGTTCGAGTTCTTAGGGGCGGTTAATGATTTTTGATTACTTGTGGACTTATTGCAATTATCCATGTATCCGAGTTTTTCCTTGTTACAGGTAATTTGTTTATGGAGGCACTTAGATTAAGTGAGTTTTGGGTAGTTGTGATGGATTTGTCAGGTATGTTTTACCTGGTTGATAGATACCATGTAAGGTTAATGATGATGATGTTTGATGTCATATATGTTTGGTGGTACCAGCTAAAGTTTTGGTAATATTTGTATTGTTATGTTACTTGTTATTTACATATGAACTTACTAAGCATTTATTCTTATCCTCCCTTTTCATTCACTGTAGTTTTGAACAAGCGGCTCAGGAATCGGGACAGGTCGAAAGTTCGATCACACTATCCAAAGGACTTTTATCTTGGTAAATGGCTTGTACAACTACTTAAGTATGGGCATGTATAGCAATATACCTATTTTGTGTAAATAATTTATGATATGGCCATGTTTGTTAGAAAATGTTTGTTATTGATAAGCATGGTGATGGCTAATTTAGATTATGTATTGATATGATGGAAGTTTAATAGGTTATCATGAGTCATAAAATTCATGGAAAGATGAAACTTGCCTTAAAAATAGAATATTGCGAGCAAATGACATGAATTTGAAAAATCACTAAAAATATATAAATGGAAATAAATGATGCGTAAGTTATGAAATTGAAGCTTAATGATTTATTTTCAATGATTGAACAAAACAGAATATAAATTA